>NC_139720.1:45146615-45238513 GCF_964211835.1 Anser anser | reverse complement strand
TATCAAATGTATACAACCTGAATTGGTAAAAGCAGCTTTCATTTTGTCACCTCGTGACTGAACAGAAAGAACTCAAGTTATTCACACAGCACCTGGAAGGCATGCCCGTGGTGGACCTGCCAAGCTGCTACCAACAATTACCATTTGGCTGCATGGTGTCTGCTTTGTTCTTTATACCTGAAGTTCTGTGTCTAGACATGTTTCCTGAAGCCGTGGAGTGTCAAAACATTTAAAACCACCACCTGAATACTTAACAAATCCTAAAGGAATTACAGGAAATATTTTCTTCTTTTAGAGTTATAATTTCTTCATAACTCCTAGTGCGGGGTGAATATCCTTGTATCACTTTCTCCTCTAGCATTATAAGCACCGAAACACCAGAAAAATCACCTTCCAAAGTGTTCTGGCAGAACAGTGGTGCAGAGGCTGAGACCAGTAGCTTACAGATTGATTACCGCAACCCCCTTTCCCCAAGGTGTGGAGCATATTTAAAATACTTCGATATCATACTTCCTGGGTAGCTGCCTTGCCTGTAGTGGCCACAGACAGGTGTTTCCCAAGTGTTTCTGTTAGTGATATTGCCAGCTCTGTCATGGACCAGCAGCTTTTCTTATACAAAAAACACCTGAGGCAGAAAGAAAAAAAGATGTTGCTCAGTAAAGTTTCTAATAAAGTTGCTTTCATTGTGGCTTGGGGAAAGTAAGTGTTACATGGATCAAACATCATCATAAGTAAAAAAAAAAAAATAATCACATGAGTGAATTATATATGACTTCAAAGTTACCCTTGATTTTCTTGAAAGCTTAAGTGGCAATTTATATCTGTGTCTATATCTATTACACCTGGAATAATGCAAATTAAAGAGATGTGGGATTTTTTTTTTTTTAGCATGCCTTTATTCTTAATGTTGAAAATAAAGGTGAAAAAATATGCACAAATCTTTAATTTTGTTTTTAACCTATGCAATTCTAAGGCTTAATATATAGACAGGCATTACTGAGTTACTGATGAATCTAGTTAACCTACATTGTTCGGGGGAGTGTTTTTTTTTTTTTTTTTCATCCAGCATAATTTGCCTGAAAGCCACTGGTCTTTAATTACTGAAGGCTGGCCAGAACTCTTATCACATAACTCATTTTACCTCAGAATTATCTAACTTATAGGACACGTAGCTTTGGAGCCTCAGTGTGGTGGCAGCACAGGAATCACAACTGGTACAACCACTAGTAGCTAAGAACAAAAATAGGGAATGCTTCGAAGTGGACATAAGTATTACAGAGGGTAAAATTACAGATTTGAGGAGAGCATTGAGAGAAATAGGTAGTGCTTAGAATGAGACTGTAGAGAAAAATGGTGAATTGCTGGTCAGACAAAAAGAAAAATTCTGTGAGCCATAGTGGACTTACCCCTGCATGCAGCAAAGGGCAGGGGCCCTCTCCCATGGTTCCAACTGATTGCCATGTCCAGGACCTCGTTTATGATCTGATCCCACACCTGGGTACAGATGCCTCCAACCCCTGGGCTTTTTATGGCATTGCAATGCTTTAATCCAGCTATCGCAATCCTCAAAACACACAGACACACAAAGAACTCTCTGTTCTAGAGACTCAATATAAAAGAAATGTGCATGTTAGAACACATTTTTTATAGCATTGCAGAACAGAACCATTAAGCACAGATACTGCTACCATGTCAGAGCACTTTTCTGCCCCAGGTATCTCTCCTCCATTCTGTCTCTCTCCACAAATTATCCCCAATATCCCACTTCAGATATGAGAGCCCTACCTAAAGACCATCTCTGCTACAGCTGGGGGGTGTTTGCCTTGCTATAGGTGGTATTTTTCTTCCTCTAGAGCTCTGCTCCTCCTCCTCAGGGGATGGAGGGGACAGACCCGCTGCACAGGTGAGAGCTATGGCCTCACTGCAGTCACGGGCAGCTTCTGGGAACACCTTCACAAGAGGAATCCAGCAGTCTTTCTAATAATCCACATCAGAGAATCCAAAGCGCTTTCGCACTGTGTTCTTGGGTGACATTGGTGCCAGAAAAGTATAGGATTTACTCAAGTAATGCTGCCCACTGTTAACTGATGTAATTTAAAAAGACTTTCACGTCTGAAAATCCTGCTTAAAACAGGAACATATCACTGCCGGTTTCTTCTGAATGAAAAGATTCTATAGTTGGTGATTTACTGCCCAAGTCTGACTCTTTAAGGGTCCAGATCAAAATAAGCTATATCCCCTAAGGCATTCCAAATTCAATACCTAAATAACAAAGTACAGCCACAGTTAAACTTTTTTTTTTTTTTTAAATAGGCCAAGGGCCTGCTAAGGAAATCTTTCCTCATTGTTAGATATAGTTACATGGAGTCAGGTCATTCACCTATTTTCTTATAATGTACCATAGTGTTTTCCCCACCTTTTAGCTACCTCTCACCCCCCTTAATTTCACAGCATAAGACCGTAACATGCAATTTAGAGGGTCAATAATGTTGAACAGATTGAGTAAAACAAGTACAAGAAAAAAAGCATCTAGTACAAAACTGCAAATATATTCAGCTTTTCTTTGTTGAAAAGGATGAGTTATAGTTAAGTATCTGACATCTTATGTAGGAACCTAAAATTGAGACACTGTTACAGAGCATAGATTTAACTCGATGAAAACAAAGGTAGCATAGAAGAAACTAGAAACCAAAAGCACTATCACAAAGAAGCAACCCAACTCTTTTATGACTGCGTGGGTGGCTCTGAAAAGAGCCTTTGGGTTATATATTATGCTTTCAAAAAATCTAAGCAGCTTCGTTGGCTGAGCTTATTTGCTCTTAGCCTTATGGCTTTCAGTCTTCTTGGGCAGCAGCACGGCCTGGATGTTGGGCAGCACCCCGCCCTGCGCGATGGTGACCTTGCCCAGCAGCTTGTTGAGCTCCTCGTCGTTGCGGATGGCCAGCTGCAGGTGGCGGGGGATGATGCGCGTCTTCTTGTTGTCGCGGGCCGCGTTGCCCGCCAGCTCCAGGATCTCGGCCGTCAGGTACTCCAGCACGGCCGCCATGTAGACGGGCGCTCCAGCCCCGACCCGCTCGGCATAGTTACCTTTCCGCAGCAGCCGGTGCACGCGGCCCACGGGGAACTGCAGCCCGGCCCGCGACGAGCGCGACTTGGCCTTAGCCCTGACTTTACCGCCCTGCTTCCCGCGGCCAGACATCGCTCTGCTGTTAGCGCACAGAACCAAGCACCAACCCCGCTACCAAGAGAACGCCGAGACAGCCTCCCCAGCACCTGCGCCCTTGCCTTTTATCCCTTCCCTGGGCGGGATCAGCCCCGGTGATTGGCTGGAACCGGGCACGGCGAGGGGAGCCAATGCGAGACCGGATCGCGCCGCCGCCAATAGACACAAAGGAACGGAGGCGCAACAGGGTCCAATCGCGTGGCACGAGTCAGAGCCGCTGTGTTTGCATAACAGCCCTATAAATGCGGGGCGCCGCAGCCATCTTAGCTGCTGTTCCTGTTCCGTAGGAGAGGAAAGCGCTGTCAAAATGCCTGAGCCGGCCAAGTCTGCGCCCGCGCCCAAGAAGGGCTCCAAGAAAGCCGTCACCAAGACGCAGAAGAAGGGCGACAAGAAGAGAAAGAGAGCCCGCAAGGAGAGCTACTCCATCTACGTGTACAAGGTGCTGAAGCAGGTGCACCCCGACACGGGCATCTCGTCCAAGGCCATGGGCATCATGAACTCCTTCGTCAACGACATCTTCGAGCGCATCGCCGGCGAGGCGTCGCGCCTGGCGCACTACAACAAGCGCTCGACCATCACCTCGCGGGAGATCCAGACGGCCGTGCGGCTCCTGCTGCCCGGCGAGCTGGCCAAGCACGCCGTCTCCGAGGGCACCAAGGCGGTCACCAAGTACACCAGCTCCAAGTAGAGCGCCGCGGATCCTGTTTTTAACCCAAAGGCTCTTTTAAGAGCCACCCACGTTTTCCCTGAAAGAGCTTTAACACAGTAGCGTGTTTCAGTGTTTAATCGGCTTGAAAAATAACAAGACATGAAGATGAAAAAATACTGGTTTCTTAAATCCAATTATAAATGTTTGCACTACATGAAAAGATTAGTCTCTGGAATTATTGGTCAATACCTTTAAGCAGTTTAAGATGTGTTGACAATCACTTCAGAATAAATCTCGTTCCAATAAATGCAAGTAGTACCATTAAATGACTTTCACTTGATGCAGCACACCAGTTGATTACAAATAGAAATTAACACTTAAGAGCTTCATTAACACATCCACTTGGGAAAAAAAAAAAAGACGAATGATATTTTAAAAAAAGCCTTTTTTTTTGTGTGTGTTAGTCTTAGGAGTTCTCCAGGGTTATTTATTTTCTTTCTTTTTGAGAGACAGCAATTAAGCCTGAAGACCAAGAAAAGAGTACAGACCTGAGGCGGGACGGAGGCTTTCGGAGGATGAGGTTTCCGGGGACGCATGGACCGGGAACAAACTCTCGGAGCTGGTGCCGGCCGCGCCCCGCCTGCCCGCAGCAGCGCGGGCTTTTCGAATTCTCCCAGACGACCAATCAGCGGCCGCGGCTCCCCCCCTCAGCCAATCAGAAGAGGCCCGAGGCTGAGCCTCCGCAGCCGCGGGGAGCCCCGCGCCGCTCTGCCCGGGCTGCGGCTCCAGGTCCCCCGGCGCGGCTCGGACAGCTCCCGGCAGAGCCCCTGCGCCCGGGCTGCGGGGAGGACAGGCGGCAGCGCTGCCAGCCTCCCGGCCCGGCAGCTCCCGCTCTAGAAGCGGTGCTGTGAGGTCAGGCAGAAATTAGGAGGCGCCCCGCCGACGGCGCTGCCGAGCGGAAAGGTCATTGCCAAGGACGCGGGGGAGCCGTGCCGACGGCTACGGTCCCTAAAAGGTGCGGCAGGAGCTGCTGTTAGGAACCGCGCTGTGCTGGTTAAAGCACCGAAAGAAACCTGCGCGCCCCACAGCGACACCCGCCCTAACCGGTCCCTTTAACAAAGGCACCCCCTTGCGGTGCTCAAAAAAGCCAGCCTGCAGAAAGATTTTTCCAAGGGATCGCAAACTTTATTTTTCCCAAGTCTCCACGGCCGGAAGCTCGGCGTCCCGTCCTTCCCACAGCCGAACGCTCCGTCCCGCACGGATAACGGCGTGTGGTCAGCACCGCTGCGGGCGCGGAGCACGATGCCCGAGTGTTTCAGCCCTTTTTCGGACAGTAGTGGGTGGCTCTTAAAAGAGCCGTTGGTTTTAAGTATTTCCACTTCAATACTTCACTTTTTGGGCGCCGCCTTCTTCGCCTTGGCTGCTTTCGGCTTGGCCGCCTTGGCCTTGGCAGCTTTGGGTTTAACTGCCTTTGCTTTGGCCGGGCTCTTTGCTGCCGCTGCCTTTTTGGGCTTGGCAGCCTTGGTCGCCTTCTTGGGGCTCTTGGCAGCCTTCTTGGTGGCAGCAGCCGCCGGCTTCTTGGCTTTCTTGGGGCTCTTCTTCACCGCCGGCTTCTTGGGCTTCTTGGCGGCGCTGGCGGGCTTCTTGGCCGCCGGCTTCTTGGGCTTGGCCGCGGCCGCCCGCTTCTTGGGCGCCTTCTCCTTCACCTCGCCGGGCTTCTTGCTGAGGCGGAAGGAGCCGGAGGCGCCGGTGCCCTTGGTCTGCACCAGGGTGCCCTTGCCGACGAGGCTCTTGAGCCCCAGCTTGATGCGGCTGTTGTTCTTCTCCACGTCGTAGCCGCCGGCGGCCAGCGCCTTCTTGAGCGCGGCGAGGGAGAGCCCCTTGCGCTCCTTGGAGGCGGCCACGGCCTTGGTGATCAGCTCGGTGACGCTGGGGCCCGCGGGCTTGCGCGCCTTGGAGCCGCCCGCCGCCTTCTTCGGCTTCTTGCCGGCGGCCTTGGCGGCGGGGGCCGCGACAGCGGGCGCGGCGGCGGGAGCGGTCTCCGACATCGCTGCCGAGACTTCTTCCTAATCAAAAGAAAGTAATTGGGCTACAGTAACCCCGATGCCTGAATTTATAGCGAAGCGGTGATCTGTGATTGGTGCTTTGCAGAGCCCGCCTAACTGTTAGCCAGGAAGAGCTTTTCGTCCTCCGAGTCTGTGTTTCTTCGGAGTTATAAATTCATATTTTTTGAAAAATGCCTGCTGCCAAACCACCCCCGTTTCTTCGGGGAGTAAAGAGAAGAGTGTGAGGTTTCATTCGGGGGAGTTTCTCGCTGTAGACACCCACGATGAGAGAAAAAAGATGCGTTTAACCTCCCGTCCTGCAGCTAGGGAGACCCCGGGGAAGGCGAACTTTTGTTTTTCCTTCTAAATTAAAATAAAACCCCTAGTTAAAAAACCTCCCCCGTAATGCTGGGGTGTTCTTTAGGGGCTTTTCTCCAGATTAGGACAGGTACCGAGGGGGCAGCTTCAATAGTTTTGTCATAAATTGATTTCAAAGAGAAGGAAGTAACACAATTTCATGGCTGAGCTTTGAATATGGATAAAGAATCGGCTCCCTTAACCACATCTTAAACTATTAAGGATACTGTATTTCCACAGATTTTCATGTTTGAGGAAGATAAGAGACCTTCAGACGAATATATATACTACTTAGAAGTGTCTGGAACTTGTCATGGCTCGATGTCTTTTGTGGTGTGCTGTAAATGAATGGCAGGATTTTTCTTTTTTTATTTTTTTTTAATTTTTTTAATTGGGGCAGAAAACAGTTTGTGTTTATAAAAACGAAGCTGTTAATGTCTTGTTAATACACATAAATTCCGGATAAACGCATAGCTTAACGTCTCATTTACCATCCTGTATACTACTATTCTTTAAAACTTGCAGAAGTAAACAGATTTGCAGGGTAAAAAAGTCAAACAGGTATAGATACACAAATAAGTATCACACACTTCTTAAACATTAATGGAGCAAGCTGAAGCCTCGCTTATCCCCAAATAAATACAATAAAATGGAAATCTGGCCTCTGTGAGCAGAATGAATTAGACTATATTTTACTTACAAATGTTTGCATATAGACTCTTTTTTTTTTCCACAGTATTCAGAAAACCTGACACTCTCTTCTTTAAAGGCAAACAATCGTCAATTTAAGTTTTCTTACAAATCCTCATAATAGTTAAATGTTTTCCTGATAATCCCCATAAATAAGAATCAGCTTTTATTTTCATTTAATTATTAAATCTCACAAAGTGACAGCAGAAAATATTTTTTTTAACTATTTATGATTTTTAAGGAGCACTACGGATTGTTGTCAGTGTTTTTGGATTTAGTCAGAAGACTCCTTCACTGAAAAGATCAAATTAAGACCAAACCTAATGTTTTGCCCCATACTTTGTAAATACAAGCCATGCAAAACGTTAGTGCGCTATTTCAGAAGAGAAGCATTTCTTCCAGCAGTTATGAATTTGAGACTCTAAAAGTCAAGTAAAATGCTAGAAAAGGCCCTGATATTTAGTTTTATTGATCAAATGTTGAAGATAACATTAAATTTTTCTGAACAGTGTGTAGTTTTGGTTGAAATGAGGTATATTACAACGTCAGGGAGAAATGAGATACATTAGAGTAGCTAGAGTGAAAGCAATGAACTGTCATCTTCACTTGTCATATTCTGATTTAGTTCTGTATTTAATTGCCGTGTCTGCATCTATGCCAGCTAATAAATACATTGAAAGTGAGGAGAGGGAGGTAAACGCAGAGAAAGGGGAAAATTAGGCTTTTCAGTACCTTACTGTAAAAGCCAGACTGAATGGCACCCTGAATTGGGCTGTGAAATCTGCCACTATTTTCTTGTGAACGTGACTTCGTTCCCAGAGAAGCAACCAGAGCAAATCCACAGAAAACACAGCTTTTGGGATCTCAGGCTGGTAATCTAAATGAATAATAGGAAAAAGTTTCATGGAGGCAAAAAGGTCGTTGCGAGTAGTAAGATGAAGGCACTGTGATAATTTTCCAGATTGGTGGGATGAAGATGTCCATGCAGCTGAATCAGGCTGTAAGTGACACAGAAGGCAGAGCCAGGGTTGTCAGGTATTCGGATCTGCTTAATGTAATGCACACTTCTGGGAACAAGGCTGGAGGATGCTTAATGTACCTTAATATGTAGCTCGGACGATTTAGGGCTAGATCTCTACAAGTCAGGCTTGGTACACGCAAACTGGCCAGGACGCTGGGAGCAGCTGGGGCTGGGCAGCCCCAGGCACGGGTCTTGCTCCAGCTCCATCCCTCACCTCCGCATCTTGGAGCACGCTTCCCTCCAAGCTCGCTCTTTGCAAATGTGTCCTCAAAGCACCAGAAGACAACGTCCTCCCTCTCCCCTTAAATGGGCTGTAGGTTAGGGATGGAGACAGGAGGCGGAGAGAGGCGGTAGGGCAGCTCCGGGGTTTGCTCCCTAAGGAGCGGCTCTGGCCGGGCTCCCTCCACGCAGGATGCCGGCGGGTCGGGATGGCAGCGCCTGCCCCGAGCCAAGACCTCAAGGAACAAGATCGCCTCGGCTTTGGTAAGGGAAGATGGTGGAGAAGCTCCCGGTTTGGGGATTGCAAGGAGCAGAATTTTGGATTTCTCCCGGTTTTAGTTCTAGGTGGGTCCGGGTTAATTTTTTAAAATTATTTCTCTCCTCCTGGTGCTGACTATTTGGAGTTGCACTTCTCAAGTTCTTTGCTGCTCCCTGTTTTTTTGAGACACGTGAACTCTTGGCAGTTGGCCTCCAGCATTAAGTGTCAACATCCTTTATAATTTATCCTGCTCCTCAACCATCAAACCTGCCCTGTTCCGCCCAAAGCCTTATCCCTGGCCTACTTCTGAGAGCCGACAATTTTCTTGGTCTTACCAACTACTTCTACTGAAGTTTTAAAGGGTAGGCCTCTAGAGATTTAGGTGGTGTGAAAAAGTGAGTTGTTTTTTAAAATTTTCTTTCCCTCCCCTGAATGTAGATGTGAAAATTTTCAGTTAATCGGATAAAACCAATTTGTCGGCAGCTCTGACAAGTTTACTGGAGCTGACAAGCTTTTCTGGATATAGTTGTTAAATGCGACACTGAACCAAAATAGCAATTCTCAGTTTTTAGAGACTAATCAAAATCTACTTCACAAATAGCATGGTTATTGACCCAGGTGTTTTACAGATGAGAGAAAAAGATAAAGAAAATAATCATCTCAGCACTTAACTTAGCAAATCAATGGGTATGGAAGAGAAAACAATTTTTCAAACTCATAGAAAAATTTCTTACTGCCAAGCAATATTACTTGAAACAGAAGTTTTTGAGTGAGATAATGATGATAATGATTGATGGTAGTGATTGATGATGATGATTGATGATGATGATTTTTTTACAGTTTCCATGTGAAGAAACAGGTATTTAAATGTTACTCATTTTATACCAAATTTCAACCAAACAGCAAAGATTGAAAATTCTGCTTTTTCTCTTTCTCCCTTCCAAGCATCCTGTTCAAATGCAGGTTTTGTTTTTCTCCTGCTCAACACCTCTAACCAACCTCTTTTGTCTCCTTACATCACATAGACTTACTCCCTGAAAACAGAACTTAAATTCCATCCATAATCATGCAATGTATGCTGACTTCCTTCCTTGCCTACTAGTAGAGGTATTAGTAGAGGTATTAATGTAGATTACAGAAGGTACTACAAAATGCCAATGCAGAGAGGTCCAACGTAAGGATCTTCAAAACAAAAATAATTCCTATATAAGAAGTCATTCCTACAACTGTATAACAAAGAAAGTTTTGTTTGTTTGTTTGTTTGTTTTTTCCCTTATGAGGACAGAGGCTCCAATTGGAGGAAAAGCAGATTAGTTAGACATTAAACAGATAGAGACAGATTGGATTTACAGACTACAGGGAAGCAATCTGGATAAGACGATTAGCCAAATATAGCTAAAAGGCTACACTAATGGTATTTACTGTTCTTAGCATGGTGAAGACAAAGAGAAATAATAATCTTTTAATTTAAGTATCCCATTCTGTTGACAAAGGATGTTTTTGCACACATTTGTGTGAGCACCCAAAATTAATAATAAAAACAAACATAAAAAGATCAAGAGACATTAGTCAAGCTTCTGCAAATTTCTTGACATGCTATTTCAGCAATTGCAAAATTTATATACTAAGGAAGAGTTAAGATGTTAAAGAGCTATCAATAATAAAGTGACCAGTCCTTTACATATATCTCAATAAAGCTAACAAAAGTATGTCATTGGATGTTAGGGCATCATGGGTCCTAATAAAAGTATCTTGCCTTCTAGTTTACTACTTGAATTGATATAACAGCTTAGAAGGTTATGAAAAAATAATTTCCATTTGGTATAAGCCAAGAAATACAGTTCTAAAGATATACAAGAAAAAATTGACCCTTTGGTCAATGTTCCAGTCCAGACACTTGGAAAAACACTGTGAGCCATCTCTAAGAAAGTGAATATAAAAAAGTTCTTTTGCAGCTGTGGAGTGGTAGGATAGCCACTGCCGCTTTCTTTCTTCAACATATGTACATTGCCACAATATTTTTTAATCCTTGAGTTCAGGAACAATTCTGGCCACTGCTACACTCAAAGTAAGACAAAGAAATTCTAAGAAAGCGAACTCATACGCAGAAAGGAAAATAACTTTGAGGACCATCATCTGGCTGAGTTCTTAAAAGTCAGAATATGAAGGTAATGTTCCTACCACAATCTCTCCATCATAGGAGAATCTGGCTATCTCCATAGTAGAAGTTTTCATCTTTGCTTAGGTTCAGCAAAGCAGGATTGCTGTCAGTGATGCACTTGAGGATAACAACAATGATTTGTAAGACCACAGTGATTGTGGAATGACAGTTCAGACGAAGTTTGGAAAGTGTCTCTGAAGATTATCTAGTCCAAACCCCAAGGTCAAAGCATGGTCAGCTGGAGCAGGAAGACACTATAACTTCTCTGGGCAGCCTGGTCCAACATTTGACCACCTTCATAGTAAAATAAATAAATAAATAAATAAATAAATAAATCTTTTTACTGTTTAAGTAGAATATCTTGCATTTCAGTTTGTACCAATTGCCTCCCATCCTGCCACTGAGCAGCCTGAGAAGAGTTTGTTTCTGTCTCCTTTACTTCCACATCGGGTATCTACACATGGGTAAAATCTCCCTGAAACATCTCTCCTCCATGCTGAGCAGTCAGCTCTTTCAGCCTCTCCTTGTATGACAAATGCTCCTCCTATCTCTTTCTCATATTTGTGACTATTCACAAATGTTCTCACTCCAGTTATGTTCATGTCTCTGTTGCACCAGGGAGCCCAGAACCAGATGCAGCTCTCCAGACAAGTCTCACCAGTGCCGAGTGGAGGGAAATGATCACCTCCCCCAGTATTAGTTTGCAAACAGCACTTATTCAGGTTAAGCTGTGAAATTTATATGCAGATTAATGCTGAATTATACTCCTGCCACTTTTAACTTCTGGTTGTGAGATAAAAGTAGCTACTGCTCTGGTTTGGCTTTGTGGTCATGTTGTCCATGGCTGTAGGTTTTGTTAAGCTTAGCTGGAGTCTCAGCAAACTGCCACATTAGATAACAATACAAATCAAAACAAAACAAGAGCCCCACATCCACAGTTGATCAAAAGGTTGGTACAAGAAAGGCAATAACTCAGAAAAAATAAGGTGATTGGAATATCTAAGAGGGGTCTAGTGCAGGTCCTTTTTTTCTCCTACTCAGCACCTCTATCTTTCATGTGAGTAGACAAAAGAAAATCAACAAAGCCAGTCTAGGGAGAGGTGACTCCCCTATCTGCTATCATTGCTGAATATTTGCTAAACAGAAAATAAAACAAGGTTGTATCTTTTCATGAACAAAGCCCCAAATCTCCTTGTCTGCCTGGAAAACAACAGTAAGTCATCAATATGTCCTTTCTGACTTTTGAAAGCCTGTGGAACAGAAATGTGGAAACGTAACCACGTTTTATTTCTACCTTCCCTTCACTGAGACTGAAAATTACTATTAATACTTTGTTTTGTTTTCAGTAGAAGAAAAAGATGAAGCAGGTAAATAAAGGCAAGAAAAAATACTAGGGGCCTATCTACAAAAGTGTGGAGATGTAACCCTATCCATAGCTCTCATTAAGTGCCTGGAAAGGGGGAAAAAAAAAAAAAAAGTAGCTGAGACTATGCCTGATGCTATTTTCCCAAATGCACAAAACAGTGCCTTTTTGTGTGTTTGTGTGTGAGTCACATTGCAAATACTAATTTCAGTGTCAGAGATGTAAATTGAAACTAGGTCATCAATATAGAAAATCTAAATCTTACCCTTTCAATGGCAGTGAGGTTGTGCATGTTCTTAGGTGCCATTTCCTAAGATATCAAAGGTAGTTTTAACCTTTCATGCTGAGTGAAAGGAAATAGGAAGCTCACCTGTGATAATACTCAGTTCTGTTCCTTACCTAGTTGACCACTCTTACTCTTACGATCCCTAAAGAGCATGGGCAAGAGCTAAGCTGCAAGGCTACATACCTTGGGATAGGAATAACTCTTTGACATCGAGTTGTACTAGTTACCAGGTCAGCCAAATTCGAGGAAGATATAAACCTGCTCTGCTCCAAAATTAACTTTAGAAAGATTCTCAGTAGAGAATGGAATATTTCTCAATCACTGCCTAATACATTACAGATTTTCCCTCCATTTCAATTTTACCCAATTTTGGAAGTTTTTGTAAGCACAAAAAATATTATAAGTGAAACTACTAATCAGGACAACTTTGTCTAATACAAAACAAACATGTACATGCAGTGGGTACAAATTTATATTTGAATACTTAGGATTGTCATTTATGAAATTAAAATGTTGTGTCAAAAAGACTCCTGCAAGGGTCTATCCTAGGCATGGTATAATTTTATTATTGATTTGAATTATAGTCTACAGTGCACAACTAGAGGTGTTATGGGTGTCAACAAGCTAAAAAATGCTAGAATGATGTGGTACAGGTTATGAAGTGAAAAAATTCTTATAAATTGGAGACACTGTCTTCCCAAATGTGAAATTCACTTGGAAAAAAATATATCAGTTTTATAAATATTGGGCAATAGTAGTTGACTAGTACTTGAGTAGATCTGTATCTTTAGGTTATACCTATAACCTGAAGTTATGTACTTGTAACTTGACAATGAACCAACTATTTTATTAGGTATTAAGGATAAAATACATGATTATATGTGTAGTGAGTATACAGTGATTGTATCTGCATCACAGATGAAGAAGATCTTCCGTTGTAGTCAGGACTGGTATAGTCTCATTGTGTGTTTTATGCCTAGCTTTTAGTACAGAACATCAGGGAATAAGAAATGGAAAATAAGGAAAAAAAAATAATAAAAAACACAAAAGAAAGCAACAGTAACTATCAGAAGTCTAAGAAGTATTCTCTTATACAAAGGCACACACAATTGCAGGTGCCTGTCTCAAAGAGAAGGCTGAAAACCTGAAATTCCTTCTTGCACACCTAAAATATTAAGAGGAGGGGCATTATCTTTGCTGAGTGTACATTGTGGGAAGTACAAGACAATGTTATTTGCTGCAGCAAGTTAGATGAACGGAAATAATTTCTAATACAGAGTAGAGTGACACACTGGAAAATGTAGCTTGGGAGGACTGTGAAGTGTCCAAGAATCATTGACACTGAGCAACTGTCAGAAATAAAAGGGGTACAATTAACTGTTGATAATGGGTGGAGGGCAACAAATAAATCCTGATGTCTAGATATTGGTGATTAGCACAGAATTATACAGCAGAGAAAATCTGTGTGTGCAAGGGAAGAGTGCACTACACTTTGCAATTAGTAACATTTTTGGAACAATCTTCCACAGCATTTTCATTTGGGATCTGAGGGAGTATGGGCAGGATCAGCAGGCCATTAGATGTTTGAAAATTGGCTGTAGCATGGGGTCAAAGCACTGCAGTTAACAACTCAATGTCTGTGGACACTCATAAAGCAGAAGAAATTCCCAGGGCTTAATACTTGGTATAATTTGGTGTTTTCAGTAATAACCTGGATGACAAGACAGAATGTTCCCATAGCTTGTGTGGTAGACGCTAAGTTAGGTGGAGGGTAGAGAGACAAAAGTAAGATATTTGGTTCCAAGGGACTTTAATAAACTTGAAGATTGTGCCAAGGTAATTTTCATGCAGTTTGTCAAAAAAAACGCAAAGCAGAACAGATACTTGCATCAGCATGGTCTGGGAAATGACTGGCTTGAGCCCTCCTGCAAAGGACCTGTGGCTTAGGGTCATCTTTCCCAAGTACTGGGTGACACGGTGCTTAAAGGGAAGCCTTTTGCTGTGTCCAGAGCCAAAGAATAAATAACATTCTGTAAGCAGCTGGGGTTTCAAAAAAAAAAAAAAAAGGCAAAAAAACACAAAAAACCACCCACCACCCACATCTGGGTTTCCAACCAAAATATTAAAGAGACAACGACAAAAGCACAGCAGTATTGTCTGGAGACACTGACACGATGCATACCACCATTTTACAGACTTGGCTTCCTCCAAAAACAGACAGCCCAAGACAAAATTCAAGACATTTCTACAGGCATGCCTACAGTAGATTCATTTCTTGGAAAACTATGCCCCAGAATGACTGCTAGGATTGAACAGTACTTTAGCTGCTTTTAAATATTTACAACTGCATGGGAGTTGGCAGAGTTCAGCAAGAAAACTTACTGCCCAGTGCAGCTCTGCAGGATCCCAGGCAAGGGAAAAAAATTAAGTCTCTGCTATGTAGGAAACTTCATGCTTACAATGTATTAATGAAAGTTTTCTCTAGTTTAAACAATGGTCAATATATCAGGAGACCTGTGCTGCTTCAAACGCCAATTTAGAAAACAAAGTAAGAATTTGAGAGAAGCAGTTAAGTATCAGCAGAGTTGTTGAGCAGGTGGTTGGCTGCCCCTCACCTGAATATAGGAACAGATATGCATGGTGTGCTCCAGAGCTTTGACCTCCATCGACCATCCTGCTCCTGGAAAACCACTTGAAGCAACTGTTGGTGAGATCTGACTGGGCTCAATCCTTTGTTTTCTTCCTGGAAGAAGCCCCGAGCCCAGGGAGGACAACATGGATGGGTAAGGTTGTACCTGTCCCCAGTCTCAACTTATTGTCCGGTCCCTTCTCTGCTGTTTCCTAAGACAGCTTCATGTGAGGAACTAGGTACGCTAATATCTTCCCAACTCCCCAGTACTGGTCGAGGAGCTCCTCCAGCCTTTCTTCATAGAGGTATTCAGCTACACCAGCTATTCAGTTAACCTGCCAGCACCAGCCCATGCCTAGGTAGCCTGGGGCAATTGCCAGGCTGCAATCACAAGTGGACGTCTCCTAAGACTGTAGAATCATAGAATCATACAAACACAATGTTGGAAATGACCTACAAGATCATCTAGTCCAACCGTCCTCCTATCACCAATACTACCCACTAGGCTATTATATAGTGTAGTGACAGGGGAAAGAGGTACCTCTATATTTCAGCTAGCCTGCAGCTGGTGTATGGTGCGATGGGGACAAGGCCCGTGGAAGCCTTCTCCTTACAAGGAGATTCACTACTCCAGAGGCATGCTAGTCTGACCATGAACTTCAGTCCTGAGAGGTGTTATGTCATTGTGTGTGAGAAACACCCTACAAAGTGTGTTTTTGTAATTCTAGCACAAACAGTCCTACCTGGGCCTCCGAAGCCTCGTAACCTGTAGAAAGACTACACAAGCTGCAGGTCTCCCCATCTTCTTCAAGGTGTCCTTGTTTTCTCCCAGCATTTGCACCCCAGACTTCATTCTTTTTCTTGACTGGTGATTGTTTTGGCTGAATCTTGGGGTTGTTAGCACAGCATACAGGACATTTTTTGGTTTGCTATAATTTGAATTTTTGGTCCAAATTGAAAAGAGTTTCAGACTATCTACCATGGCATCAGCACCAAAGTGTGTTCCTTCATTCTTGCTTTGCCAATTATTTAAATCTGCCCCTAAGGTGGTCCCAAATAATGTGGGGCTATTCTTGAATTCTTGTGTTAGTACTGTCCAGCGTATTTGAGTCATTTTTCCTGTTGTGGGATTTTCCCATTCAAAAGCAAATGTAGTCTGGCTATCAGGCTCCAGGCGTATACAAAAGAAGCCATCTTTAAGATCCAATATTGTGAAATAAAAATCTTTTTCAGATAGTGTTGTTAGAAGGGTATATGGGTTTTGAACTACAGGGTGGATGTCTTTGGTTATTTTGTTTATAGCTCGCAAATCTTGCACAAATCTGTATTCACTGCCCTTTTATTTATTTATTTATTTATTTTTTCCAGCAGTATTGGGGTGTTGAAGCTAGATTGGCATTCATGGATTAGTCCATAAGATAAGAAATTGTTTATCAGAGGCTCCAGCCCCTTCCTTGCTGTAAGGAAGTTGTTATATCCCAGTTGTTATAAACCTTGTAGACTTTGTCGATCATATAGGATTAATTGCCGATATTGTTCTATTAATCGCTGACCCCTGCTAGTATTTGGGTCCCACTTAGGATCTTTTGTAACAGGTAATAGTTCTTCTACATCCTCTCTCAGGTACAAGTTCTTTGTTTCTGCCTGAGCTTTTTCTACAACTATTCTCTTTTCTTCTACAGTCAACAATGTATTTAACAGGGCTTGCATATCCACCCAGTTAGGGTTATGAGAAATCATAATACCTTATAACAACTGACACATTTCTGTTGGATTCTCCCTGTAAGGCCCGACAGAGTGTTTCCAGTTTAACAAATCCAATGTTGTAAACAGAACATGAACAAAAAGAGATTCTCCTCCTGGTCCCACTTTCTATCTTAACAGAGCCTGGATAACTGGTCCTGGCCCTACCCTTTGTCCTGAGCTTTGTCATGAGCTACAGGCCTCCCTATTTTCTTCAAGGTTTCCTTGTTTGATTGTTTTCCAGCTTTGGGACTACACATTCACAGCTACTAGTTTGAAAACTATAGACACTTTTCTAGAAGTTTATTTGTATGTGTTCATACCATAGGAAGTCTAACTTTTTTTCCTTTTCCTAATATTGATCTAAGAGTTGATGCTTGAAATGATTTTTCCATTTCACTAATGATATTAATTTTATTTTTAAGGTCAGGATTAAATTAAAAACTGTGTATTCTAATTACTTACTCTGAAGTTATCAATGCATACATAAAACCCTCCAGCCTTATCAAATAGTGCGAAACACATATGAAAAACTACATTAGATAACTAGAGGGTGAAAAAAAAAAAACCAAAAAAAAAAACACAACACAAACAGAATATAAGTGTGGCAGTCAAAATCTTACAAATGGAAACCAAAAAATCCAGAGTACCTATAACATGCATAGATAGCAAGTGTTGCCAGCACACCAGAGTCATTTGCTTCTGTCTCACAGAATTAAATCGGTCTTGATTCTGTCTTGCTGTGAATCTTTCCTTAGTATGCATTTGTACAAAACATTAAAAAAATGTTAAATGCTCTTGCAAGAGCACTGTCACTACTAAGTATTGGCTGATGTTGGGGAGCAGAAGTGAAAGCCTTCTGAAATGTCTTCTGTTGCTAGCAAGGCACTACTAAATGAAATAAAGACAGTATGACCTATCAAACAAACAAAAACCTTACACGGTACTGGAATCTTCCTTTAGGTTAGTAACAGCAGAAAATGCCCAAGCTTGTTTAGTGTTTTGTGTCTTGACAGGAACTGAAGCAAGTATAATACTTGCAATCATGATAATGAATACATATATACATTTTTATTTTTTTAAATATTTTTTAAAGTCCCAGTATTGTACTTACATTGCCTGTTAAGTCCTCCCAAGTAGAGAAAGAGGGTATTAATAAGACCACAGCAAATCTACAGGAATTTAGATTATACCAATATATCTAACATTACTTGGTACCTCTGGAACAGCAAGCACAGTTGGTACACCTTAGAGAAAAACTGTGAATGCTTCTACTAGGTGTAGTGTAGCAGTTGATTAGAAGGTTTCAGTGAGGGGTGGTGACACAGGAAGACAGGAAAAACAAAGATAATTCCCCTGTTTTTTAGTATACTGCTTTCCTGCGGTAATGCATGTTAGATAAAAAAAAAGAAAAAAAGAAGAAGAAATTCAACTTAGTAGTAATAATGGAAACATGATAAAAGATAAGAAAAAAGTGCTCTAATTAGTAAGTGCAAATAAGCAAAATAAATAAAGGTGATCACCTAATATAAGTATAAATAAATAAATAAAAAGATTCAATTCTGTCTTCTGGTTAATGTGTGTATATAGACTCAAACTTACTTATGTAAAAATGGGGAAAGAGTATTACAGTCGCCTTTTTAGAAACGAGAGCTGGAAACCAAAAGGCAAAAGCAATATTAGAAAATTTGTCAGCACAAATATTGTGAAAAATCCTCCAAAGTACAAAGCCAGTCTGGCAAGATATGAAAACATTAAAACTTTTGAAGAAAAGTTCATCAATCTGTAAATATAAACAAAAGAAACCAATAAACGAACAACAGGAATAAATTAATAGTTCCAAGTAACTTAAACAAACCTCAGTCAGTGAGAGAGAATAGAAAGCAAAAAAGGCGGGAACCCCGCCCCTTGCCTGCGCAGTCCCCAACCAGGTCGGACCCCGCGCTATAAAGGGCGCGGCGCGGCAGCGGACCGCTCACAGCTCGGCTCAGGCAGCAGCGGCAGCGCCATGTCCGGCAGAGGCAAGGGCGGGAAGGGGCTCGGCAAGGGGGGCGCCAAGCGGCACCGCAAGGTGCTGCGCGACAACATCCAGGGCATCACCAAGCCGGCCATCCGGCGCCTGGCGCGGCGCGGCGGCGTCAAGCGCATCTCGGGGCTCATCTACGAGGAGACGCGCGGCGTGCTCAAGGTGTTCCTGGAGAACGTGATCCGCGACGCCGTCACCTACACCGAGCACGCCAAGCGCAAGACGGTCACGGCCATGGACGTGGTCTACGCCCTCAAGCGCCAGGGGCGCACCCTCTACGGCTTCGGCGGCTAAAGCGCGCAGGCAGCTCTCGGACCCTCTCGACACACCCCAAAGGCTCTTTTAAGAGCCGCCCACCTATTTCCGAGAAGAGCTGTGTTGCTTTAGAGGTAGTAAAAGAAAGTACCATGTATCTACGTTTTGTTCAAACTTGCTATTTTAATTCATAATTTATTTGCTAAGGAGCCTTAAGCGAAAGCATTCTTAAGGACCCAATTATTGGTTATTTTCATAATAAGCAAGTTAATTCTGAAGTGGACAAGAGAATATATAGTGTAATTGATTTCCCTTTCATCAGTGTAACGGAAATCTTAAGGTTAGGATTGGCTTATTTTCTGAAAAATACATCGAATATCAAAGGGAAGCCCCCTGAACTTACTGCTCCAGGCTGTTGAACTAGCCTGGGAGCAGGTCTGCGCTGCCTAGCAGAGGCCTCCTGTGCAGGGCAGTTGTTTTCAAACGCTGAGTAAACAAAGACTGGATGTAGGCAGCTATTTATATTTAAATCACCCTGCTCCCTGCGCTGCCTTACAGCAAATGGAAGTGTGCCGGGGGCAGAGGGGTGCTGGAGGAGGGGGAGGGGACATATGCCCACAGCTGCTCGTCCCCTGAACACCTCATAAACTTGCAAATACTGGAATGACCCCAGGTGTCCGAACGTATTTTTGAGAAATTATCCCCAAACGCTCTGTATGTCCAGTGTCTTAAAACTTGTAAAGTCTCTTCTTTCAAGGCAATGCCTGAGCAATTCCGTGCATCCAGTTTTCATCACTGCTCTTCATTCCACCCGAAAACCCCTCCCTGTTTCAGGATCTCTCCCGGCTGGGGAACGTAGCACAGAAATAAGCGTGATTTTTATAGCAAGCTTCATAGTAATCTCTATGCTAAAAAAATTCTGTGTGTTCAGAACCTCATTCCTTGGATTAGAGCATCTTCAATTACAGTTTATATCGGTTGGAAGGCATCTAGCACACACGATGCGGTGTTAATTTATACCAGCCAAGGATTAAGTTCTCTTCGTGAGAAAGGATCTGTTACAAGGGAAAATCTGCAGCACGCTTCATGTTCAGAGCTCGGTTCCAAGTGAATTGAAAGAAAAGGAACGTGAATCTCCCATGCCCTTGAGAAAGCGCAACAACTCCTTTCCCGCAGACCGCTACAGGTCTCCATTTTGGAGATACAACGCGGCGATCTCCTTCCGCAAGCAACAGACGCAGCTGAAAGCAGCAGCGGCGAGCCCGAGGAGGGGGAGGGCAGGCGCCGCCGGCCGGTTGGCGAAGAGGCGCGCTTCCGAGGCGGGCTTTTTGAATTTGAAAGCACCCAATGGGACCGGAGCATTCCTGCCAGCCAATCGAGGAGCGGGGCACGCTATAAGAGCGGCCGCGGAGCCGCAGCGCTCCCGTCGCACGGCTCCCCTCGGCAGCGGCGGCTCGGTGCCTGGCGGGCGATGGCGCGCACGAAGCAGACGGCGCGTAAGTCGACGGGCGGGAAGGCGCCCCGCAAGCAGCTGGCCACCAAGGCGGCCCGCAAGAGCGCGCCGGCCACGGGCGGCGTGAAGAAGCCGCACCGCTACCGGCCCGGCACGGTGGCGCTGCGCGAGATCCGGCGCTACCAGAAGTCGACGGAGCTGCTGATCCGCAAGCTGCCCTTCCAGCGGCTGGTGCGCGAGATCGCGCAGGACTTCAAGACCGACCTGCGCTTCCAGAGCTCGGCCGTGATGGCGCTGCAGGAGGCGAGCGAGGCCTACCTGGTGGGGCTCTTCGAGGACACCAACCTGTGCGCCATCCACGCCAAGCGCGTCACCATCATGCCCAAGGACATCCAGCTCGCCCGCCGCATCCGCGGGGAGCGCGCCTGAGGCTCCTGCCCAGCCCTTCCCCCCTCTTCTGCTCCGGCAGAGGAGGCTGCACTCAGACCCAAAGGCTCTTTTAAGAGCCACTCCATTCTCAAAAAAGGCTGTTATTACTTACGTTTAACGGGGACGTTATATTAAATGTAAAATCGCTCTAAATGCATGAAAAACTGATTTCCTCAGTGGGATTGATTATAGTACATATTATGGATAATAGAAGCTTGCATACCAAAAGCTTTCTAAAATCAGTTATAATCGGGCATAAACTAGCTCTAGGTTATTGTGGGATTTCTAGAACAAATAGATGTGATGTTACTAGATGTGATAGTAACTGCTCTAAGAACATGGTAATTAGCAAAACCATTACACTGTGCCTGAGGCTCCTGCCCCCCACCCCCCCCCCGCCGTCATCAGCCCCTGTGTCAACAGCTTTTTATTGTGCCTGGAGTTGCTCTTAAAGAGCCTTTGGGTTTGGTGGTGGTGGGGCAGGAGCCTCAGGCACAGTGTAATGGTTCTGCTAATTACCATGTTCATAGAGTAGTTAGTATTAGTAGATGTGATAGTAACTATCACATCTGTTTTTTTCTACAAATCACACACAATAATCTATAGAATAAAGCTAGTTTATGTCTGATTTTGGAAAGATTTCGGTATGTAGGCCTCCATTGTCCAGGATGTGTACTATAATTAATCTCAGTGAAAAAATTAGCTTTTCATGAGTTTTCAGGAAATTTAGAACTTAATATAACGTCCCCGTTAAACGTAAGTAATAACAGCCTTTTTTGAGAATGGAGTGGCTCTTAAAAGAGCCTTTGGGTCTGAGTGCAGCCTCCTCTGCCGGAGCAGAAGAGGGGGGAAGGGCTGGGCAGGAGCCTCAGGCGCGCTCCCCGCGGATGCGGCGGGCGAGCTGGATGTCCTTGGGCATGATGGTGACGCGCTTGGCGTGGATGGCGCACAGGTTGGTGTCCTCGAAGAGCCCCACCAGGTAGGCCTCGCTCGCCTCCTGCAGCGCCATCACGGCCGAGCTCTGGAAGCGCAGGTCGGTCTTGAAGTCCTGCGCGATCTCGCGCACCAGCCGCTGGAAGGGCAGCTTGCGGATCAGCAGCTCCGTCGACTTCTGGTAGCGCCGGATCTCGCGCAGCGCCACCGTGCCGGGCCGGTAGCGGTGCGGCTTCTTCACGCCGCCCGTGGCCGGCGCGCTCTTGCGGGCCGCCTTGGTGGCCAGCTGCTTGCGGGGCGCCTTCCCGCCCGTCGACTTACGCGCCGTCTGCTTCGTGCGCGCCATCGCCCGTCACTCACCGCCGCCCTCTCTGAGCCTCCGGCACCGAGCAGTGGCGAGAGCGCGGCGGCGGCGGTATTTATAGCCGAGGGCCCCCGCCCATTGGACGCCCGCGGGAGGCCGGCTGCCATTGGCCGAGGCGCGCGCTCGAAAAGCCCGCGCTTCGGGGCCGGGAAGCCCGCCCGCCTGCCCCGCCCCCCGGGAGCCGGCAGCGCCTGCCGCTGCCCCCGCCCGCCGCAGCCAGCCCCGTGCTTGAGCGCTCCGCTCATCTCCGCGGGCGGGCCGGCCCTCCGGAGCTTTTACGCGCCGGCTGCCGTGCTGCCCAAGGAGAAATGCGGGAGCCGCCCCCACGAGTAGCGGCGTGGGAGGCGTGCAGCCTGGCAAGGCCGGCAGACGCGGATGCTGGGGACGGGAGCAGCACGGCCCCGCCGCCCGCGCCTCCTTCTCTTCCCCACCGCTCCCTTGCGCGGGTCCCTCTCCTCCCTCCCCCCGCCCCGCGCACACATTAGGGCTGCTGGAAAAAAAAATGTGGCTCGGCGGCCTCTGTCTCTCCCGAGAGATCGCTGCTTCTGCTCTTTCACCGACCGCTGCCGGTTCAGGGCCACGACACGACCCTCCCAGGCTTAGCCCGCGGCCGCCGTTCCGCCACCGCGAACGCTTCCTGGCTGCTGCCCCCCCACAGCACACCCCCCCCCCTCGCCTTAAGGCCCTGCCCCTCGCGGGGAAACGGGGACGCGCTCCGAGCCGCCGAGCGCCGCCAGTCCCCGCCCCCTCCCTGAGCCGTGGCGGGGCCGCCTGCCGGGAGGCTCCGCGCAGTTCTCACTCAGGTCGGACTGCGGCGGGGCTCGCCAGCGCCGTCCTTCCTCCCGCCCCTCCGGTGCCCCCGGCGCGGTGATTGCCATTTCGGGGGTTGTGCGGAGAAATGGCCGGGAGCGCAGGAGCGGGCCGCGGGGTACACCGTGCTCGGGGGGCACTGGCGATGCTGTACGGCACGGGAGCATCAGCGCGATGAAATCGAACGGGTTGCTTTCCCGCTTGCCCCCAACAACGCTAACGGTAAAGCTGTTTGCCCTGTGAGCCTTATGCCTGCTATAAACACAGGGGAATATTAAACCCTATGTGCTTGACAGGTCTTACTCCTCATAAGGACTTCATAGGGGAAGCAAACGCTCCCTCTCCATAACTCTTCTACTTCAGGCACCCGTGGGAACACCGACAAACCCTGGTTATTGCTTGAAAGTCTCAAACGAGGAACAAGAGAGGAAGTGGACTTCTGTGTACATTCAGTGATATGTAAAACATGCCCTGGTGGGTATGCAACTTCAGTCTTATTGCAAATGGGCAACGCCTGAAAATTAAAAAAAAACTATTGGCAAGCCATCGTTACTGCCTCAGCTCTCTTATTGAAAAGGTGGGTGGCTCTTAAAAGAGCCTTTGGGTTAAAAACAGGATCCGCGGCGCTCTACTTGGAGCTGGTGTACTTGGTGACCGCCTTGGTGCCCTCGGAGACGGCGTGCTTGGCCAGCTCGCCGGGCAGCAGGAGCCGCACGGCCGTCTGGATCTCCCGCGAGGTGATGGTCGAGCGCTTGTTGTAGTGCGCCAGACGCGACGCCTCGCCGGCGATGCGCTCAAAGATGTCGTTGACGAAGGAGTTCATGATGCCCATGGCCTTGGACGAGATGCCCGTGTCGGGGTGCACCTGCTTCAGCACCTTGTACACATAGATGGAGTAGCTCTCCTTGCGGGCTCTCTTTCTCTTCTTGTCGCCCTTCTTCTGCGTCTTGGTGACGGCTTTCTTGGAGCCCTTCTTGGGCGCGGGCGCAGACTTGGCAGGCTCAGGCATGGCGATCACGCTCTCCCCACAAACTACACCGCTCTCTTCCCCTCGCAGCAGCGCAGTGCCGCACCCGCCCGCCGCAGCCGCTCTTATAGCGGCGCGATGCAGAGCAGCGGCTCCACCGCTGCGCGCCGCCATTGGCTGGAAGTTTGGCTTTGTGTCGTCACCGAACGCCGGACTTGGACATTGGACGCCTTTGGATTCGCGCTGCCATTGGCTGCCGGCGTTCTGCCTCCCCCGCAGCCAATCAGCGCCGCCGCCGGCGGTCCGCCCGAGCTGAATATAAGGGGGCGGGGGCGGTCCCGGGCAGGTCGCTGCGTGCGGTGTTCCCCGGAGTGGCTGCGATGTCTGGGCGCGGGAAGCAGGGCGGGAAGGCGCGGGCCAAGGCCAAGTCGCGCTCGTCGCGGGCCGGGCTGCAGTTCCCCGTGGGCCGCGTGCACCGGCTGCTGCGCAAGGGCAACTACGCGGAGCGGGTGGGCGCCGGCGCCCCGGTGTACCTGGCGGCCGTGCTGGAGTACCTGACGGCCGAGATCCTGGAGCTGGCGGGCAACGCGGCCCGCGACAACAAGAAGACGCGCATCATCCCCCGCCACCTGCAGCTGGCCATCCGCAACGACGAGGAGCTCAACAAGCTGCTGGGCAAGGTCACCATCGCGCAGGGCGGGGTGCTGCCCAACATCCAGGCTGTGCTGCTGCCCAAGAAGACCGACAGCCACAAGGCCAAGGCCAAGTGAACACCGAGAACAGCGCCTGGGAAGTCCTTCCCATCGAAACCCAAAGGCTCTTTTCAGAGCCACCCACAGAATTCGTAAAAGAGCTCGATTGCTTTTTTTTTTCTTTTTTTAAGTGTTATTTACTACTAAAAGAAATACCAATTTCTAATTGAACGTGGAGTTATTTTTCTCTTACACGTGAACATTATTTCCTTTACTAGTCTCATTTTTTTCTTGGGTAGGTGCATATGTCGATGAGCAAGGGAAAGCAGTAAGTAATGGCTGCTACCCTATTTTGTAGAAAAAGATAAGAATTCAGTTCTCTGGAAATAAAAGCAAAAAGCTTTCCCCATAATTGCAGTGAAAATTGGAGGAGTATCAAGAAATTGGAAAAGTCATATGCATCTGTGAGTTGCCTCTGTGAGTTATTCAGCAGATTTTACTGCATTTTATTATGTTAATGTTGAAGAGAGTATTTCAGCTCCTTTAGAGAATGTGTGGGTGGCTCTTAAAAGAGCCGTTGGGTTTAAGTGCGGATCAAGACGTTTCTTCCATGGGGGCTTACTTCTTTTTGGGTGCCGCCTTCTTCGCCTTGGCTGCTTTGGGCTTGGCAGCCTTGGGCTTGGCAGCTTTGGGCTTCACTGCTTTTGTCTTGGCTGGGCTCTTTGCTGCCGCTGCCTTTTTGGGCTTGGCAGCCTTGGTCGCCTTCTTGGGGCTCTTGGCCGCCTTCTTGGTGGCAGCAGCCGCCGGCTTCTTGGCTTTCTTGGGGCTCTTCTTCACCGCCGGCTTCTTGGGCTTCTTGGCGGCGCTGGCGGGCTTCTTGGCCGCCGGCTTCTTGGGCTTGGCCGCGGCCGCCCGCTTCTTGGGCGCCTTCTCCTTCACCTCGCCGGGCTTCTTGCTGAGGCGGAAGGAGCCGGAGGCGCCGGTGCCCTTGGTCTGCACCAGGGTGCCCTTGCCGACGAGGCTCTTGAGCCCCAGCTTGATGCGGCTGTTGTTCTTCTCCACGTCGTAGCCGCCGGCGGCCAGCGCCTTCTTGAGCGCGGCGAGGGAGAGCCCCTTGCGCTCCTTGGAGGCGGCCACGGCCTTGGTGATCAGCTCGGTGACGCTGGGGCCCGCGGGCTTGCGCGCCTTGGAGCCGCCCGCCGCCTTCTTCGGCTTCTTGCCGGCGGCCTTGGCGGCGGGGGCCGGGGCGGCGGCGGGAGCCGCCTCGGCGGCGGGAGCGGGCGCGGTCTCGGACATGTCGGCGCGGCGCGGAGCGGGGCGCAGCGGCTGGCGGCGGGCGGCGGGGCCCTTATTTATGGGAGCGCAGCGGGCGCTGATTGGTGCGATGCAGAGCCCGCCCCGCCCCGCCGCCCGGCGCTGCCTCTCGGCTTGTGTTTCTTCCTCCTCGAAAAAGTGTGTTTTTCGTAAAAATTCGTCACCGCGGCACCCCGTTTCTTAACGGCGGTGCTGGGGACAGAAGGTAGTTTGGTCTTTTCGCGTTTCTTTCGCCTCAGGGTTAAAATGGTTTTCGTGCGAGGCTGGAATCCTTGAGTTTGGGGATTGCACGCAGAGCCGGACAGTAAGATTTTTATTTTTACTTTTGAATTACAACTCTGCTTCTGACAGCACTGCCATACTGGCAGCGGATTCGTGTTCCTGAGACGGTTTTTCATCAGGGTAGTCTAAAATGGAGGTAATCCCGAGTCATTTTCATCGCTTAAATTAGCTTTGAAACGAAGCAAGTAACACAAAGTAGCCTCTGAGCTCTGAAACTGGGTTATGAGTTATTTCCCGTAATACGGCTTCATCTCGTAAAAATAATGAAACCTTCGGGCATAGTGCCCTATATAGCTTTACACAGGGCTTATAAAAAGTAAAAGAAAGATGTCTTTCACCAGAAATGTTTACATTAAAACCAGGTCTTTTCAATTAGCTGGTGTGTTCAACATCTTATAAGAAGATAGAGAAGTTTTTCCTGTTTCCTTTATTTTTCTGCATTCTTGCATTAACCTTTTGCTTAATTATATTTCTGTTTCTTTCTCCAAAAGAGTTCTTTTCATTAAGCAAGATAGGCACATTTGTTCACATTTTTGGATTTTAAGACCAAGTGTCTATTTTTGTGCTTATCTTTGTACTGTACTTCAGGGCATTTCGTCAGCCCAATAGAGCACTTGAGCAAAAAATAATCAAAGTGTGATGTGCATGTTTTCCCTATGAAAAACAAATAATAAAATGTAGCCAGGTTAGACTGCAGGAAGTTCTTTAATACTATGATTTAAATCCAGTGGCTTAATCAATCATCTCCTTAGTACTACTGAGGTAAATTAGAGCAGGGGATTAAAGGAAACCGTAAAGAGGAAATTCTACAATACAACAATAGTTCACTATTTCTCATTAAAATGTCCTTTTTTTTTTTTTAAATTTCAGGTCAAGAATGCTGTTAAATAACCTGTGAGAACTTTATTTTGCATATAAGTGCATCTTTCTAAATTGAATTTCAATATGGCACAGTATTTGCTAAGTTTTGTAAATACGACCAATAGATTTCTCAATTCATATGCATATACTTGCTGTCTCCTCTTCTTCTTAGCATTTCTTTACTCTAGAAGATCATGTGTGGATCTCGAAAGTCATAATTAGTATTATGAGTTTTAATAATGTCCAGGTTATAATGAGAGATATGTTTCTGTTGGCATGTCCTCTATATCATTCTCATTTTAATATACAAGTTATAATTATAATCCTGTATTTCATTTGTCCACGAATACATGGAACACAGCATTAAATATGTAAAGCATAGCTACAAATCTTCCATCTTACAGCACATATTTTTTTCTCTGTATGTAAACATTAAAGCATGGATCAAGATGGCCAGTGCCATAGTCCATGAGACTTGTAGAAATAGGATCCAAATAGGACCCATCCAGATAGCATCTGTCCAGAGGGTACTGGATGAACCCTCATGAAAACAGAAAATAACCCCCACTTTGCCTTCCAGTTATTAACTGCTGCTGCAGAAGAGATCATAAACAGAACTAAGGTGAGAAGACAGGATGCAGCAGCAGGCTTTTGTCTTGCTATGAGGCCTCACATGAGACGGAATAACATACAACCACAGGACAGATTTTCCTTTTCTCAGCAGTTTTCTCAGCACAAAAAAAGCCAGCAAAGCCAGGAAAATTCTTCTTTTGGCTTGTCCAGGTTGCGTTCCTATTATCATAAATTTCCCTTCCCCTGTTACAAGGTCAGAGAGTGGCAAAACATGCACACGCACATACATGAAAAGGAGCTCATGTTTTGAACTGGCAGATGAGAAAAAACAGGGTGGCGGGGGTGGTAGGGGGTGCGGTTTCTTTTTCCAAGCCAGGAGTCTGTGATGTGGGATAAACTGAATATGTATAAAATTAATTTCTGAGGATGGGCTGGATAGAGGAGTTACTTGTTCAGAAACATGCAGTACAATGTGGGAAAGAATAGGAGACCTTAGTAAATCATTTGATATTATGAAAATGCAGTCATTTGACTTTCTTCAATTCTTCTTTCAATAATATAATATCACACAGACATTCTTGTAGATTGGGGCAATAGTGGGGACAGTTTAAAGATTGTCAGTGGTGCTAGTACCCAGTGTGAGAAACTGCCAAGAGATGTGGTAGCATTCGAGTGGCTTTTTTCTACAAAAGACAAACAACAGAATGGCATCACATGCAAAAGTATAGCAACAACAGAAGGAGATCAAGTGAATTTGGAGCTAATATCTATACTGATGCTGAATTTCATTAACACTTTTTATATGTGATTCATTTAGATTAATTCTGACTTTTGGGTAGTCCAGATACACCCAGAAAATAAATGAAGTCACAAAGTCACTCAAGGCAATGGAAATCTGTCAGGCTTAGGGTGGTTTGTGGTACACTTTTCAGCTATGGATGTGGGATTTTATTTAAAAACTGATTTATCTTGCTGTTATAAATCATAATACATTTTTACATGAAAAAAACAAACAAAAAGCTTTTGTATCTCAATAGGAAAGAGTTACTATTGCATACTGCTTAGTGTCCGGGACTGATTCTTCCCCATAATAAAAGGATTTTATTATTCATAGAGTTTTAAAATTCTCAGATAGATCAGTATTATCTTTATATAAGAAAATGATAGCCAGAGGCAGAAAGTTTGCCATTACCTAGTTAAAGAGGTCTATACAACCTTTTCCATTTTTGTTAAAATGAACTCCCTGCAAAATTATTCAGATTTCAAACATTCAGTTTTAGTTTGATGCAAAGCAAAAGAGAAATAGCTCCTTGATCATTCCAGACCACGTATTGAATCATTGAACAGCTTGGTTTGGAAGGGACCTTAAAAATCACCTAGTTCCAACCCCCCTGCAATGGGCGGGGATGCCACCCACTAGATCAGGTTGCCCAGGGCCTCATCCAGCCTGGTCTTCGGCACTTCCAAGGGTGCAGCACCCACAACTTCTCTGGGCAACCTGTTCCAGTGCTTTACCGCTTTCTGAGTGAAGTATTTCCTCCTAACATCTAATCTAAATCTCCCCTCTTTTGGTTTAAAACAATTCCCCCTTGTCCTGTCATTACCTGCCTGAGCAAAAAGTCGCCCTCCATCTTTTTTATAAGCTTCCTTTAAGTACTGAAAGGCTGCAGTGAGGTCACCCTGGAGCCTTCTCATCTTCAGGCTGAACATCCCCAGCACTCTCAGTCTTGTCCAGGTAGTATAACCATGTAACCACAAGATGGTTTGCCCACTTTGTCTAACTAGAAACAAGATTACTAATTTTAAAAAAAAGAAAGTTTTCAAGCAGGGCTATCAGTCAACCCGCAAAAGATAGAGTTGCTGTTGGCCAATTTCTATCTCACAGCTTCCTTTGAAATTAAAGGGGTGTCAGCATAGCTATCTAACATCAGCCAATTGCTTCTTATAGTTACATATCATTTGATGAATTACTTTGGAAAGAGCCTGAGAAATACACTAGCAAGACACAAAAGATGGAATAGTTGAAGATTTTGCGGCAATTGTTGATTTAACTTTTTTTTTTCCAAAATGGGCATACAACCTATTTTCTCATAATTAATATAAAAGTTGAATTTTATAAAACTTGTTATTAACTATTAAGTAATATATATATATTTTCCAATTGTAAATTCTATTCTACACTCTGAAGTTATCCCTCTTGACTTCATTGGTACCTCCATATAAGCTTGCATTCCAGGTAATTGGTTCTGCACTATCAACATCATTACACTCTCCCTGCCCCCCAAAAAATTACATTTTAAGGAAAGATTAAAAGCAAGTGTGGAAATTGACAGAAGTTGCATGTGGGGAAGATGACTATTAAAAAATCAGCACAAAAGTAGCATGGAACTTGAGCTACTGACAAGCTAAAAATATGAAAATAAAATAAAATAAAATTAGAAATATAGGAAGAAACAATGAAGACTAGAGAAGTAGAGAATAGGCTAACAAGGCAAGTCTGCAAGAATAGGAAGTGAAAGCATTTTATGTTTTCCAAGAAAAAGTAGAATAAATGTGTAGTTTTTGCTAGATTCCAAGCTCCAAATTAAGGCATAATTTCAAGAGTCAGTTCAGCTCAATCAGTCAATATAAAGTTTCGTTTCAATGTGATATAAATACAAAATGAAATATGAAAATGAAATGAAAAAATACAATATGAAAATACTACTGTTCTGGATTACTTTATATGTGTATATCAATGATTTCTAAAAAATTTTAGATTTACTGATAAGAAATGCAGATTCAAGTAGAAAGTAGCCATTCATCTTTTTTCCGTTTACCTTATTCCTTTAATAAGCTGGGCGTGTCACAGGAGACACAGCATATGACGTGTCTGGAAAAAGTATGCAGCAGTTTGGAGACCAGAAGGCTGTGCAGAATTGAAACTCTGTGTATCACTGATACTGAATTTGAATATTTCTAGTTGTTCAGGCAAACATTCAGGATGTTTTTGGCAAATGTGAACATGTCAAAAATCACTTCCCAATGCCACGTGAACTTGACTTTCTTTGCTGCAGCACACGTTGCGCATGTCATCCAGCATCTCCCAGTGCTACATGTTTGGACCACTGCTGTCTGTCCTGTCCCTGCTGGAACAGTGGCTCCCTTCCACTGCAGCTTTACTCTGGAGAAGGAGGAGGCATTGTCCTAGGCTGTCCACTCCACAAACAGCCTCAGTAAAAGTGCTGGTTCACCTGGCCAAGTCTTTACTTGCACTTCAAGACTGTGAGAACGAGATGTTAATTTTGACTTCTAACTGGCACCTGCAGGAGTGTGGGTATATGTTTTGTCAGGGTGAAATAATAATTGGCAGATGTGTGACAGTACACCTCGTTGCAGAACTCCAAAGTCCTGCATGGTCTCCTACTTCAGTAGGCAGTGCAGGCAGATGTGGTGTGGTTGAGCTGCTTCTTAATTGCCTGGTGCCTTGGCTCAGGAGAAAATCTTTGATCAGTTCTGGAAAGAAGTACTAAACAGGTGGGAATAGTGCCACCAGCTGCGGTACTTCAGGAGGAGGAAGACATCTATGCTACCCTTCCTCCTTGTAGCCTGCGGTATATGAGCAGCAGAGGACTGCAAGATGAGCACTGAGAACACAGATGAGATGCTGAAAAGTTGGTATTCATAGCTCCTTCCCAGACTTTTTGAGGTTGGGAAACCTATGTATTTCAGGAGTTGGTAGTCCTTTCCTTCTTGGTGATACCCAGCGAATTATAGTATTGTGTTGTTATGTGTTGGGTTTTTTTTGTTTGTTTGTTTGTTTTGTGTGTGTGTTTGTTTGTTTGTTTTCCTCCTATAAGCTTTTTAACTTTTTTCCTCCAGTCCCTATCCCCTGTTTCCTCCTTCCCCCTCATAAATAAATAAATAAATAAATAAATAAATAAATAAATAAATAAATAAATGTTATGGGCCTTACAGAGCATTCTGGAAACTTCCCTAGCAAGATTTCTCTACATGCAGGCCAGTATTCACAGGATGAGTCTTGGTACCAGCAAAAATCACTGGGATATTCCTGTTTTTGGTGATGCCTTCCTAACATGGCTTGTGGGTCCTTACCCTGGCTACGTCACCAGTCAGTAGGACCACTGCATAGGACTGTGTGGGTGACCAGAAATATCCACTTCCCTGTAGGATGCTGGCAACTATCTCCTGGGCATATGGGCACCTGAGGCAGGTGGTCAGTGCTGCTCAGCTTTGGTTCACAGGTTCCCTGGGGTTCTGGTCTCTCCTTAAACTATTCAACCATTTACATCACTGTGTCACCTCTGCCACTGTCTATCTCCTTTGTCCATTCTTTTCTTGCTGTAGATCCACCCCCGTGTGCTTGACTGCACACAGACAACTGAGGGAGGGTGGGGAGGGTGGTATCTATTCTTTGTTCAGTTGGACAAAGGAATGATAAAAATATCTTCTCTGGTGCTTAATACCTGCTACAAGCTTCACCTGTCTGTCTAGACCGACCACAGTGATGTTCAGCACATTTCTTTGCTGAGTTGCTATAGTTCAAAACCTCAATCCAGGGATACAAAGTGGGCACATTTGATGAGGCAGGGAGGAGGTAGATTTTGCATGTTTTATAATGTCAGGCTTTGCTTGCATGCTGTAGAGAAGAAATGGTTCATCCCTGGGAGAACAAGTGCTGGTGTGTAGCAGATTCCTGGAAATGAGAAAAAATGAACAGGAGGCACCTTCAGATGGGTGAGGTGGATGAGGGAGAAGAGGCGAAAGAAAGAGGAAGCAAAGACAGAGCAGGCCGATGGGCAGTACTGTTGACACCTATGATACTTTGCAGTCAATATTCATTCAAACAGCAATCCTGAACTGGGTCGTTCCGAGTAAGCAATAGGTCATCTTTACACAAATCAGGGGGAATCTACCCTGGTATTAACCCAGCAGCAGGTATCTTGAGAATCCAAGATATCCTGCCACAAGTTGCCTTCAAGTCTGGCAAATGGAAAGGGGGGAAAAGGACCTAGAAAAACGAAGCATGGTTTCCTTGTGGGAACAGAGTCCTGTCGAGTGCAGAGGCATAAGCAGAACTGGAGTGAAATCTTCCTCTATGCAGTGAACACGGTGTACAAGGCATTTTTGTTCTGTATTGCTGGATAAGGGTTCCCATGGAACCAGAACCCAAAACTCTTCTTCCAAATGTCATTCTGTGCTCAGGGAATCCACTCTTCTGTAAAACTGGAAAACACACAAAAGGCCAGGGGAAGCACAGGCTGGTTGTGTGTCTCTGCATGCTGTTCCTGTGGGAAAGACAGTGCTTCAAGAGAACAAAAGGGTGCTAAAACCGCGTCTTTAAAATGTGCATATTTCTTTTTTGTCTTAAGTAAATTCCCATTTCCTTTGACATCAGGTTGGTAGACCCATGCCGGAGGAATGATTTCAGCTTCCTCTTTCTCAGCTTTCCATCTAATTTAGCACAATGCGTCTAGCAAGTCATCTAACAGACCTTGGTGACTAATATGTTTTTGTTTTCTTATGCTTGTGATTGCCTGGTGAACTCCCAAAAGAAAACTGGTTTATGCTGCCTGGTGAACCTTCTGTTGCTGATTCCAGATGTTTTTTACCATCTCTTTCCATGGCATTTACCTTTCTCTCCCAGACAATATGTAATACACACCTGTGTCTATTAGGGAGAGTATTTGGCAGGCAATAAGTGGCAGAGAGATGACAATTGCTTGTCTGCAAAATTAAATAATAGGGTTTAAATTTAAAATCTCTTCCTCTTATAAATAATAATAATAGTAATAAATGAGAGTTTCTAAGGGTACGGGTCATATGCAAATCAAAGTGTTAAGCTATTTGGTAAAATATTTGCTCACATCAGTGATGGTAGTCATAGTTCTGAGGAAAGGAGGCACTTTCACACTTTATCTTCGTCTCATGCCAAGATGTTCCTACCGTTGTTAACTATTCAACTATGCTGGGCCCATATGAGTTTGTTCTTGTGTGGCTAATGATAGCACAGAAAATCAATGAATGATAACTATCATGTGTAGCTCGTAATTAGGCAGAGGGTGGATTTCCTGCATAATTTGTGCAAATGAGAATGTGTTACTGATGAATGGGAGGTAGGAAGACTCCTGGAATACTTGCCCCTAGTGTGGACTGAGTGAAGGATATTGGCTGATGAAGGGCACGGTGCTGGGTTGTCCCGAGTGCCACCTATGCATATTGCCCTGTGCCACACAGGATGAGGGGCCACTTCCTGCTGGGAGCTCTGCTGGAGCCTCCCTTCCCGTGTGGAGATCCCTCCTGCCGGGCTGTCCGTGTGTGGAGCTTGGAGCTGCAGGTGTAGCTGCCATGTGAGGCAATGGAGTGAGTGTGCAGGCCTAAAACTCAAGGGAACTGAGGAGGAAACGGCTGGGGAAAATGGGGAGGAGAGGGAGCAGCGGGGGCTGGTGCTGTGCAAGCAGGTCAGTGCCCTGCTGTGACTCAGTCCTGAGTCTGATTGCTGCGGGCTGTCCTCTCTGATTCTTCATTTGTGGTTATTTGCTGTGAGGGATGGGCTCAGTAATCCAATAAGAAAGGGGTGAACGATGCTGTGCGTGAGGTGGACACCACAGCACTGTGTCTTGACGCAGCAGAAGGAAGACCTGATGTCCTTGCCCAAGCGCTCCGGGGTCCCAGCACAGAAGGCTTATTACAGTGAACTTTGAGACTGCCTGGCGTTGCTGCATCCCAATTTTCATCGGGAAAACAACCGTACAGCCCCTTAACGGTAACATCCGTGGGTAACAAATACCCTAACATCTCCGGCCATGGGCTAGGGTCCTCCCGCCCATGGTTTTTCTCATCAATGAGTGATGCAGCCCTCGGCAGCGGCGTCCACTGCCATTCCGGCCAACGAGGAGCGATGCTGCACAGGCTTAAATTGCCTCTTTAGACAATTAACCTCCTCCGTTAGGATTTAACCTCCCGGCTCCGCGAGTCGTGGGCCGGGGGCTCTTCCTGGGTGGCGGCTGTGCCAGCCCAGGCACTGCCCACCACCTTGCGGAAGGTCCAGACAGCCATGTGGCTTGAGCTGGCCGAACACGCTGTCTCTGAGGGCACTAAAGTGGTCACCCGTTACACCAGCTCAGGTACATTGCTCCCATATCAATCCTTTGTGACTCTCATGGCTCTTTTCAGAGCCACCCACTTTTTCATTTGAAAGGCTTCTTCAATGCTCTCTGTCCTGTAAACCTAGCTTGCATAATGCCTTTCAAGACCACCTTAAATATATATACTTTTTTCATTCCGCTGTTGCAGTTTTCCCACTGAAGATGAGATCTGTTACTTGACCTTATAAAACATACGGTGCCTAGAAAACTCGGCAAAGCCCGTCAGGGGGCAGTAGAGGCTGGGAAATCACAAAAAGTAACAATGCTAGACCTCATCCATCTGAATACTATTCCCCGCTAAAATAATTCATGGTCTTGCATTAGCAACCTTAGAATAGAGAAATATTATGAAATACCTAATAATCTCCTCTAATGTATGTAAGTGTAATATAAGTATAAATTTTTTCTTATTGGATTTGTTAAAGATTTCAAAGGGTTTAAGTATATTTGCTTATGTACGTTACTGCTAAAGTAAAGCTGATACAGGAGCAAGAACAAAGGACTGAGCATCGACACGACTTTCCCTTTCTGCCCTTGCACACACCAGGGATGCTCATTGAGCAGTGTCACACATATGCAAGAACTGCCACAAGTAATTAACAGTGTAGCCCAGAGTAGTGCAGTAAAGGGTGGTGGTAAAGAAGTTACTAAAATCAAGTTATGACTATGGCATAGAAAGCAATAAATTTGTTTGCAACCAAACCGTCAGGACCAGCAGACAAAATTATAGCTATAACACACGGACTATTTAGTCATCCATATTGAAGATGTATTTAAGTTCAGAGAACATACCCTTGGTAATATTTAACGGAAATTAAAGCCCTTTTAATGAAAACATAGGTGGCTCTTAAAAGAGCCTTTGGGTTAAAACGGGATCTGTGGCGCTCTACTTGGAGCTGGTGTACTTGGTGACCGCCTTGGTGCCCTCGGAGACGGCGTGCTTGGCCAGCTCGCCGGGCAGCAGGAGCCGCACGGCCGTCTGGATCTCCCGCGAGGTGATGGTCGAGCGCTTGTTGTAGTGCGCCAGACGCGACGCCTCGCCGGCGATGCGCTCAAAGATGTCGTTGACGAAGGAGTTCATGATGCCCATGGCCTTGGACGAGATGCCCGTGTCGGGGTGCACCTGCTTCAGCACCTTGTACACATAGATGGAGTAGCTCTCCTTGCGGGCTCTCTTTCTCTTCTTGTCGCCCTTCTTCTGCGTCTTGGTGACGGCTTTCTTGGAGCCCTTCTTGGGCGCGGGCGCAGACTTGGCAGGCTCAGGCATGGCGGTCACGCTCTCCCCACAAACTACACCGCTCTCTTCCCCTCGCAGCAGCGCAGTGCCGCACCCGCCCGCCGCAGCCGCTCTTATAGCGGCGCGATGCAGAGCAGCGGCTCCACCGCTGCGCGCCGCCATTGGCTGGAAGTTTGGCTTTGTGTCGTCACCGAACGCCGGACTTGGACATTGGACGCCTTTGGATTCGCGCTGCCATTGGCTGCCGGCGTTCTGCCTCCCCCGCAGCCAATCAGCGCCGCCGCCGGCGGTCCGCCCGAGCTGAATATAAGGGGGCGGGGGCGGTCCCGGGCAGGTCGCTGCGTGCGGTGTTCCCCGGAGTGGCTGCGATGTCTGGGCGCGGGAAGCAGGGCGGGAAGGCGCGGGCCAAGGCCAAGTCGCGCTCGTCGCGGGCCGGGCTGCAGTTCCCCGTGGGCCGCGTGCACCGGCTGCTGCGCAAGGGCAACTACGCGGAGCGGGTGGGCGCCGGCGCCCCGGTGTACCTGGCGGCCGTGCTGGAGTACCTGACGGCCGAGATCCTGGAGCTGGCGGGCAACGCGGCCCGCGACAACAAGAAGACGCGCATCATCCCCCGCCACCTGCAGCTGGCCATCCGCAACGACGAGGAGCTCAACAAGCTGCTGGGCAAGGTCACCATCGCGCAGGGCGGGGTGCTGCCCAACATCCAGGCCGTGCTGCTGCCCAAGAAGACCGACAGCCACAAGGCCAAGGCCAAGTGAACACATCTACGACAGATCTGGAAACAACCCCAAAAGGCTCTTTTCAGAGCCACCCACAAAATTCGTAAAGAGTTGAGTCATACTTTGTAGTTTTGTTTTTTCTAATGAATGCTGATGCAAATGTGTAAGTTGTTTCATGTTTGTGTTTGTCCTAACACTGCCTGTCTGGGTGGTGATAGTTACTTTTGTGACTTTTTTTTTTTTTGTTAGGGTTGGATTGGGGTGGGGTGGGAGAACAGATCTTTCAGGGTGTTAAGCTTTTGCAACATATCTTAGCAAATGTACTTTGGTGTTGCTGTAACGTCTCCATATGGCTGTAACTACAGGGTAATACATAATAAAATCAATGCATTATGCTGTATTATTTTTGCCCTGATTTGCCTGTCAAACGCAGGGCTGAGGCGTTCAGCCTGGGTGCTGCATGAGCTCTACTAGGGTTGTGGTGTTTCCACCGGTCTGGAACCAGGGTCCCACAGCCCTTGATGGCTGCGTGTGTGCGGGGTATGGAGCCTCTCGCAGGCAACTCATTTTCAAACAGGGGGAGGGAAGGAAAGCAAACAAAAAACGCTAACAAAATAAAAACATACCAAAAAAATAACATGCAGTCCTAGTTCTTTCCCAGGAGGAAGGATTATCATTCCCTGCCTCAGGCCCCTTAGTGCTTTCCTTTTATATCGGCTCGTTAAAGCTGTTACGTAGCTTGGCGGAGTTGCCCGAGGCTTTCTGGCGGAGGAAGGCTGCCGTCGCCCCGCTGCCCCCGCGCTGCGCTGTTGCTGCCGCTTTCGGTTTCGTTTTTCCATCGCTCCCGGCCGGATGCGCAGCGTCTGGCCCGGAACGCGCGGGGAGCTCCCAGCTCCCGGCCGGCTTCGGGGGCGGCTCGGAGAAGGGCTGTCGGGCTCCCAGCGGGATGCGATGCGCCCTTATGGCAGCTTCAGCGTTTTCTTTTGTGTCGCTCTGTTTGCCTCTGGCATCTTTCTCCTGGCTTCAGCGAGGATCCTCAGATTTCCCTTCCTCTACCCCCCGGTACTTCCCAAGAAAGATGTGGGCTAACACATCTGTACACCTGGTGCTAATTGACTTTAGTTTTCCTTAAATTGACTTGGGAATGTTTTCCCAGTCCGGGGGAGGAAAGTCTCCACTCCCCATCTGTTTGTTCCACGGTGTGAAACTCTCTTTGTATCGGCCACTGAGGATTGCAGCAGAAATGCAGGAGGGGCCCTTTGAACCCCCCTGGGTACACCTGGATCATCCCGATGTTGTGTGAGAGGACCTTAATTCTAGCTCCTATACTGTAGAGACTTTCAGAAGAACAACCTTTGGGATTTTTTTACCTTATAAATGAGTATTCTGGGATCAAAAGTTCAAATGCAAAGGTATGGAGGATACGATATTCATAATTATTCTTGTAAATGTCCCTCCTAGTTCCCTGTTGCATAATTAATTTTTGCGTTATATATCTGTAGTTTCCAATCATATATTCGGAAAACAGAGCCTTAAAAACAGTAAATAAGCCTATAGGGCTGCGTGAGGTCTGAACCATGAAGGGTCTCAGGCCTCAAATGCATTTTGTACAGCCAGACATTTCCGTGGAGATGCTTCATAAAAGTGAACTTCCAGAACTGGGTAAGTGGATGGATTTTTGTTTTTATTTTTGAAAACGTTTCTTATAAGGTGAGCGTGAACACTCAGCGTCTCGCCTAAAGGGCCCAGAGAAATTATCGGTCGCTTCCGTACTGTCACCTTGGTTCCTGAAAAGGCATAAAGAAGGAGGAAGGATCGAATGCCTGCCACGAGGAGTCACAGAGGACTCAGCACCCCGGGCGAGCCGGGGCTGCGGGCGGCCTGGGCCCGCTCCGGGGCTGTGAGGACCGGTCCGGCCCCGGGGCGGAGGGGGCCGGCGGCCGCCAGGGAAGAGCCGGAGGAGCCAGCAGGGCACGGCTCGGGCCGATGCAAGGCGACAAGCGGGGAGGGACTCGGGGCCCAAGCCTCCGAAAAGCCCGTGGTTGCAAGAGACGCCTGGGAAGTGCAAGAAAAGGGTCGGGGGTTTCCGCGAAGGGCAGATAAAATCTGTAAATAACCCCCCGTTGTTCTGAAGCTTCCCGATGTCCACTGTTCCTTAAGCTCTGAACCATTTCCTCCCCTGACATCCGTTCTGTCATGCAAATGTTCCCAAGTGGAAAATTATGCAAAATTAAAGAGCTGCTGAAGACTCCTCTGCCTTCGTGGTGTTGTCGGAAGGGTTAATCGCTCTGATTGTTTTTATCAGCATTTTAGACCACATCAATGTCTGATTTTTGTCCGTATCAATAAACGTGCAAATGACGGTTTCTATTATAAACCTGCAGTACGACACAAGCTGTTTTTCCATGGGGTTTTGTGACATTTAAGTAGCAGTGTTAAGACTAAAACTGCTCTAGCTTAGGTAATTGGCCTGCTCTTTCCTCCAAGACCTAAATGTGCATTACAACCACGTGACCAGCTCTATTCTTCCATGGGCTTTGTATCAGTGATTTCAAACAGCAGACTTTACGAGTTTCTCTGTGCAGGGAGTGAAACAGATTTGAATAAACTGGCCTTCTTGAGCCAGTTCGGCTCAGCCCAGGCAACCGTATTTGCCTGCGGTGCTGTTAGCCTGGTCTTGTGCAGAGCACACCGGGAGCTGACTTATCCAAGGAACTATTCTGATATGTAGAAAGACTGGGGATATCTAATTCCTTTGGTAATGATCAAAAAAAAAAAAAAAAAAACCACTAATTGCAGAACAGAGAACAAATGGGTTGGCATCGCAGTGGTTGCTACTTGCTGCAAAAGGAAAAGTGAATGCACACAAGAGAGGTATACATTTCTTCATACCTCTGATGCTGCACAAAGGTAGTGCATGTGTTTGTGTTTGTCAAAAATAAGCGGAATTAAATTTTTAGTTAAATTTCAACGTCATTTTTTACAAGGAATATTTTTAAAACCTCTCTGATGGAAGCAGGAGGAGGGGTCATGAAGTACAAGTTACTTGCAGCCACAAAATTATAGTAACAGTAATAAATAGTAATAGTAATAGTAATAAAAACAATAATGCAGCAGATGACTTCCAGAGGTTGTTTTGAACCTATGTAGGCCTCTCTTTCTGTGAACCCTGTCCCCAAGGACAGAGCTGCCCTGCTCTTTATGTTTCTTCTCTCCCTGTATGTATGTAAACAAGGAGCATTCCCAGCTGGATTCCTCTCTACTTCCAGACATTTTATGCAGTAAGATTTGTGTCATGTCTTGAGCTGCCCTGTGTTTGGATACAGCACAACCTGGAGATCACATTTTTGGTGCTGAGAACTCCATATTTTCATTTAAAATCTGAACTAGGCATATTTTTATTACTGATCAAAAACATTACATCAAGGTATAAATAAGATCAAATCTTTTTCCATACTTGTTGCTAATAATTTCTCTCTTAATTCTAATTATTTTGAAATACACTCTTTCTTAATAAAACTGGAAAATAAAGTCTCTGAGAAAGTGGCTAGACTAAAATAGCAATAATTGTCACTATTTTTAATAATAAATAGTCTCTGGCCATTAGGACAAATAACTCGAGTTGATAAGTTGGCGAGTAAATATTGACTTACTCAAAAAAAAAAAACGCACAACAACAACAAAAAATGAAATAGTGTAAAATTGTTATAGCAGGCATGTGTTTTGTTCAGTTTTTGGATCAGGTCTATGACATCGATCATTTTATTTATCATTTCTGAAACTTATTCTAATTTAACACCCCATCAGTTAATCAGAGAAGCATTGTTATTCTAGGTGGTGTATTTAACTTTAGCAAAAAAATAACACCATGTTTTTGTTCCAATTTTTTTAACCCGTAATGTTTGATAAATATAAAATTTACTGAGGGTATACTGATCTAGAGAAGGTATGTATTTCCAAAAATGGTACAAACTCTACTAGTCTATTGAAAAAAAAAAAAAAAACTGGCATTTTTTGACTGTTTAGATTGTTCTCTTTACAGATCATTGTGGCTGATAATACACTACAGGCATAAATAACAGCATAACTCTGACCATTTCCTATAGAAGAAGGTACTGATATATATATATATAAAAAAGTATTTTTACATTTGTATAAATATATATATATATACGCCCTGTATTTCTGTTGCTGTGAATAGAGAGATATTTTAAAGATAGGCCCAGACAGTAGAAAAAATACAGTATAAATGGCCTGTTTAAAGATCATGGTTTATAGCAATTCCTAGGATGATATATTTGAAGATTATGCCACCCTACAGTTCCTGGGCAATATAATCCGAGAAAAATGTTTCATATAAGACAAAGAAAATTGCTTTGAACTGAATAGTAAATATTAAATGACATGAAAGATGTATGAATGCACTATCATGTGGTTTTATATTCACACTATTGTCTTGATTAATTTTCAATGTTCATCCTCCTGTGGAATTAAATTGTTACGTTTGCTATTCTTGCCCAGTCTAAATCCTACTGCTGCTGGTGAAAAAAGCAAGTACACATTTTCCACAGTAGCTGGGTTTCATCTTTACAGTGACTTGGGTCTCAGCACTGGGATACAGAGCAATGGTTGGATTACAAATAGATCTGAGGATGCATGTGTGAAGGTTGAAATGCTTTGTTCACATTATAGCCCAATAATGTTCCTGAGATTTAAATATTGTACTAAGATTGGAGGAAGAAATCAGAACCAATATTTTCTCTGGTGACAAATTTCAGGACTCCAGCAAGAACTGCACATATTGAAAGTCTTATTGCATATACTGAACAGTCTTAAAATAGAGAGACAGAAAGAATGATCACACAAAATTTATGTGAAAGCTACGTAAATGAAGCAGCCAGCATACAAAGACAGGAAAGGTTGTAATAATGCTTGTGGATTCCTGAGTTAGGGGGAAGAAATGCACCACTGGGCTCCTGTGATAGGTGCAGTTTAAACTAAGCTTTTTATTTATTTATTTATTTATTTAAGGACAACAGGAATGAATTTGACTTTTGCATAACTGATTACTAAGAATAATAGCTTCTGACAAATTGTTCTAATGATCATCACCGCTGTCAAAATATGAGTGCTTTTAGATACTTTCTAGATTCCCTCTCTAGCCACCCACATATTCCATTACATAAGAGCCTAGAGAATGGAACACAGCATATTTTATTCATCCTTTTAAGTACTGGATGCATAGAGAGGCCCAGAAAATGAAAACTATTTCAGAGTTTATACTAAGGCACTTTGAGAGCGGATCTCCAGACACAGTTTGAAACTGCAGAACAGGGAGTGTGGCTCTTACCATCAGAGGTCCAAAATCCAATCCAAGACGTCCCCCATCAGCCTTCAAGCTGAAATTAATTCCAGTACATTAATGACCAATGTAAGAGACTTAGTGCCTGCCTCTGTACCAGCACTACCAAACAACAGTCAGTCAGTACCAGAAAGCTTGACTTTTGGGGTTCGGCAGTCCTTGTATGGGGCCAAGCATGAGGCCATAAATTAATATTTGGAATTAAGGATTATTCAGATCCATTTGGGGAAGAGGATTTTTATGGCTCAGATCTGCATTTGCAGCAATGTCTAATTACCCAAGAATATATGTGATGGGGAAATTCAGAAAAACAGTAATTTGGGTAATGAAAGACTTCAGGGCTGCTCAGTAACTAAAATAAGCTCATGATACACAGTAGCTAGTTTTGAAGTTCTTAATCGTTTCACTGTAACTGAGATATAAATATAGGAAACATGAAGTACATATGAAATAATATTCATCTTCACTTGGCATTTATGAGGGGAATATTCTCTCCTAAAGATTTAGGGAGAAGCTGTGCAAACTACTGCAAAATTCACATGTACAGAAGAAAATTACTGAAGATAAGTAACTTTTAGAAAAAAACTTGTATTTTATTAGCCATTGTATGCTTTTTTAGATGTGGAGGCTGGTAGCTAGTAACAGTGATTAACAGTTTATCAAGAAAGCAATTGTTACTATTTAAGTTTTTACATTACAGTGCACTGTGGGCACCTGCTTCAGTTCAACTCTGAAAATATATACTGACTGAGGCACCCTCAAGCGGTAGACGTCGTTACAGCAGCTACAACACCGTACACAGAGCTTCCGTTAACAATAAAGCAAATTGAATTCTATCTCAAGAGCTAATAATCTACGGAAAGGTTTTCCTTACATTTGCAGCAGATACGTGAAAACCATAGGGAAACTGAAACAGGACATTGATCAGAATGCATTGTACAATAAATACGCAATTTTTAAAACAAAAGTGAAAAAGTAAACGGTTAAGAATTTCACCTACAGAAAAAAAAAAAAGAAAATTATTTCCATTACAATAAAGACATTACTTGCACATACTTTTATATTAAAAAAAAAAGTTTTCATTTCCTGGTACACAAAACTAGCTAGGAATTTTTCACTGTAATTAGTTTTAACAGTAACTTCAGATGACTCTGTAAAGCATGATCACACTAAATAACATCTTGAATCGTCCCCGCCACCCCTCCTTATGTGACTATGCAGCCCTTTTATTGAAAAGGTGGGTGGCTCTTAAAAGAGCCTTTGGGTCGAGCAGGTCTGGCACGGGCTGCAGAGGCAGCTTACTTGGAGCTGGTGTACTTGGTGACCGCCTTGGTGCCCTCGGAGACGGCGTGCTTGGCCAGCTCGCCGGGCAGCAGGAGCCGCACGGCCGTCTGGATCTCCCGCGAGGTGATGGTCGAGCGCTTGTTGTAGTGCGCCAGGCGCGACGCCTCGCCGGCGATGCGCTCGAAGATGTCGTTGACGAAGGAGTTCATGATGCCCATGGCCTTGGACGAGATGCCCGTGTCGGGGTGCACCTGCTTCAGCACCTTGTACACGTAGATCGAGTAGCTCTCCTTGCGGGCTCTCTTTCTTTTCTTGTCGCCCTTCTTCTGCGTCTTGGTGACGGCTTTCTTGGAGCCCTTCTTGGGCGCGGGCGCGGACTTGGCCGGTTCGGGCATTGCTCGCGGCAGGACCGTCTCACAGAGCGACTTCCACCCAGCTGACAACAGAAAGACGAACGTGGGGGGAAGCGCCCGCGGGCCATTTATTTATAGCTCCCCTATGCAAATGAGCAGCATTCCTTCTGCCTCCTGTCATTGGTCAGTGTGCGGCCTCGCGTCATCCCTCCTCTAGAGCCGTCTTTTATTGGTCCGAATTGGATTCGGCCCCTCATTGGCTGCCCGGCGAAGCCCTACGTGCCAGCCTATCAGCGCGGGGGCTCCGGGCCATAGCGGGGGTGTAGCCAAGGGCCCCTGGCTGCGCGCTGCTTTCTGCCGCTGGCTGCTGAGCGGAGCGGCTCGGAGCGATGTCTGGGCGCGGGAAACAGGGCGGGAAGGCGCGGGCCAAGGCCAAGTCGCGCTCGTCGCGGGCCGGGCTGCAGTTCCCCGTGGGCCGCGTGCACCGGCTGCTGCGCAAGGGCAACTACGCGGAGCGGGTGGGCGCCGGCGCCCCGGTGTACCTGGCGGCCGTGCTGGAGTACCTGACGGCCGAGATCCTGGAGCTGGCGGGCAACGCGGCCCGCGACAACAAGAAGACGCGCATCATCCCCCGCCACCTGCAGCTGGCCATCCGCAACGACGAGGAGCTCAACAAGCTGCTGGGCAAGGTCACCATCGCGCAGGGCGGGGTGCTGCCCAACATCCAGGCCGTGCTGCTGCCCAAGAAGACCGACAGCCACAAGGCCAAGGCCAAGTGAACGTAACGGAAAAGCTGCACGTTGTAGTGCCTGGAGACGATAATCCAAAGGCTCTTTTCAGAGCCACCCACAAAATCATAAAAGAGCTCAGTAATCCATAATACAGTTATGCAGTTGCATGAATTACTCGACCCGTGCTGTTGTTTTTTTTTCATACGTTTATTATCGGTATTTTTGTTTGGGCCATAGTAGCAACGCTTTCCATGTTTTCGTTAACAAAGTCGTGCCATAACGTTCTCCCGAAACAAGTTCTTCCCGGGACGAGACAGAATACGTTTAGTTCTTAAACCGGAGAAAACGAGAACAACCCATTTCGGTGTCAGGTCCCGCCTCCATCCCGTCCCCCTTCCGCGTTTTCCTTCCTTACGAGCGGCAGCAGCCGCCGCACCAGCCGCGATCTGCTCCGGGGAAGCGCGCGGGGAGGGGGAAGGGGGCAGCGGGTTGGGCTCGGCGCTGGCCAATCCTTGGTCAGGGCGGGCTTTTCCAATACCTAAAGCTGCTTTTCTTTCTCAAAGGGGACAAAAGGAATTGGAGAGCTCAGGGCTGTTTTCGGGGCGGTAAGAAAAGCCTCCCCTCCTCCCCCCGTAGCACACAGAAGCATTTAAGGAGGCATTTTAAGAAATAATACAATACAGTAGACATGGCTCAGTAGTAGCGTGCCTGGCAAATCCATTACTTTTGTTACAAAATATATACTTAAAAAAGTTACATCCGATTTTTATCAAATCATTATAAAACATTTCGTCATGGCAGTCAAACCAATTACTTGGCAAAAGATGTAAAAGTCTACACTTCCCTAAAGCCGCCGCGCTATACCATGCTCATTAGGGTTCACTTCAGAAATCGCAGGGGAAAAAGACAATTGACCTCTGACGACTTACGAATTTCTGGATCCTTGCTGCAGGTGACTGACGACTTCGGTGCCTCAGCTCCTTTAGGGAAAGTGTGGGTGGCTCTTAAAAGAGCCGTTGGATAACAAAATATGTACAGCAGGACTCTTCTAGGATATTTTACTTCTTCTTGGGCGCCGCCTTCTTTGCCTTGGCTGCTTTGGGCTTGGCTGCCTTGGGCTTGGCAGCTTTGGGCTTCACCGCCTTCGCCTTGGCCGGGCTCTTCGCTGCCTTCTTGGGGCGGCCAGCCTTGGCGGCCTTCTTGGGGCTCTTGGCAGCCTTCTTGGTGGCAGCAGCCGCCGGCTTCTTGGCTTTCTTGGGGCTCTTCTTCACCGCCGGCTTCTTGGGCTTCTTGGCGGCGCTGGCTGGCTTCTTGGCCGCCGGCTTCTTGGGCTTGGCCGCGGCCGCCCGCTTCTTGGGCGCCTTCTCCTTCACCTCGCCGGGCTTCTTGCTGAGGCGGAAGGAGCCGGAGGCGCCGGTGCCCTTGGTCTGCACCAGGGTGCCCTTGCCGACGAGGCTCTTGAGCCCCAGCTTGATGCGGCTGTTGTTCTTCTCCACGTCGTATCCACCGGCGGCCAGCGCCTTCTTGAGCGCGGCGAGGGAGAGCCCCTTGCGCTCCTTGGAGGCGGCCACGGCCTTGGTGATCAGCTCGGTGACGCTGGGGCCCGCGGGCTTGCGCGCCTTGGAGCCGCCCGCCGCCTTCTTCGGCTTCTTGCCGGCGGCCTTGGCGCCGGGCGCGGGCGCATCGGGAGCGGCGGCGGGAGCGGTCTCGGACATCGCGGCGGCGTCCTCTGCGGAGCAGGCGAACACAATTGGGCTGGCGTGGGTCAGATGCTCGTATTTTTAGAGAGGAGCCGCGCGGTGATTGGTGCGTTGCAGAGCCCGCCCCGCTGCACGGCCGGGGAGCCCTTCGGTGTGCTCGATTTGTGTTTCTTTGGACTAACAAAAGTGTATTTTCCTCGGAATTTCTGCCACCAAATCGCCCCATCTCCCCGGGGAGGGAGGAGAAGACCAGGTACTTGCGTTCGGGAGAGTTTCCAGCCGCGGACACGCGCCCTGAGATAAAGGAGAAGCCAGAAATCCCGTGTGCTGCTGCTGGAGAGACCTCACAAGAGAGAAACTTTTGTTTTTCATTGCAAATTAAAAATTTCCTTTAAACGTAAATGTCACGGCAACGGCTATGTCTGATTCTTTAGAGGGTTTTCTTGTGGTCCAAACCGAAATCTGCCGATTTAAAGCTATTTTGACTGTTTAAATTGATTTTGAAGAGGAGGAAGTAACACAGACTCCTCTTTCAGCTCTGAATATGGATTAAGAACCGGTTCCTTTGACCATGTGTTTTACCTCCTAAAACGCTAAAGTCTATTGAAATAGTGTCTCATACTACCTCCTATTGCACTTATTATACAGCCATAAGCAATTTGTTAATGTTTGGAAATCTATGAACATGTAGTTGTTTTATTTTGTCTTCCTGGAATTTCACTAGAAGGGAGGCAAACTTACCCTGCTGCCTTGTGCTTTTTTTCCTTTGTTTGTTTTCCATATGAATCTCTGCACTAATTATTAAGTAGATCAAGATTTTTTTTTCATGTTGCATTTCTATTTCAAGTAACTCAATACCCTACGTTACAAAACAGCAGCTTTCTAACAGAAAGCAATCTCCTAAACTTCTGGTTATTTTTACTGATATTACTTTTGTGTCTCTAGTAATTTAAGATGTGGAGGACCTAACGTAGCAGTTATGTAGTTAGGTTCTTACTGCCCAGAAAGCATTATCTTGTTGTGTATTTTCTGTAATAGCTGGAAAATTTAAAACCACGTTACTTTTTTTTTTCTGTACCTCTCACACAGTGTATGCAGACAAAGGTTTCAATAAAGCCAATGCTGAATCTTCTTGCCTCTCAAAAAAAAAAAAAAGAAAAAAGAAAAGAAAAAAAAAGCCCACCTAATTCTTTCTTATGCATTTTACAGTCATAGAAACGAGGAACTGCTTTCCTGACAAGAACTCATTGTGATAACCTGGGTTTCAATTAGGGGAGTGGTAGGCCATAGTTCACTCCTAAAGAACCAGGAAGAATTCAATCAATATTGATATCTGGTTGAAGATCGTGTAATCTGCTGAAAACAGGATGGAGTTCTGGAATAATACTATTGAATCTGTACCTGATTATAAAGAAGTATATTATCCGTTGCCTTTTAATAGTTATTTAAGAATCACACAAATATTACACTTTAACCTAGCTTTCTCATTTTCTTTGATATCACCAGATACAGCACATAATGTAAACACAATTTATGCAGATATTGGCAACCAAAATTTCAAATTGTATGAATGCTTAGCTTTAGATAAGTGTAATTCTATTTCCACCTCATTTTGTTTTTAATTTACAGCTGCTGTTTTGTCAATACTAAACATGTATACAACATGAAAACATTACTTTTCTGTTAAATTAGGTTTCATTGATTACAAAACTGTAAACCAAATACTATAAAGAGAAACAAAGCAACCTGCATCCTAGAAGACAAAACTAGAAGGAAAAAGATTGCAGGAAAAGTGCACCTGAGCTCTGTAATGTTACAAGAGGAAGGTGATAGAAGGAGGTATCTCATTGGAGCCTTCTGGATCTTGTTTGTAAAAATTATGCAGCACAAGATAAGCATATGAGAATGAAATATATCAGAGTGAATGTGGATATTGAAGACATACCTCCATGAGTTACCAAAATTTAAGTAAAATAAGAATTTTTGTTAGCTCATTTTCTACCTGTGCTCATAAACCAATGAATGAGATGTTTCAGTGACTTGATTACATAGGGCAATATCTAGCAGGGCTTGGAGATGACATTTAACAGCCACCAAGAGACTTCACGGCACATCAAGACAGAAGAAAGGTGTAGATCACGTATGACGTGTCCACAGCATGAAAACTGTTCCTGCCCAATCTTGTTATTTTGAACTCATATGCATTAACTTCAGTAACCTTCACTGAAGAAGATTTAAATACTGCACCCCTCAGTTGTGGCTTCACAAGGTGTTGTTTTGTGTTTATTAGGGGCTGAAATTGAAGTGGCTAAGATGGTCACTGTCCCAGTTGTCTGCCTAGCTTTTCTCCCAGCACTTGCTACCCTTTCCCTTTCCCAGCAGGGCCAGCTAATAATATGGGTAGCAGCTTCTGATCTACAACAGTTACAGCTTGCCACCTTAAAAGAAACTGAAGTAACTTCAGAAATTTCATGACACAGGGATAACACTAGGTTCTGCTCTTTCTTTTCTAGTGTCTCTGCAGCAAAGGTGGAAAATAACTTCAGCAACACAGAACTGATGTTTGGAACACATCTTCTGTATGTGAAAGAAATACATGCAGGACCAATATTTTGGAAAGTTATAACGCATTTTGCAGTTTGAAAAAGTGTTTGCTCCACAGTCGGAACAGACAGATAAGAAGGAATGGAGAAAGGTAATCAGGCAATTAAAAAAGGTGGTGAAGGATTCTAAAGAAAACAGGAATCACAGTTTCACCTCTATGTGAGCAAATGAGAAAAAGGAAAAAAAAAATTTATGCATGTTAGGCATTTTAGGCATATTTTGTTATAGAAAGACCTCAACAAGAAGGCCCTACCTAAACTCTTGCCTGCAGTTTGGTTTTCCCAATGAGGAGAGTGGAGGGAGGTAGACTCCCTCATTCATTAGAAAAGGAGGAGAATGACATCAGGATCACCAGAGATGCCTTTGAAGAGATCATCACTGTAATATCTGCTATATCTGAATGACTTCAATTCTTCTCACCTCATGGGCAGCCCAGCAGGCCACACTACATCACAAACCTGTACATGATTGCAATCTGAGCACTACAAATCACTTCCCTTCAGATGCCCAGCTCTGTCCAACTTTTGCATTTTTCTATTAAGACCTCTTGGTGTAAGCAAGGAGACACGAACTACAGCCAAGAGATGGTGCAGCACGTGAGAACTATCAGACATTCCCATCTCCAGTTTAGGACCTGCCAGTACTTAGGACCTGCCAGTACTTGTTCCTCAGAAAATGATCTTTGGGTTATATTTAGATATGTGTGCAATAATGCAGGGGAACATGGCAGTTGTTCTCAAGGAATTTGGTTAGGAGGCATTAGCATGAGAGCTAGCCATGCAAACATGGTTCATGGGCTACTCTACCAGCTGTAGGAGAGTCCTGTGATGGATCTTTCTTAGACAGCTGGAGAAAGTACAGTGGGTATGCCCGAACAGCACAGCCCCTTCCTTTCCTCCAAGCAACAATTTCCAGCGATTTAGTTGAGGGTCTTTACGCTGTGCGCTGCACTCCTGTGTACATGTTCCCCAGGAATGAGGTGTAAATACTCCCTGCAACCGTGATTACACTCATATTACAATGTTACACCCATGTCTTACTTGCCCTCAGTGACTTCATCCTTTATCCGAGTTACAAATGTAATAACTCTTGTGATCCAACCAGCCAGCACAGTTTAACAGCTTTTTAACCCTTTGATAAGCAATTTTAAAGTAGTACCTACCAAACTACAAACTCATTGCAGTTCTGCAAGTCTTTGCCTGCATAATACCAATGTTGCTGCCGATGCTGTTGTTAAGACTCCCAGGTGTAATGAGGCCATGCTGGGCTTTTTAAGCCAGCATAGGGCTAAGCATCTGTAGTGGGCAGGACAAGTAGGGTAGGGCAGTGGGTGACTGTCTCTGTAGACTCAGCTTCCTGGAATGTTGCACACTCCTCCCTGTACTCTTGGTTAAGGGATGGGGCACTTATTGAGGCCTCCCTGAATCATTGCTATGCCGTGTCATTTTGGAACTGAAAACCTAGTCCTTAACCTGGATATGGCAATAGAGGAACAGGGAAGGATGCCCTTCTTGGTGTTGTCTGTAGGGGAAGGGAAAATAAGCAACAAAAATTTGGAGGTCAAAACCTTCCCCTGGAGCAAGGGAGAAAAAAGATGCACTTTGCTCCATACCATACAGGAGCCTCCACTGTTGACTGGGTTAAAATATTTTTACTTTTCTCACACTCCAGCAAAGAAAAGGTCCTCATTGTCAGTCAGCTATCAAAGAACAGTATTATTCATGTCTTAAAGAACTTTGGTCTTCCAAAACTAAAGTAAGGCATTTGACAGATGAACTTCTGGACCACCCTGGCATGCTTTGAATGTAGTCACCAGCCAGAGATCAAGAATGTCAGGCCCTGAGGCAATCTATCTGTGATAGGTAAGAAACATTAACAGAAGCTCAACCATCCATGGCTCCCCAAAGAACTCCTTTCCACCCAAATTGATGGTGCTTTTCTTCTACCCTCATTTAATAACAGTGAATGTCACCAAGAAAGTGGGCTACCACATTGTCCTTTCAAAGCAGTGTCTCCATCAGCACGGAGGCCTGACTGCTCAGACCAGTGAGCAGCCCACACAGAGCAATGCTGAGCAGCCTGCTCTTACTCCCCACAACCCCTTGGCAATTCTGCACCCTTTCTGCTCTCCACCCTTTCCTACTTGTGTGTCAGTGCTCCCCGTGAATGCTGCTAAGAGCAGCACTGGTGCTTGCAGGGAACAATACGGTCAATCTACATGCTCCCCTACCTCTAGTTAGAGCTATGTTTGACATTTCTCAGGGGACAAAGTGACTTTGGGCTGGTACATGCATACAGAGCAGGTCCACAGTTCACCATCTCCTTGATGGGTAACACCCCAGGTGCTGATGAGACAAGACTCAAGGTAGATTTGGGTTGAAACCCAACAACCACCCCTTTTTTTGTCACACAGGCAGTGACAGTGGTACCCAAATACCATGTAGGCTAGGCACGTGCCATCACTGAGAGCCAAAGTGTTTTGTCATACACCTTGTGAAGTTGCTCTTGCTAAGGGATGCTGCCTTGCCAGTTTTACTGAGCTGTGGGGGTGAAACAGGTCCTTGCTCCAGATAGGGCTGTTTATGCCATCATTCTAGAGCAGGAGTATCACAAAGTTGCATTAGGTTGGCAGCGATGTAGGCTGGCTGCCTTCCTGTAGAAGACAGCAAAGGAAGTTTTGAAGAGGTATTCAATGTTGTGCTGTAGCTTATGTTTTTTATAGCACATGCTTTGTAGCTGTGCAAGCTAAGTGCTAGTGCCAGAGAGGCACTGTCCCCGGTTAGGAGGTCACCCAGACTGCCAGGGACAGTGGTAGGGCTGGCTGGTGCCCCTGTCTTCCCACAACAAACAAGTGAGGGCAGTCACTCAGCACTCCTGCTATCAGACAGCTAGGAAGCCAGGAATTTGGCTTCACAGGCTGATGAGTGAGATATGTGTGTACAGTGTGGGCACATTCAAGAAGTAGTCCTGGCATTCTATTATTTCATGTATTTTGCCTGCAACTTGCCATGTGTATGCTAGTCTGAGGAAGTAGTTAAGTAGTTAAGTGTATTAAAGTCTAAACCTTGGCCTTCCTGATACAGATTTTTTTTTTTTACATACTGAAAATGTAATGAATCTTTTGTTGATTTGTACATGAAATAAAGAGCAGAATAACAAGCTTAACTAGTGTGTTGTTTGAATTTAGAAGTCTGTAACACCTTCCATTTAACTATAAGGTTTAAAGACCAGGAACCAAAGCCAGCATTGAGCAGCTATGGGCAGGGATGAGCCTCTGTCCAGCTCTATAGAGTCAGCAAGTAAAGAGAAACCAGGTGGGTTTTGGGGTTTGTGGATTTACCCAAACTGCAATAGGAGGCCCTTACAAGGAAGGAAACTTCATAGGCCCCATAATCCAAGTCTGTTGATAAAAGGGCCTGCTCATTATTTGAGTAATTCTAACACCAAATGTCTAGATTTAATGCATATTCACATAAATAAGCATCTTCTGGTGGGAGGGGGGCAGGAAGAGAGAGAAAGAAAAAATGGAAACAAACAAACAAAAAAAAACAGTGTAGGATAAACAGTTGTACCAAAACCTAAGTGGAGACAAAGGTGTAATCTCTGCTTGTTCTTTAATTAATTCTTTAGAAGAAAAGAGGCTTTGGCATGCTTGGGTGCATGGAAAGGCTTTCAAGGTTTACTGCTGTCAGCCACATCACTGTACAAGGCCAGAATTATTTGTTTGCTTTTAACACTAAGGAAAAGGTAAAGGATTCTTGTACTTAAAAAATATTACTTTTTAGGTTTTTCTGTTTTTATTTTACAACATGTGCTTATTCTCATAACATAGTGATTCTTGAAAATGATTTTAGCTCTTTTTTGTAACTTCCTTCCCACTGAGGTGACAGGACCACCTGGTTATGGCCTCTTCAGTGATGAGGGAGACATTTGCTCATGCTCAGATAAGGTCAGGGACACATAAGATGTAACTCTGGGAGGGGGCAGAGGAGGAATACAAGGTGTAGTAGTAGAACTTGATTCTGCAGTTAGGGAATCCTGGATCCTGAGCAGGGAGAAATGAATGAGCAATATGAATGGGGCAGCCTTGAGATTCCCCTGCCCTTTGTAATGGATTCTAGATAGCGACTTGTTATCATAACACTGCAAGAACTGAGTCATTCACAAAAAACTGTCTTGTGGGCCAATATCCCATCTGTGACAGAGGCCAGTTAAATTAAAAAATGAAAAATAAAAAATAAAAAAGAGTATAAGGACACTATCTTACCAAAATGATCCCTTAGCTCCTAATGATTTGTAGGCCAGAGGCACCCTGAGTCAGAGGGGATGTCTTTGAACTGGAGAGCCCTGAATGGATTTTTTATCCGGTGTTTATTGACTTTCTCTGTATACAGCATCTCTCGTTTCTCTTGCTTTAGGATATGATTTAGCATGACAAACAATAAGAGGCTGAGAAACAGGGACATTGAAAGTGAGTGCGGGAGATGAGGAAACAGTTGATGGACATGTATACTAAGTGGGGTTTATCCATTTCATTGAGGAGAATCTTGTTTATATGCAGTTAAGTGACTTGTCTGTGTGTGTTTGCAAAAAGCTGGAAAACATACTTTCTATGGTGCAGATGAAGCAGGACAAAGTGGCAACCAGAACAGTGGGAGAGCTGAACACCCTTTCTTGTGGCTGAGGAGAGGTGAAGAGAGTATGTCTATAGGGGAGGGAACGACAAGTAATTTGAAAGGACAGAGGAAAAAATCAGAAGCCTTCAAGGCCAGGCAGAGAGATTCCTGTATAAAATATCTGAGCTGAAAGATGCTGGGAAAGAATGACCTCATTGTTATATTTTTAGATCCCATCACTTGCACAGACCTTCCCTCCTGGAGTCACCAGGACTGAGGCAGAACCAATGCCAATGCCAGCGAGAGAAAGGCTTGTCAGAGTTCCCAGAGCCTTTCATCTTGACAGGCTTTCCTCTGTCTCTGGATAATGAGGTGTGTATCAGGATTGTAGTCACACTCTCCATACTGGAATTATGCAAATCTTACAGCCCCAGAGGGCTTCGAGCTACTGAAAGGAGCCCTACAATTACAGACAGCAGAAACTAAGGTATGGCTTTAACTGTTGTGATGACTGATTTTCAGTCGTGAGGTTGTGTCACAGCAACGAAGACATATTACATGAAAAAAAAAAAAAAAATACCTATCCACTCAGAATGATGTCAGATCTTTGCAGTCGTGGAGGTACATATGCACATAGCTGAAGTAGCCACTTTTGTTGTGCGTTTGATGTGCATGACTAATTTTCATCCAATTAGTAGCAGTGATCTAGATGGATGTATAATCCTTTTTAAGCGTGACCAGGATATTTGTGACTTAATCTTAAACAACACTCCAGACACAGGAGAGAAAAAAAGGATCAACTCCAGCTCCGTGCTGATAAAGCTCATCATGGACTCGACAGCGATACCACAGTCTGAGAGTCAGGCATAGCCAGTTTCTACAACAAGGTGTACACTTTTCTCTGACCTGAGGTGAAAGCATAGAAGTGGCTTTCTTAACGCCTTGTAGCACAAAGCAGATGCTAGCATAAGGCCATGGAGGTGACCCATCACACCTTACATTTAGCAGCCAGTTCTCAGCACTACCATTGAGTTCTTGCAACGTGACCTCAGAAGTACTGAGACATGGTTCACATCTTAGCAACAGCAGTCGTCAGCAACACACACACAAGTTGCTTGTTTCAAAAAGTGGCTAACATGGGTCTTTGACTAATTCATGGTTGTGCTGAGGTGAGCTAAGAATTTCTTTCCCCATCTGGAAATTGCTTCTATCTCTTATTTGTGCTTAAGTTAGTTCTCAGGCTCATGTGTATCAAACTGATGTAGCATAGTCACTTATATAAGGAAATGGGTTATCTATGATGAAGGCAAATATCTTGGAATGAATGACAAAAGGCTTTCTTGAACTTACAGCAATGGACTGGGGGAAAATGGCTTTCCTACAGTTGCCTAGTGCAGCATGCAGGGTGTTTTGAATGCAATAATTCAGAGAAGTTATCGCCTGGAGACACAGTGGCCCAGTGGGAGGTGACCTCCCAGCTTCTGCTCTTAAGAGCAGTCCCCAAGAGTCGTGTAAACGTGACCGAAACAAGCCACTGGAAGTGGCCATGATAATCCTAAAGTCATGGGTGCTCCAGGGGATATTGGGAGACATGCTGCGTGCATTATCCCAGCCACAAACTTTATTACATGCTACATTCATTTATGAATTGAGGAGACTGTAGGACTGGATTTAGAGATTTGCAGGGACACCAAAAACAAACTTCCCAGTGAGTAGCATGCATAGTAAGCATGTACCCAAATTAGTGGACAGGTATTTTATGCTAGAAAACTGTATCTGCTTATTATACTTACTAACAAATACATGATCTGTGTAGGTGAAGTTCAAAGTTTTGGTTCCAGGTACATGAAAACAGATTGATTTCACACAATTGATTGCCACTCATGTACTCCTTGGCTTACCAAGTACCCTGTGTGTCAAACAGGCCACTTAACAACAAATAAGAGAAAATTATAATCTATTATACTATTCACAAGGAACAACACAGGCAGATATTTGCTGAAAAGTTGCTGATCGTGCAACTACAAAATCCTTTAAAGTAAATACTTCATCATTAATTTACCTAGAAAAATTAGTAGTTTTGGCAATATATGACATGGGAAACAACTCCTGGAGATTTTATCAGCGAAGTATGAAATCAGACTTCAAACATAATTTCACACAAAGGCAATATGTCATTGGTTCAAGATTAGATTGCCCCAAAAGTACACTGGGTTGGCCTCTTTATAGCTTCATTTGCATTTTACTTAGAAATGTAAATAATGGGATAAAATATTTACAATAATATTATTACCATAGATCATAACTTGCAAACTCTAAATAAAGGAGTCCCTAGTGAAAAAATAATAATGAGAAAGCTAAAAAATGTTTGAAGATAATCAGATGTCTGAAATAAACTGTGTACTGTATTCCCGTAAACAGTAGCAGAAATCATCTGGATGTTTAGGTAGAAAAAAGGAAAAGGAAAAGGAAAAAAAGAAAGAAAAAGAAAGAAAAACTCTCGATAATATGAAGCCTCCAAACTGATTTCAAAACCTGCTGTTCTCAATGACATGCCCAGACATCACCTTACCGCTAGTGCTTTTATATAGGAAAGCATGAGAAATTAATATCTGCGTTTTGTAAAAGTGTTGGCTGTCTCTAAGTGCCAATGATGACAGCTATCCCCAAACAACAATAAAAAATACTAATTTATTGAAAAATAAATAAATTAATAAGAATTTAAAATAGTATCGGAGAAGTGTATGCAGTCGCGCCCCGCCCCGGAGCGAAAGAAGGCCGGAGCGCCGCCGCCCCGCCCGGAGCCGCCGGGGCTTGGGGGGGCGCGGCCGAGGCGGGGCCGGGGCCGGGGCCGGGGCCGGGGCCGCGGCGGGGCCGGGGAGGTGCCCGAGAGCGGCGGCGGAGGGCGAAGGCCCCGCCCCGCCCGCAGGAGGGGACGCGTCGCCGGCACCGCCCCCGCCTCGCGCCCGCCCCTGCTTCCAACCAGGTCGGACCCCGCGCTATAAAGGGCGCGGCGCGGCAGCGGGCCGCTCACAGCTCGGCTCAGGCAGCAGCGGCAGCGCCATGTCCGGCAGAGGCAAGGGCGGGAAGGGGCTCGGCAAGGGGGGCGCCAAGCGGCACCGCAAGGTGCTGCGCGACAACATCCAGGGCATCACCAAGCCGGCCATCCGGCGCCTGGCGCGGCGCGGCGGCGTCAAGCGCATCTCGGGGCTCATCTACGAGGAGACGCGCGGCGTGCTCAAGGTGTTCCTGGAGAACGTGATCCGCGACGCCGTCACCTACACCGAGCACGCCAAGCGCAAGACGGTCACGGCCATGGACGTGGTCTACGCCCTCAAGCGCCAGGGACGCACCCTCTACGGCTTCGGCGGCTAAAGCGCGCAGGCAGCTCTCGGACCCTCTCGACACACCCCAAAGGCTCTTTTAAGAGCCGCCCACCTTGTCCTCAGAAAGAGCTGTGTCGCCCTTACCGGCTTTTGTGAACCTTTAGCTGTGCAGAATTCTGTTCGATTTTCTTGTCACTCATCCCACCGATGTTTTGGTGCCTAGCACCGGATCGGTTTGTCGCGGTGCTTGAGGCTGTTACTTTGCAGTGCTGTTACGTTGTTACCCTTCCCACTTCCTTTGCTGCCCCTTGCTTTTAGCAGCCATTTTCAGGAGACCCCGGCTGGGCCGCTTGTTAACTGAGAGCGCTGTACGGGCCGGTGGCTCTTCTGAGGGAGGCACCCACCCGCCCCTACTAAGAACAAGCCTGCAAAGTGCTGGGGGGCGAACTCCAACTCTCCCACAGCTGTAGCCGCGTCCGGAAAAGCCGCGAGCGAAGGGGCCCCGAGCCCCTGGCTCTAGCGACCAAGGTGGGGGGGGTGGAGGTATCTGCCTTGTCAAGCGCCATGAGGGCGCAGGGGAACCGGTTCTTTCCTCCCATTGACTCTACAGCCCACAGAGGAAAAAGCGCAGCGACCACGCGCGCTGGGCTCGCTTCAGCATGCAGAGTCCGGCAGCCGCGGGGCCGGGCCGTGACTCCCGCAGCGAGTGGGTTGAGCGCCCTCGCCCTTTGAAAAGCCCGCGGGGGGCAGCCACAGGCTCCAGCCCCTCTTGCACCCCGGGCGGCTCAACTCGAGCCCGGCTCGCCGGAGCTGGTGGTGCCTGGGCTCAGAGCGCTGCTCCGGGAGGCAAGTGCGGGGCCCACGAGGAACGGCCGGGGCTGCTCGGCCGCAGACGAGCTCGCCCATGTGGAGCCTGGGCCCGGGTGCAGGGGAAGTGTCCCACACACTTCTAGCCAGAAGGGCGAGTTCCCTCTCCCCCTCTCCCTCCTCTACCCCTTCAGCTGGAGCGTCTCAAGCTCTTTCTCGAGGCTGTGGGTGGCTCTGAAAAGAGCCTTTGGGTTTTACTGGTCTGCCCCGGGCCTGTCTCCGGGACCTCTTTACTTGCTCTTCGCCTTGTGGCTTTCGGTCTTCTTGGGCAGCAGCACGGCCTGGATGTTGGGCAGCACCCCGCCCTGCGCGATGGTGACCTTGCCCAGCAGCTTGTTGAGCTCCTCGTCGTTGCGGATGGCCAGCTGCAGGTGGCGGGGGATGATGCGCGTCTTCTTGTTGTCGCGGGCCGCGTTGCCCGCCAGCTCCAGGATCTCGGCCGTCAGGTACTCCAGCACGGCCGCCAGGTACACCGGGGCGCCGGCGCCCACCCGCTCCGCGTAGTTGCCCTTGCGCAGCAGCCGGTGCACGCGGCCCACGGGGAACTGCAGCCCGGCCCGCGACGAGCGCGACTTGGCCTTGGCCCGCGCCTTCCCGCCCTGCTTCCCGCGCCCAGACATCGCCGATCGCTCCCTGCACGCACACGCCTGACCAACCGCCCTCTGCGGGTGAATTACCCGCGCCCTGCGGCCCGCCCTTATATCGCTTCCCTTTGCGCGGCCCGCGCCTCCTGATAGGCCGCGGCGCTCCCGGGGAGCGCGCAGCCAATGGCCGAGCGAATCTCGCCCTGACCAATCGCGGTCGGAGCTCGGCCGCTGAGGCGGGGGGGGGATGAAGGGAGGGAAAGGCAGAGCCGGGGGGGCTTGGGGGGGAATACGGCGGGGGGGGGGGGGGGGGGGGGATGGTGTCTGGCAGACGAAACGCGGTAAACTTCAATCGAATCGACAAAGATTCAATGACTTTAAACAGCGCCTGGTCCTCATTTTCTGACTAAATTTAAAGCGTTGTTACTATATTATCAGAAAAAGAGAGTAGAAATTTTCACTTTAATTCCATTACGCTCTTTTCCATTTTTTATGTTCCATCGATACCACTTTTTGCTACCTCCTAATTATTTTCTTACTACAATATTTCAAAAAGTTAAAGTAAGGCTTCCTATAAATTAATGATAAACTTAAGCTTTTCTGCATGAAAACATCGATGCCGAAAAAATATACTTTTTTTTTATAGGGAAAATAAGGAAATATAGAAAACTGAAAGTAAAGTATTAAATGCTTTGTAAAGACTCTTGAGATAGTATGGGAATGTAATCCAAAAATGGAAGAATCAGTTGTTACTGTGTATAAGAAATTGTCCGCGTGACTAAATGCATGGAAAGAACAAAGACCAAACCAGTGCGTGGTCCGTCCCAAAGGCGGTAAATTTAAAATTAGAATCCACCAATGAGATTACGCGTTTACGTATCCGCCTATCAGAGCTGGGAACGCTGCTATATATACAGGCAGTGTGCAGGAGCGCTCTTACTTCCCCTGATTGCTTCACTCAGTGTAAGTCTTATTGGTGATGGCGCGCACGAAGCAGACGGCGCGTAAGTCGACGGGCGGGAAGGCGCCCCGCAAGCAGCTGGCCACCAAGGCGGCCCGCAAGAGCGCGCCGGCCACGGGCGGCGTGAAGAAGCCGCACCGCTACCGGCCCGGCACGGTGGCGCTGCGCGAGATCCGGCGCTACCAGAAGTCGACGGAGCTGCTGATCCGCAAGCTGCCCTTCCAGCGGCTGGTGCGCGAGATCGCGCAGGACTTCAAGACCGACCTGCGCTTCCAGAGCTCGGCCGTGATGGCGCTGCAGGAGGCGAGCGAGGCCTACCTGGTGGGGCTCTTCGAGGACACCAACCTGTGCGCCATCCACGCCAAGCGCGTCACCATCATGCCCAAGGACATCCAGCTCGCCCGCCGCATCCGCGGGGAGCGCGCATAAGCAGTTTTAAGCCACAAAAACTCACTTGGAGAAGAAATTATCATCATCCCAAAGGCTCTTTTAAGAGCCAATACATAAACAATCAAAAGAGCTGTGGCACTCTATTGGAACTTAATTCAGTACTAAACCTTACTTTAAGGTATAGGTATTCGGTAAAAGACTACCCTTCTGAAAGTAGTTTATAAATTGTTTATTAATGAGTACAAACACGGAGTAGCACGTTTCCTTTGCCGGATCTCTCCGCACCCGCTGGGAGGCACCCGCCCAGACAGCCCGCCCCGCCCCCATACTGAAGTCCCCCTCCAGGTCTGCCCTCCTCCCCCACCCGCCTCAGCGGCCGAGCTGCCGTAGGACAAAGGAGCGGTGACAAAAGCGACGAGGAGGACGGGGGCGGCGCGGGAGCGGGCAGCGGCGGCCGGCGCCGGGCATTCGCACCGCGATCGGAGCGGAGCCGCCCGCTGCGAAGAGCGGCGTCATTGGCTGCGCCGAGAAGGAGAGGTGGGGCGGGAAGGGTCGCTGGGCCGTGGCGATTGGTCAGGGCGAGATTCGCTCGGCCATTGGCTGCGCGCTCCCCGGGAGCGCCGCGGCCTATCAGGAGGCGCGGGCCGCGCAAAGGGAAGCGATATAAGGGCGGGCCGCAGGGCGCGGGTAATTCACCCGCAGAGGGCGGTTGGTCAGGCGTGTGCGTGCAGGGAGCGATCGGCGATGTCTGGGCGCGGGAAGCAGGGCGGGAAGGCGCGGGCCAAGGCCAAGTCGCGCTCGTCGCGGGCCGGGCTGCAGTTCCCCGTGGGCCGCGTGCACCGGCTGCTGCGCAAGGGCAACTACGCGGAGCGGGTGGGCGCCGGCGCCCCGGTGTACCTGGCGGCCGTGCTGGAGTACCTGACGGCCGAGATCCTGGAGCTGGCGGGCAACGCGGCCCGCGACAACAAGAAGACGCGCATCATCCCCCGCCACCTGCAGCTGGCCATCCGCAACGACGAGGAGCTCAACAAGCTGCTGGGCAAGGTCACCATCGCGCAGGGCGGGGTGCTGCCCAACATCCAGGCCGTGCTGCTGCCCAAGAAGACCGAAAGCCACAAGGCGAAGAGCAAGTAAAGAGGTCCCGGAGACAGGCCCGGGGCAGACCAGTAAAACCCAAAGGCTCTTTTCAGAGCCACCCACAGCCTCGAGAAAGAGCTTGAGACGCTCCAGCTGAAGGGGTAGAGGAGGGAGAGGGGGAGAGGGAACTCGCCCTTCTGGCTAGAAGTGTGTGGGACACTTCCCCTGCACCCGGGCCCAGGCTCCACATGGGCGAGCTCGTCTGCGGCCGAGCAGCCCCGGCCGTTCCTCGTGGGCCCCGCACTTGCCTCCCGGAGCAGCGCTCTGAGCCCAGGCACCACCAGCTCCGGCGAGCCGGGCTCGAGTTGAGCCGCCCGGGGTGCAAGAGGGGCTGGAGCCTGTGGCTGCCCCCCGCGGGCTTTTCAAAGGGCGAGGGCGCTCAACCCACTCGCTGCGGGAGTCACGGCCCGGCCCCGCGGCTGCCGGACTCTGCATGCTGAAGCGAGCCCAGCGCGCGTGGTCGCTGCGCTTTTTCCTCTGTGGGCTGTAGAGTCAATGGGAGGAAAGAACCGGTTCCCCTGCGCCCTCATGGCGCTTGACAAGGCAGATACCTCCACCCCCCCCACCTTGGTCGCTAGAGCCAGGGGCTCGGGGCCCCTTCGCTCGCGGCTTTTCCGGACGCGGCTACAGCTGTGGGAGAGTTGGAGTTCGCCCCCCAGCACTTTGCAGGCTTGTTCTTAGTAGGGGCGGGTGGGTGCCTCCCTCAGAAGAGCCACCGGCCCGTACAGCGCTCTCAGTTAACAAGCGGCCCAGCCGGGGTCTCCTGAAAATGGCTGCTAAAAGCAAGGGGCAGCAAAGGAAGTGGGAAGGGTAACAACGTAACAGCACTGCAAAGTAACAGCCTCAAGCACCGCGACAAACCGATCCGGTGCTAGGCACCAAAACATCGGTGGGATGAGTGACAAGAAAATCGAACAGAATTCTGCACAGCTAAAGGTTCACAAAAGCCGGTAAGGGCGACACAGCTCTTTCTGAGGACAAGGTGGGCGGCTCTTAAAAGAGCCTTTGGGGTGTGTCGAGAGGGTCCGAGAGCTGCCTGCGCGCTTTAGCCGCCGAAGCCGTAGAGGGTGCGTCCCTGGCGCTTGAGGGCGTAGACCACGTCCATGGCCGTGACCGTCTTGCGCTTGGCGTGCTCGGTGTAGGTGACGGCGTCGCGGATCACGTTCTCCAGGAACACCTTGAGCACGCCGCGCGTCTCCTCGTAGATGAGCCCCGAGATGCGCTTGACGCCGCCGCGCCGCGCCAGGCGCCGGATGGCCGGCTTGGTGATGCCCTGGATGTTGTCGCGCAGCACCTTGCGGTGCCGCTTGGCGCCCCCCTTGCCGAGCCCCTTCCCGCCCTTGCCTCTGCCGGACATGGCGCTGCCGCTGCTGCCTGAGCCGAGCTGTGAGCGGCCCGCTGCCGCGCCGCGCCCTTTATAGCGCGGGGTCCGACCTGGTTGGAAGCAGGGGCGGGCGCGAGGCGGGGGCGGTGCCGGCGACGCGTCCCCTCCTGCGGGCGGGGCGGGGCCTTCGCCCTCCGCCGCCGCTCTCGGGCACCTCCCCGGCCCCGCCGCGGCCCCGGCCCCGGCCCCGGCCCCGGCCCCGCCTCGGCCGCGCCCCCCCAAGCCCCGGCGGCTCCGGGCGGGGCGGCGGCGCTCCGGCCTTCTTTCGCTCCGGGGCCGAGCGCGCCGCCGATGTCGGCGTGCTGCCTTCTCCGTGCCCCGCCGGACTGCCTCCCAGTTCGCCCCTGCGCAGGGAGCCGGTGGCGGTGGCGGCCCCTCGGGGCGATCCGTCGGGCCCCGGGCTCGTCGCAGGACAGCGGCTTCGAGCGGTGCGGGAGCTTCGCTCCTCTGCCTCTGCCTGGCTTGTTGTCTTCTGCCATCTGCTGGGCGTGAGTTCGTTTTCATCAGTAGATTCCGAAACTTTTTAGATTTGATGAGAAAAACAGGTTCTGGAGCATGTATTGATTTTTTTTGGTTCTGCTGATCTTTTTTCGTAGTTATCATGAGTATTTTGTTTATTACTTCATTTGTCTCCAAATCTTCATTTGAAGAAGCATCACAGCTTCTTCATTATTAACATATCTACCCTTGGGTGTAAATTACCCTGTAGCTCTTGAGTAAGTTTTATTTGTAAGACGGATTGCAGATCTTACAGATTTTTGATTTCTTTTCTTCATATGTGCATTGCAGAAAATCCTTGAACTTTTCATCTATAGTTCTTTTGGTGCTTTTATAGATTACAACTAATATATTTTTAAATAATTTATAAAAAGAATAGGCCAACTATAGCAAATATCCTTTTAAGTACCTGTGTAAATTCTGGATGCATTTGTTGCATATTTTCTTAATGATCACTGTTCCCTGTTCTCTTAAATTATCTCCATTTTTACTTGTTCTTGCAATACTCTTCTTAGCTTCAACTTCATAAATCATCAACATAGACTATTACTACAGAGACCAGAGAGGTTTTATTAGTGCATTAATACTTTTATGTGAGGGTGAAAATATTATTTATAGGTTGCAAACACAAAGTCAACCTCTTGTGAAGACCAGAGTTGAAGATGTGAAACATGATCATCAGGTGTAAGATGAATGTCAAAAGGTTACACACAGAAGCAATAAACAGTAGAAATCACTTCAAAAGGTCTGCCTTTTCCTTTGTTCTTGTTTATCTGCCTAAATTCTTTCAAATATTGGAGCCTTAGAAAGCAGTACTTCATGCACATCTTATTTCACACCTTTCTGAAATATATTTCCACTCACTTATGTATCACCTTGCTACTTTTCCCTACTGTTTCCACTTCAGTATATGCTGAAGTATTCACCTGTCAATCTATTCATAAGTGCAAGGGTTAAAATCTTCACAAAATAGCGAAGCAGTAGGGGGCCTATTTGAGATTACAGAAATCCACTGTCCCCTGAATTTCGGGGTATTATTCATGAATTCCAAGCTTCAAGAACTGGATGGAAGCTCTCTTGAAAGCTTTCTCTGATTCCAATGTCAGGTCTCATAGTTGCGATTACTGGATTTTAAGTAAATAGTTCTTTTATGCAAATGATCATTTAAAGGTTTCATCAGTCATGGTGTTAAAGGAGAAGAGGAGCTTCAAGAATTATAGGACAAATTTCTGTCTCTGTATCTTAGCAGAAGATCCAAATAATATTTTGTGTTAATATAGTAGAAAAATTAATTCTTGTTAAGTTTTTATGTTGCAATTACATTTATTAATTTGTTTGTTTGTTTATTAAATAGTCAAACTAAAGCAGTGAACTAATAGGCATTGAACTAGAGAGGCACTCCTTTTAGTGCAGAAATACGTAGGCTTGGGCTGCAGTAGGCCGCAAAAGAGCTTGACCGATTATACCATAGAAGGAATTAGGCTTACTGGTATCAGTAGTGTTGGGGAACTCCATTTACTGCTTTTGCCACTTCTGGGAAAATAAAAGACATTCCAAGTGCATTAGGATTTTCCCCAAGCATCCTTGGCTTCCCTCACTATTACACTCAAACTTTGCTTGTGTCATAACTGGAGTTTCCAAAGGGCAATAACTGCTAGCTGCCTGTGGGCAAGATGGCCCCATTCACGTCCTAACTCTGCAATTCTGGATGGAGCTCTAATCTGATATTTAGAAAAGTGCTGTAAGTCACCTTATTCTTCAGTCAGCTTTGGGAATTTGAGAACTGAAAAACAATTCTTTCTAGCCAATCCTTATTCCTAGACCTATACTGTTGACTAAGCAAAAATTGTTCCTTCTTATCATTTCCACTCTTGTGACGCTGTGTCAGCTTCAGCTGCAGACATTTGGTCTAACGCTTTATCAGAAACTGTTCTTGCTCCACACAGGAGAAAGAAAAAAATTAGAAGTTCCAGCCCATTGGAGCAGCTTCTGTTTCCTCAGTACCAATGTATCAGTCCTCCAAGAGTGATAGTGAAAAAGGCTGGAAAACAGGGAAGTAGGTTTCATCTGTATTTTAATGGCATTTCTTTGATTTAAAAATAATAAGTTTTCCTGATAATAAGGCAAGTTCTGTTGTATGAAGAACAATGTGATTTTGAAATTTCCTTCAAATGTAGAATACAGGCTCTTTGGAACATTTTCTTGTGCATATCTTGCCATGAACTACAGCCAATAAGCCACAATTTATGGTGAAGTTTATTAAGAATCTTTCAAAGACTGATAAGGATGACAATATTGTTTACTGTACAAGTCCAGAGAATTGACAGAAAGCTGCCATTTAATGTAATAAGTTTGAACAGAAAGACAGCAAGAAAGAAAAACACACATGTGCAAATGTTAATGAACTAGAGAGTTCTTAGCTCCTCTGTCTCTGTGAGGACTTGATATCTACATTCATTGTTACAATGGGGTCACTGCTACTAGTTTAGAAAAATCTTTTCCTCAGAGTGTCAGAACTGCTTGCAAGATGGTCTTCAATAATGTCACTGAGGAACTTAATTCCCTGAATTTTAAGAAATAACCACCAGATAAAATGGGCATAAAAATTATTTTTCAGTTTCTGTGTTCATACGATACTCAATACTGCAACCTCATACCTAGCATTTCTGTCTTGCTTGTTATCACAGCCAGATCATTCAAAAGACATATTTACCTTTGTTTTACAGGCTGATCTGCATTCTCTGGGACACCTCACATAGCCATGTATTTCTTCATCATTTCACCTCCAAATAGAGAAAAATAAAATAAAAAATACACATATTAAATTACTGAATAATTCAAGTCCATACCATGGTGTAGGGATTCCACATGATTTGCTTCGAGTGACTTTAAGAAAATACAATTATTAAAAAATGTTCAGAGGGGTCATACGATATTCCCATCTTCTTTCATTTAGCAGAAGTTACTCTCAGGATATAGTTACTGTTATTTCTTGGGGACATGCAGTTTCACGTAAACATGTGTAAATAGAAAAGAACATGACACTTCCTGAAAGTAACATGGAGACTCAAGACAATGTGTTTGTATATTTTCCCAGCCCCGGGCTTCTGGAATTCCATGCCGTACAGTCATTTGATTTACTTGTTACAATTTCTTGTAGGCCTGGATAGATCTGCTCTGCTGTTTTGAGTGGCAGATGATAGCCTACTATCTATTGTGTGAAACAATTTTATCGCAGGCAGGCTGTTAAATGTTTCATATTAAAAAAAAAATAGGCAACATGCAGTTATAAAGGAGGGGAAAATTTTGAAGGCTTGAAGGCAGAAACTGAGAATTTTTTTTTTGTTTGCTTGTTTGGATATGGAGCTGCCACTGTCGAGGAGAAAGAGACCTCTTGAAATGGTGTAAAAAGCTATCTTTCTTCTAAAAAGATCAAAGCGGCAAGTCATCGGATGCTGTCAGCAAAGCAATACACTTAACCATCAACATTCCCTCATTAGAACAGGGAAATCAGTTCTGCATAATAAAGGGCCCTGATCGCACTCTCCAAGGGAAGGATTTGCAGCTTTACCTCACCGCTCAGGTCAAATTTTCACTACGCCCCAGATTCTGCTTTTCAAGGAATGTTAATAATTTGCGATACACAGGACACACTTCTTACGTTTTAAGATTAAAAGGCGGTGTACTGCAATAGCAAGTATGCTGACTCCCGAATTCAGCAGACGGAAGCAGCCCCCCGAAGGCTGTATCGAAAGCACATTCCCAGGAACATCAGCCCTCAGAGAGGCGCAGCGGTGCTTTGCCCCGCTTCACACCCAGGCGGGCGCAATGTAACGCCGGCTTTCCCGCACGCTGCTGGAGCCCCGGCTCCTGCCAGACGCGGGGGCGGCCGGAGGGCCGCTGAGCTCCCGCACCCGCACGGGGGGGCCCCGCTGCGTTACTTCCTCGGCGTTATCCCCGCTCCGCGCGGCGTCCAGCCCTTGGAACCGCTCCGGTGTCGGCCCTGCTCTGGGGGGGACCTCCCAGAGCGTGGGATGCCCCGCGGGCCGGGCCGGCGCGGCGCTGGGCGGGTTTTAACCTAAAAGACAAAGCCAAACTTTCCCTCGCCCTGGGTAGGAACGGCCCCGCGCCGCGGGGCCTCTCGGGTCGCTCGCCTCTTCTCCTTCCAACGGGAAACGCCGGCGGCACCCGCGCCCCCCTCCCTGCCGGTGAGGAGCACGGGCGGAGACTCCGGGAGGGGAACGCGCCCGGGGGAGGTGGCGGAAAGCGGCGGGGCCGGGCCGGGCCGCACCAATCAGCGCGCGCGGCGCTGCTATAAAGGGGGCGGCGGCAGCGGGCGCGCCATTGCTCCGCCGGCTCCGCAGGAGGCGACATGGCCGAGACCGCTCCCGTCGCTGCGCCGGATGTCGCCGCCGCTCCTCCGGCTCCGGCCAAGGCAACCCCCGCCAAGAAGCCGAAGAAGGCGGCGGGCGGCTCCAAGGCGCGCAAGCCCGCGGGCCCCAGCGTCACCGAGCTGATCACCAAGGCCGTGGCCGCCTCCAAGGAGCGCAAGGGGCTCTCCCTCGCCGCGCTCAAGAAGGCGCTGGCCGCTGGTGGATACGATGTGGAAAAGAGCAACAGCCGCATCAAGCTGGGGCTCAAGAGCCTTGTCAGCAAGGGCACCCTGGTGCAGACCAAGGGCACCGGCGCCTCCGGCTCCTTCCGCCTCAGCAAGAAGCCCGGCGAGGTGAAGGAGAAGGCGCCCAAGAAGCGGGCGGCCGCGGCCAAGCCCAAGAAGCCGGCGGCCAAGAAGCCCGCCAGCGCCGCCAAGAAGCCGGCGGTGAAGAAGAGCCCCAAGAAAGCCAAGAAGCCGGCGGCTGCTGCCACCAAGAAGGCTGCCAAGAGCCCCAAGAAGGCGACCAAGGCTGCCAAGCCCAAAAAGGCAGCGGCAGCAAAGAGTCCGGCAAAGGCGGTGAAGCCCAAAGCTGCCAAGCCCAAAGTGGCCAAGCCGAAAGCGGCTAAAGCAAAGAAGGCGGCGCCCAAGAAGAAGTAAACGGTCCTAAAAAACTCCCGTCTGCCTTGCAGACAACCCCCAACGGCTCTTTTAAGAGCCACCCAACTTTTCCGCAAAAGAGCTGAAACACTGTTTCTTACTTTTTTATATGTGGTTGTCGGTGTAACTCCCGTTCTCTGCCACTACTGTTGCTGGCAGTCCCTCAGATAACGGTGCACACAACTGCTTCCTTCCGCGTCCTTGTTCTCCGCGGGCGGCTCCGGCAGAGCGCGGCACCGCTCGCTGCTGCCGGGCGCTGTGCGAAAAGCCCCAGGGCTGCCGCGGGAAGCCCCCCGGGTACGATCCCGGACACGCTGGGTTTCGGGCAGCGCTCAGCGACCCGGCCGGTGGCGGGAGGCAGCTCTCGCAGCCGCTGCTCCCTCCCTCATCAGCCCGGGCACTGCGCCGGGGGGGGCCGCGCTCGGGGCCGCTCCCGCCCGCGCCCCTGGATCCGTGCCGGTTTCGAAAAGCCCGCGCTGCTCGTAGATTGGCTGCGCCTCTCGGGCTTTTCTGGTGCACGGGAGTTTTCGGGTTAAACAGACGCCCCGTCTCTAATCCGACAGGCGGGGACTTACGTTCTTCCCTCGGAGGAAGAGGTTTATGAGTTTCCTGCTACGAGCCTGCCTCACCGCTGCGGGCTTTTTCACTCCCAGTCTAATTCTGCCCCCCCTGGAAGTCGTAGGGTGAGGGGGCTCCGGGCGGCACGGGGGTGTTCCGTGCCGCCCCTTGAGCTGCCCGTACCCCCGAGCTGCCCATATCCCCGCTCTCCGGTTGAGGCTTTTGTCCCTTAGAGCCGCTGGTCTTAGTCCTTGGCCGGGAGCCAGGGGCTCGTTTCGCCAGGGGAGGCGGCTCCGGGCGCTGTCGGAACCCGCGGGGGGTCGGAGCGTCCCCCGCCTGTCCCCCAACATCGCCCCCGCTCCCCCTTCTGCAGCTGCCGCCTCTTCCCGGCGATTTGACCGTGCCCTCCTCCCGCCGCCATTACCGCATTCAAGGGATGCTTTCCCTCTCCTTAGCTGCGGCTGGGTGCTTGGTGGCAGGAGAAAGGAAAAGGGATGGGACGGGAAAGCTGTTTCCTCGCTTCTAGTCATGGCTCTGGTATCAGCGTTTCCCCAGCAGAAGGAAGAAGGAAGAATTTCGTAGAATTATCTGCTCAGCTCTCAACAAAAACAGTTGATCTCAAGTCAGTAGCTCGTAAATCCGAAGCGATTGCCCCAAAACGGGGTCTCTGCGGTTTAGAGAAGAAATTGAGACCTGATTACCGTGTTGTTGATAAAAACAATAAGTAAACGTTCTAAGTCCCTGTGCTACAAGGGAATGAATACAAAACAGACCCTTCCCTATTTGTGGTTGCGGAAGGTGCCTTAAAATAAAGACATTTTCCTGAAACGCTTCTCTTATGCTTCTTCTGTATGTCCACCTAGAATACAGCTGACATTTTGGCCCTTGTTTGAAATTGCCTCTTCCTCTACATAACGTACAAACCTGCATACACATCACATTTTTTTATTTTTTTTTTCTTCCCCTAAGATTTTCGGGCCACGTCCCTGCACCCTGACAGCTCAAATTATTGAGCTGAGATGCATCTGCCTCTGGAGTGGAGGTGTGCCTAACACGCTCTTGTGGTTACCATAAGTGAAGGCTGTCGGGTGTCACACCAACTAATTTTTGGAGTGTTTCACTCTACTGCTGACACTGACCCGATGAGACTGGGTCCGATGCGATTCTTCAGCTGCCTACACCGGGTTAAAAAGGAGTGGAGTTTAGCTGGGTACGGTCAAACAAAAAGCTGTGCAGTGAGAGAGAATAGGGGCAGTGGTGGTGGTAAGAAGCATGTGAAAGCAATGTTTCAAAGGCCGAAAATGTATATAGTTCATAGATTAATGTGATGTGTTACCTTTATGGAAGGATACATTTTATGAAGCCTCTCAGCTTGAAAGGAGGGGGATTTAAAAAAACGTCCATGAGAGGGCAGCAAACACTCAATAATGGAAACATCTATTTCACATGATCCTTTTCAGCTTGAAAGCCAGCTACTTAATGTCGGTCACCGAGATCTTTGTTAAACACTGCTTGCAACAGTAATACCGCAGCAGATTTTCCACCCCAAAAGAAAGCAAAGTAAGAAGTGAATACCCTCCCCCTAAGGATAAAAACACCTTGCTTTTTAGGTCTTTAATCTTTCAAACTATTTTAAAAATGGCAAAATTGGTGTTTAAACTACCATAGGAATGGAAAATATTATGCAAGTATTTGTCTAAAGAAAACATTTACTCATAAAAAATAATAAAATGCAGTAAATAAAATTAAACTCTCTCGTTTAACATACATTTTTTGTTGTTAGACTTTCATTGAACGAACGTTCAGAAAAGGCAGGAAATAGAGATTAGAAAGAAATTCAAGGAGGAGGAAAAAATTTTTAGAAATGCTATTGGACAGATTTTGCTGCAAGCCACTCCATTAAAAAAACCCGAGGAGCAGCTTTTTAAAATACTACATCCATATATAAGAATCAATGCTACTGGAAAATTAATCGAAGAGGTTAAATTCCAGTATAAACTACGTACCCATATTTTAAAATAAAAATTATAGATGAAAGAGAAATTTCAGAGTTGCAGTAACCAGGATACCCTTATATGACAGAGATTTTAGTTTCAACTGAGCGTGACGTAGCAGATTTAGGGGAGGAAAAAAAGAGGAAAAATAAAAACTTCTATAGGTATATCTTACCCGATACCTTTTTAATCTGGAAAAAAAAAAAAAAAAAGAAAAAGAAAAAAAAGACCACACACCAAAAATCCGAACGTAGCGTCAAAGCTTGAGCCCCAGGAAGGACAAGTCTCTCGAACCCCCCATTTTTGTGCTACCGGGCCTCGCTAAAGCCACGGCAGGGAGATTCGGCGGGAGCGAACCCCAGGCCCCGCCCCTTGCCTGCGCAGTCCCCAACCAGGTCGGACCCCGCGCTATAAAGGGCGCGGCGCGGCAGCGGGCCGCTCACAGCTCGGCTCAGGCAGCAGCGGCAGCGCCATGTCCGGCAGAGGCAAGGGCGGGAAGGGGCTCGGCAAGGGGGGCGCCAAGCGGCACCGCAAGGTGCTGCGCGACAACATCCAGGGCATCACCAAGCCGGCCATCCGGCGCCTGGCGCGGCGCGGCGGCGTCAAGCGCATCTCGGGGCTCATCTACGAGGAGACGCGCGGCGTGCTCAAGGTGTTCCTGGAGAACGTGATCCGCGACGCCGTCACCTACACCGAGCACGCCAAGCGCAAGACGGTCACGGCCATGGACGTGGTCTACGCCCTCAAGCGCCAGGGACGCACCCTCTACGGCTTCGGCGGCTAAAGCGCGCAGGCAGCTCTCGGACCCTCTCGACACACCCCAAAGGCTCTTTTAAGAGCCGCCCACCTTGTCCTCAGAAAGAGCTGTGACATTGAGTGTGTTGTTCGAAAGGGCTGTTTGCTGAAGCTTCTGTCTCTTAATAGCGTCTTTCTATTGTCAGTTACTGTTTCTGAAGACCTTATGGTAATGGTGGTTTCATGTTTTCCCTTCCCAATATTAATTACAAAGTTGTTTGTGCTGCAAAAAAATTTTTTCTTCTGTTTTTTTAATTCCCCTGTGAATGCTGAGCACGCCGCTAAAACTTAGTGTGCTTTGTGACCAAAACAATGATTTGCTAATCACAAATGTTTCCTTTTCACAGAACTATGCATAATCTGGAATACTATTCAATATATTAATTCTTACAATCTTTTCTTATAGCTGAACATAGGTTATCTACGTTTAGAGAAAAAGGGGAAACTCATGAAAAAAATGAAAACTTGTCCCATATGAATGTTACCTTTCTGATAATATTTCTAAATAAATTTTCTTAATGTAATCTGGTCTCAGTTCCTTGTGAATTATTTTTAAGTCCCTTTCAAGTGTAGGTATTTAATACAGATTTTTTTTTAAAAAGTACTTTTTAAAAAATATTTTAGTTCAACTTTCTCCCTCATGTATCTGGCAACACATCTTAAAAAATTATCCCTATCCTTTAGTTATTCTATCAGAAGGATATTTGTCCACAGGCTCCTGTCATTATACAGCTCTCCTTCCCAACTGAGATGTCCAGGAAGACTTAATGTTTTATTCTTTTCATCATAGAGGAAGATCAAATGTAAAAAACAGACAAAACTTCTTTTATAGTTATATAAAAATATTGGTTATAAATGTCCACTCACAAATGGGTGTCAGTAGATGCTCATGGTCACTTCTGGGTTTCTTACAAATTAAGCTCTCACCAGAGGAGTAAAGCCAAAACAAATCAGTCTTTATTCCAAAGTGCTTTTCATTACACCAATATGTCCCTTGTCTAAAACTTCTCAGTCAAGATTTTAGCTGACAATGCTTATGATCTCATGTTAACTTTCTTTAGCAACAAGTAAATGATGTAAGATAAGTAACTGAAAAGACTCATCTTGATTGTTACAGCTCGTAGCATAATGCAAATTTATAGCTGTGGCAAGTATAGGATTTCTTATGCGTTTCTCTCTGTTTGGGGAATTAGGGGATTTTTCTTTGAGGCTGTGGGGTTGGTGTGCCTGTTACTGTAAGAGGGGGATGTATAAAATAGTGTTAGTAGTAGTAGTATGATAATGATAATTATTCTGTAATCAGCTTACCAAAATAAACTGTTAAACTAATTTATATAAAACTGCATCTTCTTCGAGCCTCCACACGGCTCTTAATCTGTCAGGAACCTGGGAGAGAGGGAAAGCCAGAGAAGCAAAAGCGACGTGAGCGCTGTGTCTGAAATGCGCCCCCTCCCCCGCCTGCTGCGAACACGGAGGGCGCCGTAACTCGGGGGGAAGGGGGGGCAGGGCAGGCAGCGGAGCATCCGCTTTCCTTGGGCCCGGGCCGGGATTCTCAAGGTACCCAATGGGGTTGGCGCTCCTCTCGTCCAATCAGCGATGGGCCGGCTCTATAAATTGCGGCGCTCCGCAGCCGGCTGCAGTCCCCTGTTCGCAGAGGCTGATCCATCACTGGCGGGCGATGGCGCGCACGAAGCAGACGGCGCGTAAGTCGACGGGCGGGAAGGCGCCCCGCAAGCAGCTGGCCACCAAGGCGGCCCGCAAGAGCGCGCCGGCCACGGGCGGCGTGAAGAAGCCGCACCGCTACCGGCCCGGCACGGTGGCGCTGCGCGAGATCCGGCGCTACCAGAAGTCGACGGAGCTGCTGATCCGCAAGCTGCCCTTCCAGCGGCTGGTGCGCGAGATCGCGCAGGACTTCAAGACCGACCTGCGCTTCCAGAGCTCGGCCGTGATGGCGCTGCAGGAGGCGAGCGAGGCCTACCTGGTGGGGCTCTTCGAGGACACCAACCTGTGCGCCATCCACGCCAAGCGCGTCACCATCATGCCCAAGGACATCCAGCTCGCCCGCCGCATCCGCGGGGAGCGCGCCTGAGGCTCCTGCCCAGCCCTTCCCCCCTCTTCTGCTCCGGCAGAGGAGGCTGCACTCAGACCCAAAGGCTCTTTTAAGAGCCACTCCATGCACAATAAAAAGAGCTGTAGCACTGTTCTTAAATAGTTTTCAGAAATAATAACTTTCAATATTTTTTTTCCAGACTGCAGCATTAGGTTTGAGGCCCCAGCTCCTCCAGATTCTTGTTCAGTTATTGCCCATATAGATATGTATTTCCCAAGTATTTTGAGGTGCTGAGGATTTCTGTTTTATTAAGAGGTTTATAAAAATCGTAGAGTGAAGATTGTATATTTTTCCAATAATCAGCATATCTTATCTGCTTGAACTTGCACTTCCATACGTATTAATGAAAAGATAGGTGCTGTTAAAGAGTCATAAAAAATATTGAGCAGCATTAGAATTCTAGGATTAAATAGCAGGTAGTGGTAGCGTGGAAGTATGTATACATGGCTTTCTCAGTTAAGAACATCTCCGATATAAGGACTTGCCTTTGCTCAAATCTTCACTGACACATACACAGGCCTTGTATTAAGCTTTGGATTTGTAACAGAGAAATAGGAGTTTCTCCTATTAATTTGAAAAACATTTTCCCCTCCTCCCTTGTTTGCGAAAGCTCCCATTCATTACCTGTGGTATGACACTAAACCTGGGATGGCACTGAACATGTGCCAGGAGCAAAGGGTGCTCCCCTGTCAGAGCAGTCACCTGTTGCACTTAGAAGATGCTGAGTGGTATTTGCACACTTTCTCTCAGACATACTTGCTGTGCCTTACAGCCTCAGAGAGAACACTCCAATGGATGAGAAAAGGAGATGGCAACATACACTGACTGTAACAATCTGCCCAGAATGAGGTTGTGGATTCTTTCCTTCTTGTGCTCACCCCCCCACCACCAAAAATAACAAAAGTCCCCCAACACATTTATTATCTTCTTGTCCTTAGTTTGAAGTTAGGTTGTGAATGAAGTAAAGAGATGAAAAATTACCAAACGATAAATGGAATGGACGGAGGAGCTATTCTGTTTTTTGATTTTTACATGTTAGGAACAGAATGTGTGTGTATATATTTATATATATAACATAGATTTCACCCCTATTTATGTGTAAATAATGTAATAACGTTTCTAAAGTCATATTCAGTCAAAGTAAAAGAAACTCAAAGGATACGAAAAAATATATTGGCAGTTTTTGGAATTGAAGCTTTATGGTAAGTCATAACAAACATTTCTCATTATCGTGCCATCATGAAGTGAGAAGAAATATTTAATTTACAATCTGGAAGTGAATAAAAGGTCCATGTTCTCTCAAAATTCAGGTGACAGAAGCATAGCCTGACTTCTTATTTGTATTTCTGTTCTTCTAGAGCATATTTAACATTCACCAGAAGGAAAACAAACAAACAAACAAACAAAAATGCTGCACTGTTTTACTTCAAGTTCTGTCCTGCTAACTCATCATACCTACCTAGTCTTTTTGGAGCAATTTTGCCAGATACTGCAGATACATGACCTGGGAACACAGACAACATATTAATTAATCATCAGTCAAGATGAAAAATTTCCACATTTGCTGTAGCAATTAGATTCCATGGACAACTATCAGTGCAGGCTCCACACCGTGCCCAGGCATGGCACTTTACATAGGCAGCAGTGTTTGTTGCAGCAAGGTAATTTTTGTTCACACCATGATCTTCCCCTTCATTTAGATACATACATAACAAGGCTGCCTGTTTTGCCATTTTAACCTTTGCTATCCTCAAAGTGGTACTTCGCTACAAATTTAAGTCATTTCAGCGAAGAATCTCCTGCCAACATGGAACAAGAAGAACAAACGGGATGTAGCCTATTGTCCAAAGTCTTATAGTCAGATACATAGTTCCTTTTAAATTACAATTAATAATAATTCCTTTTAAATTACAATTATGGGCACAGTCTGTATGTTACTCTAGCCCAAGCAGTTCCATTTAAGCAAGTTTTCACCCCTTATTGTGCAAGTGTTAATGTGCAAAAAGATAGAGTAGATTCTTTCATTTTTTTTAATCAATATAGCAGAATAGATCAGAACCTCAAATAGTAAAACCAGATAGGATAATCCAGGTGGTTCTGAGACATAGGGAATTTGGAAAGAGAGAATGGTAGATAGATACTGAGTGAAGGAAAAGCATAAATATATGTATGTGTATGTACATTCATGTCTACATATAAGATACATGTCTGTATGTATGTACTGCTACCCTACACATGACCTTCACAGAAAAAAAAAAAAATGCTGTTTTCTAGTCTCTATCCCTTTCATATATACAATAATGTTGAGAATATTTCTTGTATTGGGTGTTTTATGTCCTGTGTAGTGTTTCTGAAACATGCCCTGTGAAACTTACCACAGAGTTCCCCAGATGCCATCCTCAAATAGCTAAATTTTCATTTCAGACCAATTTGGATGATAACATTTACAGCAGCATATTGGATAGGCCGGACTGCGTGATCAAAGGCAGAGGAAAAGATGCCATAAGAATCAAAATCACAGGAATCTGAATGTTTTATTTGTGAATGAAAAGAAATTGTAACTTCTCTGAGATGTTAAATAGAGACTGAAAGACTAGACAAGATAAACTGGGAAATGAAAATGAACTACAGGCCAACTGTAATTTCCTGTCTACAAAAATCTTGCACTAAAACTAACTAAATTATAGTAAATGTTGACCTCACATTGTATTCCTCTTCTGACTCTACCTTCTTTTTAGAATCAAATACAAACTCTTATCCTCAATTCTCAAAGCCGTTTAAAGATGTTTCCTACAGGCCTCTAACAGAGCCCCAAAGGCTTGGCAGCTGCTTCCCCTCCCCTAGCTCTTTTGGTCCGAATGAACCAGAAATATTTCCCCTGTGCCAGCGCTTCCTCTTTGCGAAGGGCGGGGGGGGTGGGGGGGGGGGGTGGGAGACAGGCGAGGAGAGGGGCAGGGGGGCAACTACACTTCCCAGAAGCATCCTCCAGCTTCTAGTTTGTCTCTAGCTTGTCTCTAGCTTTCCCAGTCTCGCTGTTTTACAGTACTCCAGCCGGATTTCTCCAAGTCAGGCAAACAACATTTAGAATATAAAGAGCAAATGGATTCCTTTGCTTGAATTTCCTATTAACCCTAACATAAGGATTTCTTTAGAAGCGTTTTTTATTCCTGTGAAACTTAAGATATCTGACAGTCCTACTTCCTTATTAAAGTCTTAAGTGACCGAGTATATTTGTATCAATTTCTTTAATTTTAAAAAAAATATATGTAATGTTAATCTTCGATATCCTAACACAGATCCTGCCTTTCATGTTCCTTAAAAATAGAAAAGAGTGCAGGGGACAATAAAACTGCCGATCTTTTTACTTTTTTTTTTTTTTTAAATGAACAGTATAGTTCTCAACATGTTTAATGAAGATCTCATTTGCTGATTTTCTGTTTCTTCTTCAGTGTAGCCGAACAGATATATTTCCAAGCCCTTCAACTAAAACAGCACATAATGCTGTTTGCTTAAAAACCCAACGGGATACTCCTTAGAAACATTTATAAACGCTTTTCTCTCTGGACTGTTGGTAACGAACTGCAGAGTACAGGGTGGGGAAGCTAACTAAAGGGAAGGTTTAGTAGTACATATAAAACAGTCTAAAATTCACAATACCTTCTAAGAACTCAAGGATTTTGTCTTATTCAAGTATCAGGTAAGGCAGTGTCACAGCTCTCTCGAGTGGCGAAGTGGTGGCTCTTAAAAGAGCCTTTAGGGTGCAGGGATGAAGTTGAGGATCAAGGAGAGGGAGGCTGGCGCAGGAGCCTCAGGCGCGCTCCCCGCGGATGCGGCGGGCGAGCTGGATGTCCTTGGGCATGATGGTGACGCGCTTGGCGTGGATGGCGCACAGGTTGGTGTCCTCGAAGAGCCCCACCAGGTAGGCCTCGCTCGCCTCCTGCAGCGCCATCACGGCCGAGCTCTGGAAGCGCAGGTCGGTCTTGAAGTCCTGCGCGATCTCGCGCACCAGCCGCTGGAAGGGCAGCTTGCGGATCAGCAGCTCCGTCGACTTCTGGTAGCGCCGGATCTCGCGCAGCGCCACCGTGCCGGGCCGGTAGCGGTGCGGCTTCTTCACGCCGCCCGTGGCCGGCGCGCTCTTGCGGGCCGCCTTGGTGGCCAGCTGCTTGCGGGGCGCCTTCCCGCCCGTCGACTTACGCGCCGTCTGCTTCGTGCGCGCCATCGCCCGTCACTCACCTCCGCTCTCTCTGAGCCTCCGGCACCGAGCAGTGGCGAGAGCGCGGCGGCGGCGGCGGTATTTATAGCCGAGGGCCCCCGCCCATTGGACGCCCGCGGGAGGCCGGCTGCCATTGGCCGAGGCGCGCGCTCGAAAAGCCCGCGCTTCGGGGCCGGGAAGCCCGCCCGCCTGCCCCGCCCCCCGGGAGCCGGCAGCGCCTGCCGCTGCCCCCGCCCGCCGCAGCCAGCCCCGTGCTTGAGCGCTCCGCTCATCTCCGCGGGCGGGCCGGCCCTCCGGAGCTTTTACGCGCCGGCTGCCGTGCTGCCCAAGGAGAAATGCCGGAGCCGCTCCCACGAGTAGCGGCGTGGGAGGCGTGCAGCCTGGCGAGGCCGGCAGACGGGGATGCTGGGACCGGGAGCAGCACGGCCTCCGTCTCTCCCGAGAGATCGCTGCTTCTGCTTTTTCGCCGACCGCTGCCGGTTCAGGGCCACGACACGACCCTCCCAGGCTTAGCCCGCGGCCGCCGTTCCGCCACCCCGAACGCTTCCTGGCTGCTGCCCCCCCACAGCACACCCCCCCCCCCCTCGCCTTAAGGCCCTGCCCCTCGCGGGGAAACGGGGACGCGCTCCGAGCCGCCGAGCGCCGCCAGTCCCCGCCCCCTCCCTGAGCCGTGGCGGGGCCGCCTGCCGGGAGGCTCCGCGCAGTTCTCACTCAGGTCGGACTGCGGCGGGGCTCGCCAGCGCCGTCCTTCCGCCCGCCCCTCCGGTGCCCCCGGCGCGGTGATTTCCATTTCGGGGGTTGTGCGGAGAAATGGCCGGGAGCGCAGGAGCGGGCCGCGGGGTACACCGTGCTCGGGGAGCAACAGAGCAATGAAGCAGCCCGGGTTGCTTTACCGCTAGCCTACGACTACGGTAACGGTGAAGTCGTGCACACACGAGCCTCTTGGCTGCTGTAAGCGAGATTAAACACTCTGGTTTAGCGGTCTTGCCCCTTATGAGGACGTCGGGTCGTGGGGGCGGGGGGCGGGAAGCAAGTGTCTTCTCTCCTGAACACTTAGTTCACGCACCGATAGGAACACCGATGATCCTGAGTTATTGTTTATCTCAAACTAGAAACAAGTGGACTCCCATGTCCATTTAGGGTTGTGTGAAACGTTCCCTGGTATGTTTGCAACTCATGCCTTATTGCAAATAGATAATGTCTGAAAAAAAAAAAAAAAGCATTTACAAGCCATCACTACTGCGTCAGCTCTTTTATTGAAAACGTGGATGGCTCTTAAAAGAGCCTTTGGGTTAAAAACAGGATCCACGGCGCTCTACTTGGAGCTGGTGTACTTGGTGACCGCCTTGGTGCCCTCGGAGACGGCGTGCTTGGCCAGCTCGCCGGGCAGCAGGAGCCGCACAGCCGTCTGGATCTCCCGCGAGGTGATGGTCGAGCGCTTGTTGTAGTGCGCCAGACGCGACGCCTCGCCGGCGATGCGCTCAAAGATGTCATTGACGAAGGAGTTCATGATGCCCATGGCCTTGGATGAGATGCCCGTGTCCGGGTGCACCTGCTTCAGCACCTTGTACACGTAGATGGAGTAGCTCTCCTTGCGGGCTCTCTTTCTTTTCTTGTCACCCTTCTTCTGCGTCTTGGTGACGGCTTTCTTGGAGCCCTTCTTGGGCGCGGGCGCGGATTTCGCCGGCTCAGGCATTGCTCGTTCTTTCCTGCACCTCTTCAAACTGATGAGGTGTTTCCGGCGACTACGTGCTCCCTTCTTATATAGTGACCGTATGCAAATTAGGGGATCCTCGAGTGTCTGTTTCTATTGGCTGACTCGCTTCCTTATTCTCATTGCTCTCCGTCTTTCGTCTCCATTGGTTCGAATTCGATCCGCCTTCCCATTGGCTGCTTTTGCAGTATCTCCTTCTCGGCCTATCGAATCACGCTGCTTTTACTGGGAAGGGATATAAGGCCGAGCTGGGAGGCGGGCGGCATTTCTTCACGTCTTCTGGTGCTGACTTTTCAGTCGCTGCGATGTCTGGGCGCGGGAAGCAGGGCGGGAAGGCGCGGGCCAAGGCCAAGTCGCGCTCGTCGCGGGCCGGGCTGCAGTTCCCCGTGGGCCGCGTGCACCGGCTGCTGCGCAAGGGCAACTACGCGGAGCGGGTGGGCGCCGGCGCCCCGGTGTACCTGGCGGCCGTGCTGGAGTACCTGACGGCCGAGATCCTGGAGCTGGCGGGCAACGCGGCCCGCGACAACAAGAAGACGCGCATCATCCCCCGCCACCTGCAGCTGGCCATCCGCAACGACGAGGAGCTCAACAAGCTGCTGGGCAAGGTCACCATCGCGCAGGGCGGGGTGCTGCCCAACATCCAGGCCGTGCTGCTGCCCAAGAAGACCGACAGCCACAAGGCCAAGGCCAAGTGAACACCGAGAACAGCGCCCGGGAAGTCCTTCCTATCGAAACCCAAAGGCTCTTTTCAGAGCCACCAACAAGTCCAGAAAAAGAGCTGGAATCTCACTGTTTAAAGTCAGTAAAAGCAGCAGTTTTTCCCAAAGCTTCAGTCAGTCGGAGTACTGAGCGCCCTAGCAGTGCAGGGCGCAGCCCTTACCGGCCCCGCCGCCCTTCCCCACGCCCCGTCCGGGGGCGGAGCCGCGCAGCGCTGCGGGAGCAGCTCGGCAGCCGCGGCCCGCCGCCAATCCCGGCGCTGTGCGGGTGTTTCAAAGCGCCGCTTTAACTCTCCCGCCGCTCAGCTTTTAAGCGACGGGGGGATTTGAAGTCCGTAGAGCGGCTGCTCCGAGCCTGCTCTGCCTGTCCCGAACCAAAACGTACGTTGTGCCCAGTATCATTCGCGTGGTCTGTAACAACGCCATCTCAGTCAGCGTTTCAGCTCTTTTTAGGAAAGCTTGGGTGGCTCTTAAAAGAGCCGTTGGGTTTAAGTGGGGAAGGTTTCCTTCCACAGGGGCTTATTTCTTCTTGGGTGCCTTTTTCGCCTTGGCTGCTTTGGGCTTGGCAGCCTTGGGCTTGGCAGCTTTGGGCTTCACTGCCTTTGTCTTGGCTGGGCTCTTTGCTGCCGCTGCCTTTTTGGGCTTGGCAGCCTTGGTCGCCTTCTTGGGGCTCTTGGCAGCCTTCTTGGTGGCAGCAGCCGCCGGCTTCTTGGCTTTCTTGGGGCTCTTCTTCACCGCCGGCTTCTTGGGCTTCTTGGCGGCGCTGGCGGGCTTCTTGGCCGCCGGCTTCTTGGGCTTGGCCGCGGCCGCCCGCTTCTTGGGCGCCTTCTCCTTCACCTCGCCGGGCTTCTTGCTGAGGCGGAAGGAGCCGGAGGCGCCGGTGCCCTTGGTCTGCACCAGGGTGCCCTTGCCGACGAGGCTCTTGAGCCCCAGCTTGATGCGGCTGTTGTTCTTCTCCACGTCGTAGCCGCCGGCGGCCAGCGCCTTCTTGAGCGCGGCGAGGGAGAGCCCCTTGCGCTCCTTGGAGGCGGCCACGGCCTTGGTGATCAGCTCGGTGACGCTGGGGCCCGCGGGCTTGCGCGCCTTGGAGCCGCCCGCCGCCTTCTTCGGCTTCTTGCCGGCGGCCTTGGCGGCGGGGGCCGGGGCGGCGGCAGCAGCAGCAGCAGCGGCGGGCGCTGCGACGGGCGCGGTCTCGGCCATGTCGCGACGGGCGCGGATCGCGGTGCTGGCGGCGGCGGCGCCCCCTTTATAGCAGCGCAGCGGGCGCTGATTGGTGCGGCCGCCCCGCCCCGCCCCGCCGCCGCCCGGCGCTCGGCGGCTCGGCTTGTGTTTCTTGGGCGAGAATAAATCGTTTTTTTAATATTTTATCCCTCGCCAAGTCGCCCCTTTTCTGCCCCTGGGGGACCGTGGGGGTGTCTGCCTTCGCCCGTCGGGGTCTCGTTCCGGGAAGGGTTGAGTTTGGGGAGGGAGGGGAGCAGAAATGCCGCGTCCTGGAAGCGAGCGGTCCTTGAGAGAGCGAAAGTTTTGTTTTTCTTTGTAAATTAGGAATTGTCCTTTAATGTTAACGTGAGGCAGCACACTCAGTGCTAAGCTTCAGAGGGTCTTCTTCCCGTCAGAGAAGAAAGCTAGCGTTTAGAAACTACCTGTTTGAAATGAAAAGGTTTCAAAGAGAGTGAGGTAGCACAAGCTCCCAGAAGCCGTGCCTCCGCTTGTCTCACCGAGCGTTGTACCTCCGGCTCCTGAGAAACACCGAATTAGTGATTTTTTTCCCCGTACTTTCCCAGCTACGATTTCCAGAGCGTCCGTGTGAAGCAGTAGATAGCGTACACTTTATCCACCTCCCGATGGGCAACTTTCTCTGCAACCCTTTGCTGTTGTTCGCGCAGCGCAGGGCTCTTTAATGTTAATAGCATGAACAGGGACGCAAAGACCAAATAGGAAAACGTTTGTGTCGAATCACTGAGCTTCATGTACGTCTCTGGCATACAGGAACAAACCACACTCTAAATAAAGCACATAGTGCTATTTCTGTAAAACATGTTGGTATGATTCAGTAACATGGAAATAATTGACAAGAGATCACATCTGCGGGAGACATAAAACACCATTCTGTGCGTATTTTGATGCCAAACTAAGAAGAAAAATCACAATCTTTGCTCACTGCTCATTCTGCAGATTACAGATAAAGTCACAGCAATTTCTGTACACAAAATCTTTAACTGCAGTATACAGGGACCCAAAGCTGTTTGTCCATGCTGTGGTGACTACCCTATTAGCATGCATGCCTCCTTATCAGCTAAAACTTTGTATATATTTGTGTGAACCTAACAGGATTTCCAAATTTATTTATCTCAAAGGTTGTCCACTAATAGCCATCACCCTGTTTAGCACCCTGTCATTACATTGCTGCCTTTACGCTAATGTATAAAAATTGTTCTTGTACAGTTTGCACATGGGGCTGAACAGAAATTCAACTTCATTGTTTCAACAAATTGGTCACCCCTCTCATTCCAATACAGGGCAGGCAAATTAGCCTCTCAAATCTTTTGAGTGGCCCATCATCTTCAGTTAATTCATAAAGTCCCCTTCTCAAAAAAATTTGTATACATGTTTTGACCTTTTCTCCAATCCTTATGGTAAAAATGACTTCAGGAAAATAAAAATATTCATCTCTCCCACTTATGCTTTCTATCTAACTCTTCGTCATTGGGGTTTCCTAGCTGAGGAGTTATTCCACAGGAAAGGAGGGTATTAGATGGAAAATCCATCACATCTGGATGTGGGCTATCCAAGCAGTGTTGGAAGCAGGATGGTTTATATAGTGATATTCCCTAGGAATTTTACAAGGGCAAGAGTACTTAACTGTAAGCCAGATTTACTGCACATAGCAACAGGGGGATTAGAGAACTGACTAGTGAAATAAGTATCATGTCTCCTAACATTTCCTGAAAGTGGATGACTACCTCTCTCCCATCCCATCTAGGTCTGGTAAAACCCTTAATGTTCTTTAAAAACTGATTTTGTTGCAATGTCTATAGGCTGAATCTCTCAATACTCACTAACTCTTTTCACATCGCTGGTGCTGAGACTGGGGGTTGGGATGGAAACCTTTCTACATCACAATAAAACAATTTCCCCTATTCTCTGCAAGGTTTTTCTCCAGTCTGTAATTTGATATTCTCAAGACTCTTTTCCTCTGAGTATTAAAAATCTTGCACACGTGTAGTCAGATGGAATACAGCTGTCTGTCTAAATCTTATATAGCAGTGATAACTACAACACCAACCAATTCCAGGGAAAAAGCCTCTCAATATGTGCCAGAGCAATGCTACAGCACCTTGCTGTAGCCCTCACTCCACTTTTGAAGGTATTGATCTTCATCAAATGTTAAATGGCAATTTTGCAAATTGAAGCCATTTTTATAATTATTTTAACTGCTTCTGGTTATTTGATTTTCCATTTATGTGTTTACTCCACTGTTCCCTTCCATTCTTGTTTAGAAGACAGTATATTCTCATGACCACCTCACAAACAAGCAGCAAAGCAGTGCGTATGAGGGCAGAGGGTGCATAAGTACCAGAGAAAAATTAAGGCACACAGGAAGAGCTGAATATAGTGTCACTTCATTCATCAGTGAATGAGAAACCACAGGGACAGTGGTTTGCCCTCCTCCCCCAAATACAGCTATTCCTTGTGTGCAGCACAAAGAAAAAAACACCCTGAAGTTATGCACCAAGATTATTACTCTAGTCATGATCAGACTTAATTAGGATACACAGAAGTAGTACACAATTTCCTGCAATGCAGACACACAAGAACAGCAGATAGGGAGGATACTTGCTACGAGAGATTCTCCCTCCCTTACTGTTCTCATCCATTTACCATCGCATTTCCAGCAAGCTTTGCTGCCTCGCATTAGAAGAGGCGACCATCAAGAAATTACAGGACGTCACAGCTGTCGGTCTCTGGACGCTCTTGGCGTGGAGCGTCTGGTAGGGTAATCTGCCAGCAAATCATCCAGAATATTGCTGCTAGTGCTATCAACGTGATCCAGCTTAGACTGCAAAACTAGACCTGAAAGCCTTTACAGAGCACAGCCAGTGTGAAGAATATAGATTGTTGTAACAAATAACTTATGCCTACTAACTCTAAAAAAATATAGTAATTCAAACCACACTTAAAGCCTGCAAGACAATAAGAAGTTGTTGCAATATTAGGGTAGTTTTCCATTTATTGCATGTCCCTTTTATGGTCACCTTGCTCTAGGTGATGAAGCATAGTGGCCACCATCAATGTCATTACTGGCCCTAGGGAGATCACCTTACAGTAACCTAGCATTTGTCTGTCTACACATACTCATGATAATTCTTCCTGACTTTTTTTGTGCTCCTCTTCCTGCCCTTCCTTATGAGTTTTCCACGTGCCGTTAGTGTTTAAGCACGCTATGTTTGTTCTTTTTGTGTTTCCACATCATTCCAAAACAAGTAGAGGCCACCCCCACTTTAGAGGTGGGAGAACTGCAAGTCACTTGTCCACATTTCTTAAAAATTGAATCATATTTGGATCCTCAAGCTTTTGTCAGTTTCACATTTTCTTCCCTCCTGGTGTTAACATGTTAACTCTCAACATTTCCTGTCAGGAGAAAACAGTTCAGAGTTTTTCATTTAATTTAATAGGGGAAAAGAAGAAGAAGAAAAGAAAAAGAAGGAAAAGGAAAAGTCGAAATGCAATGAATTTGTTTGCATATTTTCACTTCCAATTTGTCACAAACCTCAGCTCCCTCCTGTGCATACACAGGCCAAGTGGGGATGTCAACCCGCAGGTGGGGTTGGCCCCATGGGGAAACACCTTGAGAGGATGTGGGCTAGCAGCAGCCAGCTTCAGTTCCCAACCTGTCCTTCTAGATAACAGCATTTCCATCTCCTCCAGCAAAACACAAACCATAAAGGGATCAGTAGCAAGGGCTATTTTTTCCACCTTTTAGCTGCTGTCTGCGGAAAATGCCGCTGCAGGGCTGTGGGTTGGGTGACCACACCAACTCCCTGGTAACCAGAGGTGGGAACCCGTGGGCACCCAGCCCGCTCGGAGCCACATCCCCGTGCCACAGGGCTGCCTCAGCCACCTTGGGCTGGCTTCCTCGAAGGCAGCTGATCTCACGCCGCCAGCTGGTACAAGCCCCTCAGGTCTCACCCACCCTGGACCTCCCCTCCCAGCCTCTCCAGAGGGGAAGAGCCAGAGGCAGCGGTGGTCACTGGGTCTGCCAAGGAGAGGACAACTTCTTTTAGTTGCTAGTAGCAGCTGAGCTTGTGAGCTCTCCCCCAATTACTCTAGATGCTTCATAGCTGTCTTTTGAATCCGTTTCAGCTCTCTTGAGTGTTTGATAACACAACTGCTTGGAGAAGAGCACGCGCTGCATTTAGGCACCCCTGCAGCCTCCACGGAAAGACCATTCATGGCCAGCTTTGTTCCTTCTATACCCATAGCTTTGACCCTTCTCACTTCCCTTCTTCCAGCAGCCAGTGCCCCACGGTACCCAAAGCCAAGAGCAAGCCCTCGGCTCTGCGCAGAGGCCGGGGAGATGCGCTGCGCCCTGCGCGGACGAGGGGCCGGCTGGCGCCTTGCTCCTGGGGCAAATGCCCACCGCCCGGGGGGGAGGCTCCTCTCCCCGGGCTGCTGGAGGGCAGGGCCTGAGGCTGATGCTCCCTGCACTTTTCCAGGAGGCCGCTGGGATGCAGAGTCTGCAAAGGAAAGGAGCAGCTGGGCGCCGACGTCCAGCCGCTGAAGCGCTTTTAGCTGCTGGCATCACCGCTCCTGCACAGCCAGGGGAGCTGCGTGGGGCTGGGCAAGCGGACATCTTCAGAGAAGAGCCGGCGGAGGAGGGATACTTCTAGTGGGTTCTTTTGCCACCTTCCTTTTGAGCACATGGAGTGCGTGTTACGTACAGTGCTCAGTTCTGGGACCCTGAAGGCATCCATGCCTCTTGTTCCTTTTACCTATGTGAGCAACATTCTTTCCTTTTTTATTGCTGGCATGTATTCAAATGAGAAATTCCTATGACAGATGTCCTATTCAGACAAAAATGAAATTTTGTCCCAGAGGACACAGGAATTTTGTCCCTTTCTTTACACAGGAAACATTCCTTTTGGCCTACTGATGCCTTTTCTTTCCCAGTAAATGTAAAGAAAAGAATGCCGTGGCCTTGAAGGCTGAATCAGTATTCCTCACATCCAGCTGTCTAGAATCAGAAGTACGAAGTACACGCAGAAATGGAAAGTCTCACCCTCCAGTCCTGAAGGGGCCCAGAACAACAGAATTTAAAATCACGGCCTGACCAGTGCTACAAAAGCTATGCTGGGTCACAGGGTAGCCTCAGCAAGCAGTCACCTGAAACCGAGGCCACCTACGTTCAACATTTGGTTCTGCCCACGAGGCAAAGAGCAAACCACCAGCTTTCTCCTTAACTTTGTTTCCCTGCATGTCAAGAGGATTTGTACTAAGAGGCACCTTCAAAGTTCATTGAGCTCTCTGGTTGAAGATTGCCGCAGAACAGCTAGGAAGCGTGAGCAGCTTGTAGCTTCACATTGATATCAGAGGTCCTACATCCACACTGATGCAATTTTTGAGTATACGTCAGGAAATGCATCAGTCTCCATATGCTTCTCAGTTCCACTTCTAGCCTGCAGAGCTGCTTCAGGTGTGAAAAAGTTTTTCTAGAGCTCCGACAGTCAATAAAAAATGTTGCTGTCTGATCTGTGTAGTCACTCAATCTCTCATGTGCTGCAAAAATAAAATAATACCCCCCCAAAGAATAATAGAGGGGAGCCCTAGGACGCTTCAAGAGATGTCAGCATGTATAAATTTAACATCACGGAATTGGATTAAAATCTAACATAGGCATCAATAATTTGATTTGTTCTTAAAGGCAGAGTCCACAACCAGTCTCCAAGGCAGCTTTGTCAAATTTGGCATCGTGATTCAAGGGAGTTCAGTGGGACCATCTCTGCTCCCAGAGATGTATAAACTCAGTATCAGTGGCTTTATCACACCTTTCAAGAATATCTGACATAAAGCACTGGTGACAGCCACCTTCAGCTGAAGTTCTCTGCCCATAAGGTGCAGCTCGGATCACATCCTGGTTCCTAGACAAGCTGTATCAGTTTATCTTTTATCAGATCTCTTTGCAAACTTCCAACCTTACTGGCCCACGTGAGATGTAGGAAGCAAGCTGTATTTTTCCCTTCTTGAACGGTGTTAGCATAAATACACATCCAGCTAAACAACTATACCAGCTGCTACATCTGTATTGCAATCTGCACTCCTTGAGAAACAAAAATACGAACCTCCAGTGCAGCCAGCAGCATTTGGCCTCTGAAGAGGGAGAAGACAGAACAGCTGATAAAACAAAATATAAGTTTTGATGGGTAGTTAAAGTGGTCAGATATGAGTCCCTTCAGAAAGAGAGAAGCCTGATGAGCAAGGAAGTGCCACCCCCACACCTCTGCTTCCCGCAGAGCTGCACTGGGGTGCTGACAGCACAGCCCTGTGGCTGGGACCAGGGCTCAGCTGTCTCACTGCAGCCAGCAGCAGGAAGGAGGAAGGCAGACATCACAAGAGACGAAACATGTCTGGGCTGCAACACTGGATTGTTAACTAAAAATGCTCATGGGCACTTTTCTGCAGGGCTTTGCATATCTGCTGCCGGGCTTGTCCCTGTATCTCATTTCCAACCTGAAGAAACATGCACAGAAACAAGCACAGCTTGCACAGCCCTTGTGCCCATAGGCAAGGAGGACAACATTGGTTTAGTCACCTTGTGGGGTTCCAGCCTGCATCTGATATGAGGTAAAAGAGGACATTTTCAAATGTCCTTCATTCTCAACAGCCCCTCTCAGTTCAGGGGTATCAGGGTGCAAGGTCTCCAGCTCAGCAACTGGCAAGGCACAGGGGGAGACAGAAAGTGGACTTAAAGGCCACCCCAATACACCCCAAATACCCCCTGCCAAACACCAAGCTCAGCACAGATGCTAGCAGTGGTACCTGTATGAGCAATATTTGGGAGTTAGGAAACCTTCACTAAGATCTCATCCATCTGAAGACATCACTGCCATGCACAGCACCAGTCCAGGAAGATCTGGGGTTCTTGGAGGTGGGGATGTCCTAAGCAAAAGCATCCTTGCTCCCAGCAGCAACAGCAAATGGCAGAGCAATTTCTTTGCCTCTCATGTTAACTTATTCCAAAGCTTCTTGGAGTACATACAGAGGCATATATGATGCTGTGTTTTGGATTTGTGATGAAAATAGTGGTGATAACACATGGATGGTTTCAGTTGTTGCAGAGCAGTGCTCGCACAGGGCCAAGGCCGTTCCTGCTCCTCGTGCTGCCCGGCCAGCGAGGGGCTGGGGGTGCACCAGGAGCTGGGAGGGGACACAGCCAGGACAGCTGGCCCAGGCTGACCAGAGGGATGTCCCACACCGTGTGGCGTCATGCTCAGCAATACAGCTGGGGTAAAGAAGGAGGAAGGGGAGACATTGGGAGTGATGGCGTTTGTCTTCCCAAGGAACCGCTCTGCGTGACGAGCCCTGCTTTCCTGGAAGTGGCTGAGCACCTGCCTGCCGATGGGAAGCAGCGAATGTGTTCCTTGGTTTGTTTTGCTTGTGCACGGCTTCTGCTTTACCCACTGAACTGTCCTTATCTCAACCAATGAGTTCTCAGACTTCTATTTTTCCCATTCTCTCCTCATCCCACCTGGGAAGAAAGAGCGAGTGGCTGTGTGGTGCTGAGCTGCCCGCCAGGGTTAAACCACAACAGTCCTTTTGGTGCCCAGTGTGGGGAACAAAAGGTTTGAGATGATAGCAGATTGGAGTGTGGAGTGTGTTAAAACAAATTTACAGGATTACAAATGTACAGGATTACAAATTTAGCTGTTACTTGGCAGGCTCTTGTGCTTGTCATGGGGCTTGCTTGCCTCGTGGCATGTTAGAATCTAGTGCTTATTAGTGGCTGCTTTTGCTTTTCCAGTTTGCTCTACTCCTTATCATCTTCCTTTGCTGTGCCCTCACACTGCAGCTTTGCTACCTCTCATGTAAACTTATGCCAAAGCTTCTGAGCTTAAATGAGGCCTAGGACTGGTAACAACAACTAAAAGGCTGCAGTTTGAGATATGTGATTTCTGGACTGAGGCTCCAGATGACTTTTTTCAAGGCTTCAAATTCCTTTCCTTTCCTTTCCTTTCCTTTCCTTTCCTTTCCTTTCCTTTCCTTTCCTTTCCTTTCCTTTCCTTTCCTTTCCTTTCCTTTCCTTTCCTTTCCTTTCCTTTCCTTGCCTTGCCTTTCCTTGCCTTTCCTTGCCTTTCCTTGCCTTTCCTTGCCTTGCCTTGCCTTGCCTTGCCTTGCCTTGCCTTGCCTTGCCTTGCCTTGCCTTGCCTTGCCTTGCCTTGCCTTGCCTTGCCTTCCCTTCCCTTCCCTTCCCTTCCCTTCCCTTCCCTTCCCTTCCCTTCCCTTCCCTTCCCTTCCCTTGTCTTTTTCTTGTCTTTTTCTTGTCTTTTTCTTGTCTTTTTCTTGTCTTTTTCTTGTCTTTTTCTTGTCTTGTCTTTTTCTTGTCTTGTCTTTTTCTTTTCCTATTTTATTTTATTTTATTTTATTTTATTTTATTTTATTTTATTTTATTTTATTTTATTTTATTTTATTTTATTTTATTTTATTTTTCTCTATTCTCTTTTCTGTTCTGTTCTGTCCTCCCCAGAGCTGTAAGAGCAGACATGTATTATGGTTACTCTTAGTGGACATCAACTTCACGTTGTATTTGCGTTGGTATTCACTAAAACAAAAGCTTCTTTAGACATATAACTGCATCAGCATTTTAACTTACCATATTTTCTGCAAAGCCCATCATCTCACTGTTCGCCCCTTTTTCCAGGTCATTTAGTAGCTCTGTTTAGTAGCACAGATCCTAATGCAGACCCCTGCAGAAATCCCTGATAACCTTTCTCTATTTAGTTCTGTGCTTTTTCCATTCTTTTATTACTTACCTATCCATGCTAGATTTTCCCTTTTACCTTGCTGCTGATTATTTTTCTTTAGGGTCTTTTCAGTGAGGCTTTGTTAAAAGCCTTTGGAAACTCAAGCCAATCATGTCAACTAGGTCACCTTTCTCCACGTACCAGATGACCCCATCAAAAAAAAGCCTTCATGATGTTTGTGAGGCAGGACTTCCTTTTGCAAACTGAAACTTTGCTGACTTTATTGAAAAGGCTGTATTTATCCAGGAGGTTGTTGTTATCCTTGTTATAGTCCTACCAGCGTGTCTGGCACAGACAGTAGGCTTACAGATCTGGAGTCTTGCGACCTGACAGGCTCTCAGGCAGGATTTTTGCTGCTGCTGTGACAGATGGAGGAACTAGTATTAGTTTTGATTTATTTTTTTTTTTACCTAGCTGCTCTTCTAACCTTTTTGGTCAACTCAGTTATATTTTTATATTCAATCCACTAGAGTTTATGTTCTTATCTGTATTCCTTGCACAGACACACCTGCAGCTTTTAGTCTGATGCTTTCTTACCCTTAGCCCTCCATGCTGTTACCAGTGCCAGCACCTTCTTTCCCTTTTTTCTTGTCACTGTTTCCCCAGCATGGTCATTTCAGCCATCTCCACCCACCTGTGAGAACTTAATCCTCTCAGCTGTTCCTTTGAGCTTCTTTCTAACCTGCTCAAGGCTTCCAAAGTGTCTACCATATCAGCATCTTCCTTTAGAGCAAGGAAAATAAGAACTTCCATTTTGGTTCTGAATGGACTTGAACAGGACCCAGCTGGCCTCTCCAAACAAGAACCAAGAAGCACTATCTGATCTTTCGAAAGGCTGCATTTGATCAAATGCTACTAGGAGGTATACCACCCCCCCAAATCTTTGTACCTCACAGGATGATGGCATTTTTAGAAAACATTTTTTAAAATTGCATGTGTTTGCACACCGAGAGGTCACTCAAACATGTCCTGCCCTTATAACTTCTGCTAATCTTGCAAGGTGTACCTGCAGATGCAGGGAAGTACACTCTTTCCCAGGTTTCCTTTCCTCCCTCCCATGTTGTGATCATTTGTCCAGGGTATCAGGAATCAGGACAAATCCTCCTGGGCCAAGAACACCTGCTGACCACCCCTGTGCTATTAACAATTTTCTTCAGGGACACTGGGCAGCAGAGTGCTCGGGCACAGCGCACATCTGAACCAAGGGCCTGGGAGAAACATCAAGTGCCAGTCCCCATCACATCCTGGCTCTGTAGCAGCGCACCTTCCCCTCTCCTGAAAACGCAGGCTCATGGGCCTTATGGGAGTGGTGACTTGCTCTTGCCAGATCTCCCTTTAACAGATTTGGTCCTTGGCTTCATGAGTGTACCAGGATATCCTTTATGCCATCCTAAACACCCTTTCTTCATAGATTTCCCTTCAGAGAACGTTATGTCACCAACAGCTACTCTGTCATCAGGTCTGGGGAACATGTAATAATTTCTGAGGTTCTTGCACGAGATTATGCCTTAATGTTAATGCTAAGAAAGATACAAAAGATCTGTCCGGCTTTCAGCAAGGAAGCATTTCCCTTTCTTCCTCTCTCTAAGCACACTGGCAATAGGACAGGACATTTCTGATTATTGTTCCCAGTCCTCATGTGTTACCAAGAGGAATCACCTCAGAGGTATTTTATTTTGAGAATGGAAAATTGGAGATGTGGTGCATCACAAGCCAGCACACCTGCATGGGCAGCTTAGCTAGCTGCCGCTCTCATCCCCACCTTCTCTGACCTGCCTGTTCCTGTCCTGCCTGCCAGCAGGCAGCAGGTCCCTCAGCAGCAGGGTTGGCAAGTCCTTGTCGGATGCACATCCAAGCATTCATTGAGTGGTATAGGTGCCAGCTGGAGACTGTTTCTTACTAGGAGTACGTCCCTGTTATTTTGGATGAAACTCAAGCCCTAAAGACTGCAACAGGGGAATCCTTCCCTTCCCAAGATGTGCTAGGGATCAGACTTCTACTTTGTTTTTCAGCCAGTTTCAGCTGTGCTGAGAAGAGCTGGAGTAGGAATGGCCAGTTCTCCCTGCAGGCTAGCAGCTCTTCATTGGGAAAGAACAGAGAATACTTAGTAAAAAATAGTTGTAACTAATCAAGGTACGTGGAGGCCAGAGAAAGCCCCAAATGCCCAAAGGCAGGAGAGTCCATAGAGAAGGAGGGGAGTTCTGCTATCTTGACTGTAACTGTGTGCAGTGCCCTTCCGTGT
>NC_139720.1:45024115-45141615 GCF_964211835.1 Anser anser | reverse complement strand
GTAATTGGCGGCTCCAGCATAGAGTAAAGTCAGTTGCTATTTCAGGGAAAGGAAAGGCAACCGTCCCTGGGGGGAATGACTGCACTAGCCCAGAGCCAGGAATAGGCCGAGATTTTTTTCATTATTATTTTTTTCCCCCCTACAGTTCAGGAAAAGCGAACACACAATGTTCATTCGCAGGGATCGTTTCCTGAACATGATGTGTGCTCGCTGTCCCTCAGGTCACTTTCCAGTGTGTCACATCCTTCTGCACAAGGGAGAGCAGGAAATGGCAAACTCCCAGTATGAGGCAAAGCATTCCCATTGCAGCAATTGGTCCACAGGAGCTATAAATTGGTCTCCTCCAGAAACAGACCAAAATCTGTCTGTTGGGAGGTCAGCTGGAAACTAAAGGTAAGTTTGAACCAGTATTTCATTGGGATCTGTTTGAGACCTGCATTAGGAAAGCATGTGCATTTTAGAAACCAATTTGCGACTATTGTGCACAGTATTTAATAATAATTTTAAAGCTATTATTTATTAATGATTTATTAATAAACTGTATTTATAATTTCTTAATAATAGTAAATTAATAAAACAATAATTGTTGGGAAGATTTTTCCCTAAAGACAGGAGATGGCTTTGTTTTCTTTTATGCTGGCATAAATCAGTGTAATCAAAAGAAATGTTTCACTGTACGGCTGAGGCTATATATTGAATGACTGTTCTACTAACTGCGCAGTTAGATGGCTGCTGGTGTTACTAGAGTCTGTTCTCAGAGAGAAAATCTGCAGAACAAACTGTTAAGATGCTACAGAAATTGATATAGTTAATGATCATCATATTGATCTGTTGCTAAGTCATTGATGATGTGCTCATCGCTCATTTTGACACTGGTATTTATTTAGCTTAGTGTCCTTGTCCCTTCAGCTTCATCTCTGACTATAGTCATATTAAAAAAATAAGAGGACACTGCCTCCAGCTAAGAAAAGCTCAAGTGGCTTAAATAGCCTGATGATACCAAGGGCCTCAGAGAGAACGAGATGTTGTTCTGACAGTCACAGGAGACAGGGGAGGCCCTAAAGGATTCTGTGTGAGATGGATTAGGACAAGCAGAAGGAAAAAAAATGCAACAAGAATAATTTATTTACACACTTCAGGAAGGAAAGACTCTTTGGTAGGTGATTTCTTCCTTCTGTAAGACAGGGAGTCTGCAGAATTAAAGCCCCAGGGGACCTAGTCATAGTGTGCCAGTGTGAGGGACCAGGCCCCTCCAGTTCACAGTACAGAACACTTAGAAGAGAAAAGATGGCTGCATTAATGAACAGTTTTGCTTAGCTGGTCCTGAGACAGGGTTTTTCTACTACTGAGATCTCCTCAGAGTCTGTCCTTTCTTGTGAAAGATGCCCTTGAATATTGCAAATTCTCTGAATCCCACTGTGGGGACAAAACGTATTAGTTCTGGCAGCAAGTCACTTAATCTTAAGGAAATTTTTGTTCCCAGGGCAGGAGGAGATATTTTGTGTCCTCACAGAAGTAAGTACAGTACCTCAGATGCCAGCCCTTAAGATATGTTAGTCTTCTCAAGGATCAAGAAAAACGTTTAAAAATTCCTCTGTCTGAAAGTTGGAATACGGTAATTAAACATATACGTGTGTACGTGTGCGTGCGCGTGTGTACGTGAGCATGTGCGTGCGTGCGGACAGACAACCTTTCAAGTAGCCGAGAGAAACTAGAAAATTGGCTGGTTGCCATCCCTGAAATGGAAGTCCCGGCTGAGCATGTCTTGTGTTTTTTTCTGTAAATCCCAACCCAGCTTTTTCTGTTTCTGGACAGAGGCCATGGAGAGGAACGGTGCTGCCCTTCCCCAGACAGTGGACCCCACACACCACTTCCACATAGCACTGCTGGATCAGAGACGGAGGCTGCGTGGTCAAATTGCTCACCTTCACAAGGCAGCTCGTAAAATAAACAAGCTCCGCAAAAGGTCCCTGATTGCCAACATCAGCGGGAGCTCGCTGACCGCCGCGGGAGCAGTCACGGCCATCGTGGGGCTGTCCCTGAGCCCGGCTACACTGGGAGCCTCCCTCCTGGCATCGGCTGTGGGTTTGGGCCTAGCCACTGCTGGGGGGGCTGTCAATATCACCTCCGATCTCTCCTTGGTGCTCTGCAATTCCCGGGAGGTGAGAAAGGTGCAGGAAATTGCAACGACTTGTCGGAAACAGATGAGGGAAATCCTCGGCTGCCTGGAATTCCTCCGCCGCGGGCAGGGCCCAGGGGACCCCACACTGCTCCAGTCAGAGAAGAGGGCCTCCATCTCGCTGTACAACTCTGTCTGCTTCTTGGTCTTCTGCGGCTCCCACAGCTTCCTTGTGCCAGAATACACAAAGGAGGTCACAAAAGTGAGCCAGGCCGTGCTGAAGGCCAAAATCCAGAAGCTGGCTGCCAACCTTGAGACCTGTACCAGGGCAATGGACGAAGTCTGTGAACTCCTTGAGTCCAGGACACAGCTTCCCCCACGAATGAGGAAACAGCCTGGGTGCTAAAACCACCACTGAGACCCCAAGACCATCCAGCTGAAACTGTTCGCCCCATAATTAAACCAGGTTATGATGGACACGTGGACTATCGGGTACACGGCAGCAGATCCCAGAGCCTGATCACAGGGGAAGGTGGCCATTCCTCAGTCTCGTTTCCCCAGCCACCTAACTCTGCCTCCACATGGCAGCAGAAAGGAGTTGGTCAGCAGACCCATGAAGTCCCTGCAGTTTTGGTGCTGACTGACTGACCCTGGATTGTAAATAACTCATGAATCTATGAACAGTGAGAGGGCTGGGATACCCTCAAAGAGCCAGCAGCCACCAGTTTCCAGTAGAGTACAGTCCCATTACCAAGGTACATCTGGAAAGGCTGTTGAAGCAAGCAGCCCCAGATATGATAGACTGTATGGATGGCTCATCATCCCAGGGTGAAATAGAAGGGCCAGAAACTGTTGTGTCTTTTAAAGAAACTTCTCCTGGCTGAGAACTGTGATGTTTGTATTCTATTTATTTACAGAGGAAAATTTTAGGGTTTTGATGTTGTATTTAAAAATTTTGCCTTTTTTTTTTTTAAAAAAAAAAAAAAGATCTCTGCTCCAAGGTGATACAGCTGTTCTGAGAGGCAAAGCAAGTCTGTGGCATGTGAGAGCAAGTTACATGATCTTTGTCTGTGAGGGAGGGCAAACCCCTATAGGAAATGGAAAGCATGGCCTGAATGACAGTAGTTATAAAACATGGGGAACTATGGTTAATCAGTGACAGATCTTAGGAAACAAAATAGGGAGAAAGATTGGTCAGTGACCCTGGGACCAGGGACTGCCTTGGGGTACTCTCAGGGGAGAAAAGTAAGTGTACCTTTTGGAGCAGGGAGGGAAGAGTAGGCTTGTGTCACTGGTCTGTGTTGGAGCCCAGCTCTGATGGGAGCACATCTGAGAGATGGAGGTGCCACTCTCCGTGCAGTCAAACAGCCTGTGAAACCCACAGTGACTTGTCTGGGAAGGGAGGAGGCAGTGCTCCCGGAGAGCTACACTTACTGTTAGCAGTGCTTCCAAGGGAAGGCTTCACATTGACAATACATACACTGGTACTAATAATCAAGAGGGGTGCAGAGGAGCAGGATGATTCAGTGGTCAGAGCCCTTAGGAAGCAGGAGGAATGACTTGGGGTCCAGTTTCAAGTGACTGTTCTGCTAAGTACATACCTAGTGATTTTCAGCCCCTCAGTGCTTCAGTTCCCTGTCTAAAAATGGGGATAGTAGCACTTCCCTACCTCACACGGGTGTTTCTGGGACAAATATTGCAGAGTGCTCAAGTGCAGTGATGATGGGGATCATGTCAGTACCTGGAAGAGGTACATGGAAGACACCCCGGAAGCTAGCTTGAGACAGCTAGAGGAATTCACATAGCGACAATTCCACCTCCACAGGTAGACCCCAATCCGTAGGGGAACTTCCTGCAGAAACATGAATCAAAATTATCAGAAAAGCCAATCTGTAATTCTGTAGCACCAAGAAAACCGTGGGAAGGGCAACACTCCATCTCACAAAGCTTGACTATTTCTCCTTACCTTGTCTCTTTCTCTCATGACTTCAACTTTTGTTTTGGCACGTAAAACAAAAGCTTTGGTCCCATAGAATGTGACTCGGATTTCTGTAATGCCCATGTTTGTTTGCCATAAATGAACAAGTACATTGCTAGTTTGATTAAATGAATATGAAGCCCTTTTGTGTCAGTGTCTCTCTGCAACCTGCATGTGATCACATTCCTGCCCCCCTGCCTCACCCCACAGCTCCAGACACTGTGTGAGCAGCTGGATGTGCTCAAAAGGGGAGAATGAAAAGTGAGATCATCAGCTCCATGCTACCCAGCTGGCGTTTGTGTATGAGTGTCTGCGTTTACATCTGTGTGACTACATATCCTGGTGTGCACATGAGCCCATGCACCCTGTGCATGTTGGTCTCTGACATGCAAATGCTGCGAGGTGCATACATGTGAGCACATAAGTGTGTTTTTGGAGTGTGAACTGCGTGCTGTGCAAAGGCAGGCATGGTATGGAATTTTTCTTAGTGCTCCAGCATGTCACCAGACAGCTCCGTACCATAAACACCAGATTCTTTTGAGACAGCTGTTTTCATCATCACAGACAAAATTATATAACTTATTTCTTCTCTTACCCTCTCCCCAGTTTTTCTGGCAATGCATCTTTTGTGTTCATGTCCCATCATAGGGAACAACATAGGAACAACAACACAGATCTGAATGGACAAATCTGAAAGAAAGATCTGAATTTGATAGCTCAGAGCTTCATGAGGGCTGGTTTGCTCTTAACACAGTCCTGCACTGCAAGCACAGCCACCTCTTCAGTAGCTGAGGACAAATCAGAGATACTTTTACTTCCATTCTCAGCTACACAAGCAAAAAAAAAGATTTTTTTTTTTGGGGGGGGGGGGTTGGGGTGGAGCACATACTGCAGTATTGGCTTAGCTGCGATATTGTGACTCCCTTAGAGTCAAAAGCAACATTTAGGGGAACTGTCTTATCTAAGCAGCTTTTTTTTTAATAGTAGTTATGCTATTAGTCCTTCAAATTAGTAGATGTGTTGGCTGAACTCTTCCTTCAGTAGCTGGGCAGTGGGGGAGAGAAGTGTGTATGTGTGAGCTGATGAATAGCCTGGGTTGGTAGCTATGAATCCTGGCCTCCTCATGACATCCTTACTCCCCTTTTGCTGAAACTGCTGCAGGGAGGATTGATTCAGTGATGAGGTAGGAATGCAATTATCATTTTAACACAAAATCCCATAGTACGTTCTGAAAGCATAATAAAAAAGTATATATGACAAAGGAGTCTGAATAGAGTCAGGAAGCAAGGATATTCTAATAGCCTCTCTGTGCATCCCAATGAGTGGACTGGACCATTTAGCATTAACTGTCACCTACTATACACATCTTCTCTTATTATGCATCACTTATGAAACAGTTGCTATTATACCTGTACTAAAGGGAGCCTGTACACAAGGAGATCACCTAAACTGAAACTTACCAGAGTAACTAGCAAATTGCTTCTCCTGCCCCCACAAAAACAGCACCTATCATATTATCTGTGCAGTAAGCTCAACAAAGAATCAGAAACAGTGACTTCCCTCACATCCCTGACTCCATTTCCTGAGGCGTCCCAGTGACCCTTACAAGGGTTCATGTCTATGTACTGGCCAGGCCTACCCTTCAGATACAGCAAGCTCACAGCTCAAACCCTTACAATTTTTTTAACATATGGTCATAGCTAGCATCTACATTGGGTGCTGTGGTATTTTTTTATTTTTTTTTAAATCATTGCTCCTGATCACAGTGGGATGCAGCAGTTTAACTTCCACTGCTGCACAGTGAATTGTTTCAGGTTTCCTCTCCTTTCCCTGTCATGCAGAGAGTTTGTTCGGATTTCCTCTCACTTTCCTCATTGTTCTGGGAGCAGAGGAAATGGCACACTTGGAATCTAGTGACAGATGCTCAGGTACGTCAGCTTTTCCACTATTAGCACACCCAGACAGGCTTCCCAAGTGGCAAGAGATGGAGGTCTGCTCAGAAGCACGGTTATGAGTTCTGTCTTGCAGTCAGCTCTGCTGTCCTTTTCAGGCTCAAACCCTTTGATATTGTAGCACCATTCTTCCTTAAAGTAAAGGACATTCACCTAGCTGCAAGGGTGCCCGGCTGCAGTCAGTGTTGGGACTGCAGACCAGAGGGCACATCCAGACCTGATGGACAGCGGGGAGCTCAGGAACAACAGCCATGACATGGAATTTTGGTACCGCTTTCCCTCAAAGTGCACCACATCCACTGCCATTTTCACGTGTCACTGTGCACCTGCAGGCTGCCTGCCTGGGTGGTGACAGCACCTATCGAGAGAGCTGGGGGAGTGTTTGAATCACAGAATCATTAAGGTTGGAACAGATCTTCAAGATCATCTGGTCCAACTGTCCACCTACCACTAACGTCACCCACTAAACCATGTCCCTAAGCACCAGGCCCAACCTTTCCTTGAACACTCCCAGGGACGGTGACCCCACCACCTCCCTGGGTAACCCATTCCAGTGCCTGATTACTCTTTCTGAGAAGAAATGTCTCCTCATTTCCAACCTAAACCTCCTCTGGCACAACTCAAGGCCGTTCCGTCTTCCCCTGCCGTGAGTTATCTTCCATTCCCAATGCCCATTCTTGCATTTTGTGCTCTGTCGCTATAGTTCAGCGTGTTTTGTTGCATTTCAGACACTTTGGTAACTACCATAAACAGGAAAACAAGGGGGAACAATGAGAGTTTTTGACGTTTGTGATTTCGTTTCCCCGCACTGGTACTTCAAAATGAAGTTCTGAAGACGTTAAATCGTCCCGTGCACGCTTGCATTTTGGGGGCTGGCTCGCTCATTTGCTTGCTTCTTCCATAGCCGCAGGATTCACGAGCAGGGACAAACTGCACGCCACACACAGCGCCCAACCACCACCAGGGCCGACCCAGCCCACGGCACTACAAGTCCCACAGCCGCCCCGGGGCAGACCACAGCTCCCAGCGTGCTGCGAGCCGCGCCGGGAAGGGACGGCCCAAAATGGCGGCGGGAGAGGCGCCGGGGAGCCCGGCCGAGCGGGAGGCGGCGGCGGAGGCACCGGCGGCGGCGGAGGAGGAGGAGGCGGCGGCGCGGAGCTTCAAGGAGCTGGTGAGGGGCGGCCGGAGCCGCTGCCGCTCCCTGCCCCGGCCCGAGGAGCGCCCCGGGCCCGGCGGAGCCGCCGGTGCTGGGGGAGGACACGTGCGGGGCGGCGCGGCCCGGCCCGGCCCGGCCCGGCCCGGCCCGCGGGTCTGCAGGGGAGCGAGGCCCCAGCCCCGCTGCGGGGGTGTTGCAGCCCCGGGCTCTGCCTCTCGGCCGCTTGCCCCTGTTTCCAGTTGCAGCAACTTGCCTCGGAGTTTTCCTTTTTTCCGCCCTAATACTATCCGCCCGCGGAGGAAGGAAGGCAGCTGTCTGTGTGTGGAAAGTTGCTTGTGTAAACTAGGGGGGAATGACTAGTCTCTTACTGATGGCAGTCACTTCTAAGGGTTTTGAAAGGATCTAGGATGTTACTGGTGGAAGTGAGCACCTCTGTGAGCGACCCACGCTTCCATGTAGGTGATTTGAGGGCCTGATGGGATTTGGCCGTGTTAGAGACAAGCTTGGCTCTGTTGCGGTATGTATGCAAGTCAGTGGCGTAATTTAGAGCTCCCTGATGACATTTGTTTCCATTTCTTCTTTTCACTAATATTCAGGGAGTGACAGATGTCCTGTGTGAAGCTTGTGACCAGTTAGGATGGAAGGTACCAACAAAGATTCAAGTTGAGGCTATTCCCGTGGCTCTCCAAGGTGAGTAGCCTGCTTCTCTGATCCCAGGTACGGATGCCTCAGGAGCTCTGAGGGAGTTAACTTTGTTGAGTGATTATTGACAGGGCTAAAAGCATTCTTATTTCATCATAGAAGCTTTCTGTATAAAAGTAATCTCAGTGTTCGTTCTTATGTCCTTTCCTGATGGAGCTTGAAATGTTAATTTCCCCTGTGATACTGCCTGCAATTTCAGACTTTCAGATTAGTGTGTGGGTTCTTACGTGTTCGCTACTGTTGGATAGTTCTGGCACTCCGTGTTAAATATAATTGTTTTCAATTATTTGAGCTGCTGGTCACCCTTGCCCATGGTCTTTCTGAAGTACTCACGGATATGCTGGATGCTTCTGATAGACTTAGGACTGTGCATCTTCTGTTAGGGATCTACAATGTGCGTCTGAAATTGGAGATACCTTGACTGATTACATAGCTTGTGTAATCTGCTTTGTTGTGAGCAGACAATTTCTTGAAATTAGAGTTCTAGAGTGAGAAATAATGAAGCCACCATGACTTTCTATAATCATACTGGAATGCTGGAAAATACATTATTAAATTCAGCAAATATTTTTGCCTCTGGAATATTTCCTATTAAAAAAGAATCTGTCATGAATTCACAAAAGCAGTTTAATGTAGTGATATTGGTTTAAAAATGGAAATAAACTTAGTGTCTGCTCTGTCCTGGTGCTTAACTGTTGTACTCTTTTAATCCACATACAATATTTTCTTCAAAAACAAAAGTAAGATTGCATTCCTGAGTTTTCTCTTTAAGGCTTGTTGGCAGCATGTTCTTCTCAGATGTTGGAATTTAGGAAGTTAGAATGGATCCTGCTGATGAATTCTACTCTGTTGCATATATTGTGGGTTTTTGGTTTTTGTGTAGAGGACTTGCTGTTTCAATCCTTGCTGGCTGCAAGCAGGTTTAGATTACTGTTTTAATCTATGGAACAAAATACATTGTGGTTTGTGAGATGTATGAACATTTGTATATTGGCAGAAATTTAACTGAAGAATGAAAGGAATCAGGACTGTAATTATTGCTGTTGTACATATGAAGTTAAACTCCTAAAATTCTGTAGACATGTTCTGAAGTTCTTTCTTCACCCTTTGTGTATCTTTTTTTTTTTTTTGGTGGAGTTATTGCAGAGGCTGTTCTTTTTATCCTTAGGGAATTCTTGTGCTTTTTGTACAGTTCCTTGAAGGCCTCTTTCTTTAGTATAGATTTGTAAGAGTTCTTGCCCTTCTTCCTCTTCCTTGTAGGCAGAGATATAATTGGACTGGCAGAAACTGGCTCTGGTAAAACAGGAGCTTTTGCTTTGCCAATTCTTCAAGCACTGCTGGAGGCACCTCAACGATTATTTGCTCTTGTCCTCACACCAACAAGGGAGCTGGCCTTCCAAATCTCAGAGCAGTTTGAAGCTCTTGGATCTTCCATTGGTGTCCACAGCGGTAAGTAGCCTTACCTAGAAGACAGACATATCAGTTGTGGGAAATAAACCATACTTGTGATAGTGTGGTATTCCCTTATAGAACACTCTGCAGTTCTTCTGCATTTTATGTCCAAACCATTAGAAATGAAAGTATGAGAGAATCTTCCCAATGATGAGTTCAGTTAAATTGCATAGAGATCTGCTCTGTGGCATGTTGTAATTTAATCTTCCCTTCAAACTGTCCATTATTTTTTTTTGTGGATATTTTTAGAATTCTGAGACTCTGCATCTGAGTTAGGCTGCAAGGAATAGATTCTGTCTGTAGCTCTTGAACTGTGAAAAAATGTTTGGGGCTGGTAAGGGCTTCAGTGTATAGCTTAGGAGGCCTGGGAAGGTCAGGTGTGCGAAAAATAGAGTGAATTCTCACAAAGAAAAAAGATTTATCATTTGTCTAGTGCTGTTGTGGGTGGCAAGGAGTAGGAGGAAGCACATTAAGGTTCCAGGGGTTGGCTGTTGCTAAACTGAAAGATTGACACTATTCTGTTTGTCCTGCAGCGGTTATTGTGGGTGGAATTGACACGATGTCTCAATCTCTGGCTTTAGCCAAGAAACCACATATTATAATTGGTAAGTTAATGTGCAGGAGGTACGGGGTATGAATATGATAAAATTGCAGTCATCCAAAGAGTGACACAAGCTTTTGTGCGTTTGAAGAAATGAAAGTACATCTTTCATTTGTTTTAATCCAAAGAACTGAGTTCTAGCTTGTTATGTTTGTAGAGTAGACATCAGTAACCTTGATGCTATGGGCTCATTCCAAAGCATTCCTGTTAGATTGCCTTTGTCTTGGCTTTTCATTCTCCTGAAGTATTCAAAACCCTGGTTTCGTTCTTCTCAGCGCATCTCATATGCAGTCAGTTTTGTTTTGCTTTTTGAGGGGCTGCTCTTCAGAGAGTCTGACTCCATTAGTCTTACTTCAAAACACTTCAAGGATAACCTCTGAAAGAGCGCTTCCCACAAAGCAATCTGCCTTCTCTTCAGTGAAGAATTCCATTTCTGTGACAGATGACATACCTCTTTGGATCTATTCCTTTGCTTTCATTCTTAACTTGCTCTCTCTGATTCTCTTGGTAGCAACCCCTGGCCGTCTAGTTGATCATCTGGAGAACACAAAGGGCTTCAACTTACGAGCTCTGAAATTTTTAGTGATGGATGAAGCTGACCGGATCCTCAACATGGATTTTGAGACAGAGGTAGGAATGTGCTAAAGGAAGATTTTTTGGAACACCACAGGGGCGTCCCTTTAAATTGCTTCATGCAGTCATGTAAACGTTTCAGTGAGTAGTTCTGTAGAAGTTAATAGCAAATTGTAGTGAAGATCTGGTAATTGCATGGAAGACTGTGGTGAGAGCTGAACTTTGCAGCAGAGTACTAGGAGGCATTTTATCTATGAAGTCTACTGCTTTCTCTGGAATGTCTGACATGTTCTACAGTAACACATTGGTCAATCACATACACCTTCCTGCAGGAATATTGCTTGCTATTTGCACTGCTGTTTGACTTGTAGAGCACACACTGCATGACTATGAACAAAGTATCAGCCCAGAACTTCCCATGAGAAGATGGGAAATTTCTTCCTAGTGTGAACTGAAGTTGCATGTGGGGCAGAACTCCTCATTTGGACAACTGTGATGTTTGGAGGGGGGTTAGATCTTTATTGCTGTTGTATACAGCATTTCTTTCTTTTGTCTTTCTACAGGTAGATAAGATACTGAAAGTGATTCCTCGAGACAGGAAGACATTCCTGTTTTCAGCCACTATGACCAAGCAGGTAAGAGCAGAGTACTCTGCTTTAATTATCCTTCCATCAGGCTACACTGTTGTCTAGGCTGCCTGGTGCATGTCCAGGCTTCTGACAAAGTCTCTGTCCATGTGGCATTAACTTAACTTTGATCTTCCAAGGTTCAAAAACTCCAGCGTGCTGCTCTGAAGAATCCTGTTAAGTGTGCTGTTTCTTCCAAATATCAGACAGTTGAAAAACTACAGCAGTACTACATTTTCATCCCATCCAAATTCAAGGTAATACCCCTTATCTTCTTTATTCTATATCTTGTCTTGTTGTTCCCACATCTGCAAAATATCTTGTCATTTTCTCTGGCTTATACTGAACTTATTCTTTAGTGTAGCATATGTGATTGTCTTTCCCCCCCCCCCCCCTCCCTGTTTTTCTTTACAGGACAGCTACTTGGTTTATATCTTGAATGAACTAGCTGGAAATTCTTTCATGATATTCTGTAGCACATGTAACAATACTCAGAGGACTGCTCTGCTGCTCCGCAACCTGGGGTTCACTGCCATTCCGCTTCACGGGCAGATGAGTCAGGTATGGGCATATCCCACAGAATGGAATAGACAGGAGACATGTCCATTGGGAAATGGGCTGTACCATACTGAACTACCTTGCAGAAGGAGTATTTCACAACTAGTGGACTGGACTGATCCCTAAAAGCTAATCTAATGTGAATGCTGCCACTGATTTCTGTAATAGTTCAAAAAGCAATTAGAGAAGTGAGTTTTTTATTTTTTTGAGTGGTTTCTCCTGCAGTTCTTCTCTAACAGTATTTCAACAAGAGCATATTAACCAGAGTGAACATTATTCTCTCATTCTCTTTTTGTTGTCCTTTCTTCCAGAACAAACGCTTGGGCTCTCTAAACAAGTTCAAGGCAAAGGCACGTTCTATTCTGCTGGCTACTGATGTTGCAAGCAGAGGTCTGGATATCCCACATGTAGATGTGGTGATAAACTTTGATATTCCTACGCACTCTAAGGTAAGTTAGTTTGTGTGCCAACTGAGGGTTTTGTGTCACTGCGAGGCATAGCATTGAGTGTTGAAGCTAGACAAAGAGACAACTTGTGTTCTGCTGACTGGATGTGTAGTTCACGCTTGTGTTAATGAAAAGAAGTTGTTCAGCCTCTGCGATTGAGTTGATATCTATCATTTGGTTGGGTGTTCTGATCTGGATTATAGAACTGATCCTATAAGTTAAGAAAAGTGAGGGATGTTCTCTGTCTTCATATTTCTGCTTAGAGCATGTGTTTTGTTGTACTGCATCAAGCAGATTACAGACTTCGGAAATAGTTTCACCTTATTACAAGCTTCAGGAAGGCATCTCTGTTCCTGTGATACAGGTTTTGCCTTTGTATTTTGAACTGTTGAAAAGGGAAAAAAAGAATCTCCAACTCCAATGTTCTTCGAGGATTTATTTGATCAAGAAAGATGTCTTTATGTTCCACTTTCATATCACAATATTATAGCAAACTGAAAAAAAAAGCGAGTTACTAAGTTTCTTCCTTATAGAAAGCATAATATTATCTTAGGGATGTGACTGTTCACCAGCCTAGTTTCAGAAAGCACACTATTAACGTGCAGTTAAGGATTTGCTGTTGTTTCCTGTAATGCTCAAAGGTACTATACACTGCCAACGGAAGAAAGTGTGGTTCATCTTTGAAGACATTGCTTCTGCCATCATAAAAGGACAAAAGTTAAAAGTTGGGGGGCCAGGCACATGAATGACATCGTTAACTTTTGTGCACCTCCTTCTCAGCTCACCATGTCACAGACCATGTCCTGTGATTTCTCATGTTAAAAGTGATGTCCACAGATACTGCTTGGAAGTTAGAGTGTTTTAACTTCTGTAATGCAGTATAAAACCTGGAAAACAGCCCAGAGCTGTATAAACTGAAGGTGCTAGATAGAAGCTTCCAAATTGTTCTCATCCATCCTCCCTTTCACTGTGTTTGCCAGTTTTAAATCTACTTGTTAGAGAGTTTGTATGGAAGACAGATGATGCAGAGCACTAGATCCTTAGAATGAAAATGGAGGCATTGGCTCGCTTTTAAGTATTAGCTTTCCAAGGAAGTGATAGTTCCATTAACGTGTCATGTGGCACAACTTCTGTTCCGTAGTCTTGAATAATCAGAAGTGATCTTTTCTTTTAAAAAGAAAAAAGAAATGTTAAAGATGCTTCCACAAGCCACGTCATATCAAACCCTAATGCTGCACACAGTTTAAGTCTATAATCCTGGCCCTGTTTTCTCCCCATTTTCTTCCCGTGTCCTGAAGAAACAATCACACAGTCTGATTTTTCCCCAACTTCTTTTCTGTGCTTGGTGTGTATTTTTTTGGTGTGATATTGCTTATCAAGAAAATTGCTTTCAGGATTACATTCATCGTGTTGGGAGAACAGCTCGAGCTGGGAGGTCTGGAAAATCTATCACCTTTGTCACACAGTAAGTGTTAAAATATAGCAGACTTATTCTTCCTACTTGTCTTTTAGTGTAGAATACATCTGACCTGATCCTGGTTGAGAAGAAAATAATGTATGTCATTTTGAGGCACCAGTTGGATTTATTTAGCTATAGGGGAGAGTGTTCAAAGCCCATGGGGGTGGGGAAGGAGAAAGCTGCTTCTAGAATTTATCCTGGATCTATGTAAATACCAGAAGTAATTGTTAATAACTTCACTGTGTAATATATGTACATTTTTATAATATATGCAGGTTTAAGTGTTTATTGTTTTTTTTTTTTAAAATGCTGAAGTATTTCTCTAAGCATAGTCTTTGCCAAATACTTCTGAGGTAAATCAATGAAGGATAGCATCCTTTGGATGCATTTAAGAGTTGCTTGTGAGACCATCAGCACAAGCCAGCAGTATCTATTGGGAGGAATTGAGGGGCAGTGTCTGTGGGTAGAGACAGCTGAAGGAGTCCCAGCTGGGCTGATTCAGGGTAGTGTCTTTTCTCAGGTACGATGTAGAGCTGTTTCAACGCATTGAACACCTGATTGGCAAGAAGCTGCCAGCATTCCCCATGCAAGAGGAGGAGGTTATGATGCTGACAGAACGTGTGGCTGAGGCCCAGAGATTTGCTCGAATGGTAGGTGGTAACATTTTGTTGTTGTACTTGTTGTAGTCTGAATTTCCTTGTCTGACATAACTTCTGATTGATCTCTTGATTGCATCGCAGGAGCTGCGGGAGCAGGGAGAAAAGAAGCGATCTCGGAATGGTGATGATGATGACACAGAAGAAGCTCTTGGTGTCAGGAAAAAGGTGGCAGGTGGGAAAAAGAAGAAACGGAAAGCCTTCTAGCTCAGTGTTTGGACAAACTTTTACCTTCTTCTTCATGGCAACATGAGCTTGGCAAAAACGACCTTCAGCATCCATCTCCAGTGGATTTTTTTTTCTGGACTTCTTAACATTTAATTGGGTAGTCCAGATGGAAAATACCTTCCTCTCTTCTGCTTTGCAAGTTACAGACTGAGCTTGGTCCATTGTGGTACGATGGGGTCAGTCTTCCTTCCAGAGACACCAAACCATCTCCTCAGGGCATGGAAGCAGATGTGGTTTGGCCCCAAAGAGGTCCAGGGTGGTGCAACTTTCCTTTTGCTGCAGCCTATGTCTCACAACCCAAACTCACCGAGTACATCTGGAGTCAAATAGGTCTGTCAGAAGAAGCAAGAGATGAAAAAATTAAAAGAAGTAACTGAGTTTCCACAGCACAGTTGTGATGATTTTGCCTTAGAGAGGGGACATGTGACATGAACAACTACAAATATAGCTTAATTTTAAAGCTAACTGGTTTTCCGTGTTTTGTCACTGACCTGTTTTGCTAGTTTTGAGTATCAGCCATGCCAGAAGGTTTTCCTCAGGTCATTCTTATTAGTGATTCAGATGTGACATTAATACTTTAAATGTGTCAGCTGAAGAGTGGACCAACAGAAATAGAGCCAGTTTTGGCTGGGTTGGGCTGTTTACTGCCTGGAATTCGATCCAGAATATATAAAGATTGGCAAGATCAAGTATTGTTTTGTTCTGTTCTGCGGCTGATTCCTGTAGTACTTACAAACTAACGCAAGAGGGTGGTATTTACATAGAAAAGCAACCAACGAGCTGGATGGTGGAGAGTAGAGGTTTTTTTTGCCCTATTTATTTCTGTGGCAGATTTCTTTGTCTTGTACAGAGATCAGCATCATATAAATAGACTCTTGTGAGAATGGAAAAAATGTACTTTTCATATCAGACTTTAAGGTTAGTGCTAGTTCCAACTGGCAATAAACATATTTATACTGGCCACTCTTTGGTGAGCAGAGAAGGGTGAGAAGCTCCGTTGTGATCATTCAACACAAAAATGTAGTGTCCATTAGAATCACCCAAAAACTGGGCATTCTGCTCCATGAAAAGCAAAAAGTTTCTTCTCTAAGAGGTAAATGGAAAGCAGAAACTACTGCAGTAATTAAAACCAGAAGGATGGTTACTTTCATAGTGTAAACATAAATCTAATACACACATATGCTAGTCAGAATGCCCCAAACAAAAGTATAAAAGCAACACATTTTACAAAACATGAATGCTAATCAAGCTGTGTTTTGTAATAAGGGCAATGCGTTTTCTTTAAGTTAACTCTCTTATCTTCATGAGGAACATACTTACTGGTGTTGAGAAGAGTGCCTGAGTCCTAACTTTGTCCTTTTTTATAATAGTTAACTCAAATCTTCCAAATATTCGTCTTCAAGTATGAAGATTCTAAAGCAATCTAGGATCAGTGCAGAACTCGGGTATGTTAACAGCTGAAAGCATTCTAAAGCAGGAAGAGAGTGCACATCTTCTGTGGGCTTTGCAGCAGGGAGGCAGGAGTAGAAGCACAGTAACAATGCTAATTCTACAGGGTCCTTTGGTAAGCACCCCCTTGGGTAAGAGGAAACAGCCATAGAATGCACCAGAGATAGAGGAATAAAAATGAGTGAGCATATGGGTGGAGATGCAAATGCTTGTTCCCTATGGAGCAAGGGAACTCTTCTGACTGCTCTTCTGGTCTGCTGGGTGCTTGAATTTATGATCCATAAAATGGGTGGGATTAGACCTGTTATCAGCAAGTTAAGATTATGTGAATATTGTATTATACTAAATTAAAACTCCCTAAGTTTCTGGGTCTCTTGAAAACCCATGAGTGCTATTTCAGCAATTTAACTTGGGTGGCACACAGAGCCAGTCATGAACCAATCTGGCAAAGTGATGTGGAGGGCAGTTTTACTGCCAGAGGAAATGGGGCAGGGTCATTGCTTCCAGAAGCTGCACGAGGCTTTCCTAACAGGTTTTAGAGACTCCAGCAATGTCTGCACTTTCTTGTGTGGAAGGCTGTATCAGCGGGGGGCGAGGGGAGGATCTGTCTTGCCCCTAGTGGCAAGAATAGTGCAGCAGAGTAGTAGTATACTCTTTGTAAAAGGGTGCAGAGCCTCCTTGAGAGGAGTGACGCCTAGACAGTTGGACGCCTCCCTTTCGTTGGAATGATAAGCTGTAGAAACCCTTGGCACTAGAAAAGCAAAGGTCTGCCCACATCCACGTTCTCACTGGTGCCTCACCTGCCACAGGTATGTGCATTCAATTTCAACTAAAAATACTTCAGCCGGTTGGAGTGGCAGGAAATAGTTTCTTACTGTGACTGTGCCACGAGGGATAGGTTGGAGGGTGTTTATACAACCCAAGTGGAATAGGGAGTGTCTAAAGATGAATTTGGTCAAAACAATTTACAGCCAGGCTAAAGTAAAATCTGTGGCTGATCTAATGAAATGTGAGGTGAAAAGAATGGAGCGAGACCTGTCTCTCTCTGGCTAAAAGAAAACACCAGCATTGATACGTGCGTGGCTTTGTGTACTAACCGATGCGGGTGTGTTTGCTCAGTTAGGAGGATCCTTGAGGGGCAATTCTGAAGTGTACTTCTACAAAAGCCTCTCAAGTCCCTGCTCATCAGGGAGCTGAGGTGGAGGATTAACCTTAGTGAAATAAAACAGGATCAGGGTAGCACAACCTGCCAATTTTTGTAGTTGAAACTCAAATGAAGTTTCAACAAACGCTCTTCTCAAAAGCTGTTTTCTGCATTCCCCAAAGGTGAAATAATGAGAGGGTAATGGTTTATGTACTTGTAATAAATATTTTCATGCTTTATAGTTTTGATTTCTAATGCTGCACAGATGTTTACCTCAAGTGGTAAAGAATGGGAATATAATGTCTTTCATTTTAATATTACAGAGCTAGCAGAGGCAGGACAATCTTTCAGAGGGGAGGAGTAAAACACTGATGTCAGGGTTGAAAGCAGGGTTGTGTGCAGGCCTAGTACTAGGAAACCAAAATTTGGGTTTCTGTTTTATTGTTATGCCACATAAATATTATGAGAGTAGCTGCAAAAAGGTAGCATGGTTCCCTGCAACCCTACCATGATCCAGAGCTGTGTTATCTGACCTGTCTGAAATGGTTTTGGCTGTATCAGTTCCACAGGGAAGTGCCCTCTGCCCTGGGGCTGCATGACCAGACTAGGGCAGGAAAGCACAGCTGGGAACCAGTGTGGGAAATCCCAGGGATTTTTATTCTGTGGTGGCAGCCTAAGTCTGCTTAAAGTAGTCATAGGACTGAAGCTGGATATATCAGCTCAGTTCGAAGGTTATGTGAGGAACGCAGCCTGGTCCAGAGACCTGAGAGCCTTCCTTTCAGTCAGCCCCCAAAACCAGGGATGACAGAGTGGTGACGTCCCAGTAACACTGTTTGTGCTGTGAAGAGCCTCAGGTTACGTGGGAACTCTGAGTAAGAAGTGATTGGGAATCTGGAGGGACTTAGTTGTGAAGCAGGTCTGAAATTAGTAAACATTCACAGTTTAGCCAAGCACTGAAGAAGGAAAACGTCCAACATACTTGAAAGCTCTTGGAAGTACCTGAAAAGGAATGGAATTGATTACATGACCTGTGAAAGACACAGGCATGTACCAAGCATTTTGATCTTGTATAAATGTGAAGTTGTGGTTTGCCTGTGGTGGCATGCAAGGACTTTCTGTGAACACTCAAGTGAGCAATTAATTCTTGTAAATGTTGCAGAGCAAATAAATGCTGTAAAAATACAGTTTTGGTGCCAGAAGTAGTTAAATAGTCATTCTGAATTCTTACGGGCTCTTGCCTAAGTACTTACCAGATGATTTTGGGGAAAAAAACTCTCACCGTGTAAACTCAGAGAATCAGAATATGAGTTTGACATAGAAGCTCAAGCTTTGGGTTAACCCCTGAGCTTTGAGAAGGGGAAAAAAAGTTGAAGGAAACTTTCTTAGTCCTTAGAATTGTATTTTTTTTTCTCCTGGTCAAGCTATGAAAGCTCCCTCTAAATAACTATTTGACAGGAAGAGTAGAGGATGTTTTTTCTCTGGCATCTGGGAAATGAGAATAGTCTCGCTGTCTGGTCATGGGATAGATACAGCCATGTCTCTAGAGCTGTACCTCTTCCTGAGAACCTTCCAGATGTGGAGACGCGCTAATGACAATAGTGCTTTCTGCTTCCAAAGCCCCCTGGGACCTGGGTTTGTGCCTTCCTGCCTATGATAGGCAAGTGCACATCATGTTTCATGGGAGGGTATATGTTGGACTGTGCCAAGGTCATGCCTAGTTGTGCAATAGGAGATGGCGGCACTATGCAGTTTTCAGCTGTTGACGTTGTTGATCCTTGGGGAGGAGTGGGTGCCCTTGGAGCTTGTTCAGTAGTTTTGAAGGAAGTCTCTGTAAACATGAAGCTGTGCTGATTAGAGGCTGATGCAGGATAATTCTGTGTGCCCACAAGGAAGAGAGTGCACGGCAAAGATTTTATCTTTGCCTTCTCTGCTGGAGGATCATCATAATTGCAGAGATGTACATGCTGCTTCATTGCCTTTCTATAACAAACTGTAGGGGTAGAACTTCATCAAAAGTTTCTGCCTTTCATTATGCATTTGGCTTGGTATTTCTGTGAAGGTTCCTGAGGATAGGAGATGCAATGTGGGCTTTCTATGTGAAAAGGGGGAAATGCTTTGTCTTCCATTCAAATCCTAGCAAAGGCAGAAAAAGAACCCTGTTTACATGCCTCTCACAGAAGCTATTTCTTCTGTCCAACACTTCTTCTTTTTTATATATTCTTCTTAAGAAAGGTAGCTAGTCATCACATTTCCCGTTTAGGGAAATACAGGGATTTAAATCCCCTGTATCCTCTTTAAGATTTTTCACCCACAAACACATCTCTGTGTAAAGAAAGGCAAATAGCAAAACTTGCTCTGCAAGTCTTCCATGTGAGGTAGAGGGAGGGTTGCATGATAACTTTGAATTGCTTCAGTTATGTTGGCTTTCCAGAAGGAAATTATTCTTGTGTGTTTTTCTTCTGATCCATCCCATGAACCAGGGCTTATGAATGAAATCTGTTGGCTTTAACATAGAAAAAGGTCTTTTGCATAATAAAAGTTGGCGTCATAAAAATAACTTCTATGGAGTAGCAATGGAATGTGAGTGCAGTATCTATGGAGCAAGCCTTGCAGAGAAAGCGTGGAGAGTTGTTCAGTTTTATTTAATGCAACAAAAAGTAAGGAATGATAAATTTCCTACTAGTGACTGATTTCCTGTTCCTTCTGTTCATGTGCATACATGCAGGTGTGTTAAACCCTTATCTTGGTGCATGCCAGAGGCTCTATATGGTTGTTAAGGACTAGTCATCCCCAAACACAATCAACAATGTAAAGCAGATACCCTAATAGACCCCTTTGACAGCCTAGACAGAATCAGTTTTCTTTTCCTGCAATTGCAGGTCTCAAAAAGCCTCTTAGAGATTCTGCAGATCTATGGGCAATTTTCCACTAGATAGACTTGTCGTGTATACATATCTTTATCTAAGGCTCTCCGCACCCTTTCACGAGGTTTACTTTAGTATTGACCAGGAGTCTTGGAGTCACTTTTCCAATTTTCAAGAAAAGTTTAGGTGAAAATGCAAGTTTTTAAAAATTCAGAGTATTGGCTCTACTGCCCAGAATGGATAATACAGTAACTGTTTATAAATGATCTGTGGAAGAAATGTCAGCAGTAGTTTGATAGCCTATTCACACTAAGACCAAATGTAGAGGGAGCTTCCCTTCTGCCTGCTTGGTGGTCTCGCTCCAGTCAAGCTTCCTATTTTCAGTCAGGTTTGTTAGAGAACCCTTGTGAGGCACCTCACTGCTAGTTGATCAAGGGAAGGGATTGTCCCGCTCTGCACTGCACTGGTGCAGCCTCAACTGGAGTGCAGTTTTGCACACCACAGTATAAGAAGGCCATAAAACTATTAGTGTGTGTCCAAAGGAGGGCTATGAAGATGGTGAAGGGCCTAGAGGGCAAGACGTATGAGGAGCAGCTGAGGCCCCTTGGTTTGTTCAGCCCCGAGCAGAGCAGGCTGAGGGGAGGCCTCATGGCGGCCTGCAGCTCCCTCACGAGGGGAGCGGAGCGGCAGGCGCTGAGCTCTGCTCCCTGGGGACAGCGACAGGACCCGAGGGAACGGCATGGGGCTGGGACAGGGGAGGGTCAGGCTGGGTGTTAGGGAAAGGTTCTGCACCCAGAGGGTGGTTGGGCACTGGGACAGGCTCCCCAGGGAAGTGGTCACGGCACCGAGCCTGATGGAGTTCAAGAAGCATTTGGATAACGCTCTCAGACACACGGTCTGATTTTTGGTTGGTCCTACGCAGAGCCAGGAGTTGGACTTGATGATGCTTGTGGGTCCCTTCCAAATCAGGATATTCTGTAATTCTGTTTTATACATACAGCAAAGGAGGTTCTTGGTTTGGGGGGGGTTGTTTAAAGCCTTTTGGTGCTTTAAAGCCCCAAAAGGGGCTTTAAACAACCTTTGACAAGCAGAGATCTGAAGCCAACCATGGCTAGGTGAGCTTGCCTTGAAGTGATCTGTCTCTCAGGATCTGGACACTCATCTCACTGACCTTCACAATGACAAGACACGTGTCATCTTCTGCCTGCTTTGCTGAAGCAAGGTAACTGCACCAGAAGCCATGTTGAGCCTTAAAATGAATCTTGGATTGAAAGGAACAGCCTGTGAAATTGTGCACAGCCCCAGGTCCACCTTCAGCTTGGACGTGTTCTCTGACTGAAGTGGGCAACGGGCTGGGCCCTGAGGTGGAAGACGGGACTGCCCCCTCTGAGCAGGTTAGCCTGCTTGCTCGGCACCTCAGCAAAATCTCTGCCCACACGAGCAGAAAGAGGCAAGCTCTGCTTTTCTGTATTGTCTGCAGGATTGCATCACTACCCAGTCCTCTCCCATCATCTGATAAGATAAAGCTGAACAAGAGACTCCACTGACCTTTGGAAGCATTTGGTGACTGCAATCCTGGGGCAGTGCCAGCTGCAGGGGAACAGAGCCGGGAGGCACTCTGCCAGCGTGGAGGAATCTCTCTGCGTGGCCTAGGGTAGGGGAGCCCCTCTGCCCCTGAGCCCCTGGGTGCTGCCTCCCTCCCTGCCTTCAGGCCTCTTTGCATGGACTGATTATTTCTGAAGCGTCAGCCGAGGCCTCCTTTCATGTATTTAACCAGCACCCAAATGCAGATGGTTCAGGCCTGCTGAAGCCTGCTGCTATCCCCCCTGAGCAGGGTTTCCTCATGCTCAGCATGCCCCAGAACACGTTGCATTATTAAGCCTCCATTATTTGGTGCATTTTTGGGACCTCCCATCGCCTCTCCTTCTTTACCCATTCTTACACATCTGACTTCCTGCCTTCACCAAGACAGTCTCATGCATGCATGCCCCTTTCTAAAGTAGCTCCTGCACTCTTCCCTGCTCACCTTGCCCATCTGAGCAGCCTGCAAGCAGGTCCCTAAGCTGCCCAAGAGATGGTTCTCTGCTTTGCTGCTCACATCTCACCATGATGTGGTCCTGCAGGCTGTTCTCCCTGGCAATGGGCAGGTGCCTGCCTGGCCCTTTTGCCTCCAGCTCTGCCTGCCTTGTGTTTTCCAGGGCAGGGGGAGATGTGAGCTGCCTCAGCAATTCCTGTGTGGCTCTCCCTGTATTGATGGCATTTTAGGAGGCAACTGCACTTTGAAGCCTCTTGCTAGAAGAAACTACTACAGCCCTGTGCAGGTGGAGGTCCCTCCATTGCACAGCTGCAGGACTATCTTATCCAGTCAGGGACAGACTGGGGTCTGTGTTCACAGATGCTCTAGAAGATGCAAAGCAATGAGATAAATGAAACAAGGCAATGGAGACCCTGCTGGGCCTGCAGGGCCAGCTTCTCATTGCTTGATAATGTAGGACTGCTTGTTAGGAAGTGGTGGTTAATTTGTATTCAGCAACTTGTATTAGTCTTAAATCTGATTGGTGAGTAAAGAGAAGGATGGTTAGATAGAAGGCAAACCTATCAATTTTTTCTGCTGTCGTGGAAGATCAGGATACATCCTAACCAGTAACACTCAACAGCCCTGTTTCTCTGGTTCACAATAATAAATGAGTGGTTAGGAAAATCAGATTTCAATTGGCTGGCAGAGGTTTTAACCATGTGTACATCTAGATTAACCACTTTGGAGATTGGGGATTAACTGTTATGTAACAGCAAACATTTTTCAATTAGAAACAGGATGGCAACAGATGCCGTGTTTGCTAAAGAAGCCAGACTGTCATGTAATACATCCAGAATGTGTGTTTTGTTTGGCAGGATCACACATGGATTGTCGCTTTCCTTTGCCTTTACCTCTAGTAAAAACACACTGCTGGTCAGACAGGTGAATCATTATAGGCTGGATTGAATTCTTAGTAGGGTTGTCAGGTAAGAGCTGAAGCTGGTTTATTGCTGTTCCAGTTCAACACAGCTTCAGATTCACTGTGTGAGTTCAGTTCTGATTCAAGAAAACCTAACTGTAAGCTGGCTGATCAGGCTGAGGCCGGCTCCTTAGAGCTGGAAAGGCTATTTAGGCTATGAAAGCCTAGCATGCAAAGTCATAGGGCTGGCAATGAAATCATCCGTTGACCCAATCCAGAATAACATCCAGACTCTAATCCCATGTAATGTAAGATCTCATGGTAACTTCTGCCCATACATACGTCATGGCCCTGTAACTTGGTAAACCCCTTGAGATCAGCAATATTTTTACTCAGATCCATAGCATATGTGGAATTCCTTCATTCCATTACAGCATAGACTTTTTTCAAGAATGTATTTTAGCTTATCCCACACATGATATGATGTGTCATGTGCCAAACAGAAGGTCAGAGCCAAAATGTGTAGCAATTCCTTTAGCCTTCTAAGAATGTAATCACAAAGGCAATAATTTTCCCATGTGATTACATGAGCCTCCCCGCAGGTCCCAGAGATGGGTTATTACTTGCTCCCTGAAATGTGGCGGCACTGTCTGATGCCCAACAGCGGCTAGGTTTTACCCTGGGGTGAGGTCTTATATGTGGCCAGGGATTCCTGGAAAAGCACTTCACAGCCTTTTCAGGAGAGCTGCTCCTACACTAGCCAGTTTGTTGTCGTTGTTGTTGTTTTCCATTACTGCAAACAAATGTCTGTTATGGCAGTTTGTTAATAATGAACAAGGAAGAGATTATCAGGCAATGCAACAACTATGGAAGAGGAGCAGAACCTGCTGTGGGGAGATTGAAGCTTCCCTTTGCCATGGGAAAGCAAAGACATGCACACACCAAGAGCAGTCTCATCTCTCTGATGCGTTGCTGGATTGCTGATATCATTAGCTGAAGCTACGTTTGCATTTTTAAAGAGGTTAATTGGCAACTAAACCTTCATTAAACACTTCCCTGGGGCATGGCTGTCACTGGGGGTGTGTGTAACTTTGTTTACTAAGCAAAGCATCCCAGGGCTGCTGGGTCTGGAGAGCAGCAGGGAGCCCAGAGGCTCCAGAGGGGGAGTTTGCTGGCCCATCCCTCCTAGAGGAAAGGTGAGAGTGAGCGAGGGGAGAGGAGTGTAGCAGGGCCAGTTTTTAGCTTAAAAGGTGCTCCTTAGTTGAGGTTATTGGTCCAAACTGGACAAAAATCCATTGGCACATGTTCTCTTTCTCTCCGTACCACAAGTCAGAAGCTTTGCAAACCTGTCTTCTTCCTGCCAAGTTCTCTCCATTTGGCTACTAATAATGGCAGCATATTGACATTCTTCCCCCTAGCTTAGAGGAGCTCCTGGATTGTCAAGAAGGTTGGAGGAAACATAAGTAATGCCAGAAATTTGGCAATCAGCTGTGTATTCTGTCTGGTTCAGACACCCCTTTTCTCTTTTCCTTCACCTTCACCCAGCCCCGGGCACAGCATCCAGACTGGATGTTCCTGGAAAGCACAAGTTTCTAGTTGATGTTTAACAGCATAATACTCTTTTCTAACCCAGCGTTGCTTATTGTTTCAATCCATGTACACTCAGCAAGTTTGCAATGTCTTTTGTGACCACCAAGCAAGAGAGGAGGAAGGCACCTGGCTCGATTGTAGGCAGCCCCACAATCTTATCTGAAATGAAAGTTTGAGGTGAACCAGAGAATCGATCCCAGCAGCAGAAGAGGAGACGCTTCAAGTCCTGCCAGCTGGTCTGAATCACCAGTGGAAATTTCCATTTGAACTTTTGGTGGAAGGAGTTTGGTTAAAGGAGTGAGGAAGAGTGTGTGTGTTTATTCTCTGTGTGTCTGACTCCATGTCTAAGGCTGCATATGCTGAGTTATTTTTCCTTTGCGTTTGTTGGAAAGCTTAATACAGTAAGAGTGGGAATTTTATGTATAGACTTCACTTTCCAGTTGGCTCTCCCCTTGAGATCTCAACTCTTTATTATGATAGAATTAAAGGGAAAATAATGAAATAGATTACATTACGGCCTCAGCTTCAGTTCTCAAGTACTTAATCTCTCTGGCTAGGATTCAAATCTATGGCCTTTAAGTGCTCCATCTTACAAAGTGCAGACACCGAACCAAATAGCATTTAAAGAGAGTAGATTTTTCAGATCCAGCTTCAGAAAGCAAGGGAAGAGGTCCTGTAACAATGGAGCATGGGAAGAACATCCTGCAGTGAGTTTTTAGGGGAAAACATTTTCAGTGGTGATAATGGCTTGCAGTTGTCCACTCTCTTAGCCCCCCTGGCTCCTGCCTTCACCAGCGGTACCCCTGCACCTTGCAAATCCTACATTTTTGTCTAGTTTTAATACCCATTGCAACAGCAGAGGCAGGAGAGACACAGGTGGCGTGGGACTGGGTGCGGCCGGGCTGCTACGTGTGCATGCCTGCGAGCAAGAATGTGTGTTTGTGTGCGGTTAAATGCCCACCGAGATTGGCTAGAAACTGCAGTGAGAGGCATCATCTTACAGAAGCAAGCGGCTGGGGCTGGAATGCTCTCAGGCTGCTTAGGCACACCCATTTAAATTTCTGTCTCGGTTAAACAGATACAGTAGGGCACTGTTTCCTCCTCATTTTCCCCAAGTGCAGCTATTTGAATGTGTATCATTATGTCATAGATTTCAACGCTGTTTAACCACTAGATGCAGCAGGCATGCATGAAATGAGTATTGCTATGGCTCTTAGTGAGCTTAATGTCACTGGTGATACTCGGAGGTTGGAGGTCTCAGGAGTGTTTCTTGCACAAAAACAGCCCTCTGCAGAGCCTCTTATCCAAGCCACAGCTATCAGATGAGATCAGTCTCACACTCCAGGGCAGAAAGTGTGTCTTGGAAAATCTATTGCCAAAAGCCACCTGTGCAAAGAGATGGTCTAATCATCTCCCAGTGAGCATCTCAGCCAGCCACCTCAACCCCCAGCAAGGAGTGAAAAAGGAAAGCTACCCAAACCCTAGTGGGCAAGGAATACCAAAGGGAACCCCGTTAGAGGCCAGGCAAGGGTACTCAGATGAGAAGGACTGGCACAAGGGAAAGCAAAAGCCAACTCCTCCTGGCGTACTTGCAGATAGCTTCTCTGCCAGGGTTCACCAGGTAAAGATGCAGCCAGACATCCCCTCCCTCCTAAATCGTTTGCCCAGACTTGGGATCATCCTTTCTGGGAGAGAGAAAATGTGTGTTCTTCTGATTCAAATTCGGCATGTCTTGCTTTCCAGGGGTGTCAGGTAACATCCCCACCATTTGGTATGCTTTCAGATCCCCTGTTTCCTGAAAATTGCACACTCCTCCCCAAATATGTGTCTACGTACATGACCCACCAGCGCAACTTTCTGCTTCAGGAACACACAGCATCAGCACAAAAGTGGATGATGTTAATGCCAGAAGGACTGGAACCTTATTAGCTCCCCAGGTGGTGGGTGCAGAATATCTCCAGAAAACTACACCTGGAGGAATGACTTGGTTGTCATCAGTGAAGCATTTATCAGTATATACTTGAAAGTCCAAAAGGAGTTGCTAAATCTATTTTTCATTGAACTTGCTCACAGCCTTCAAGGGCACCAGTCCTGTTTCATGAGAAGGCTCTTCCTAGCCAAAGTGATTCCACCCACAGATGCTCATAGTCGTTTTCCTCTTCTTTCTTCCTGTTCTTGCTCAGGATTCTGCACTTATGGTATATGAAAAATAATGTGCCATGGCCTAGGAGCAAGTCTAAGGCATAGAGTCAGGACAGTTTTGGTGGGTGCTTCAGGAGCCATCCCCTGGGTTTCCAGGTACAAGGGTGGCCATACCTGGGTTTGCATAAGGAAGCAATCCTGTTTGCAGCAAAAAACCTACTCATTTAATGAAGGAAGCTTCTGAGAGAAGGAAGTGGCAACCAACGCTTCCTGGAAAAGTAGCACACCAGTGTTACATACTGGAAATGTTTATTTTGTTAGTGAAACTGAAAATGGTAAGCAGCACATGTGCAGTTTGGAAGAGCTGGTGGCTGCAGAGACAAGTAACAGCTCTGAAGGACACCACTATGAGTTTCTTTTTCAAATTTTTTAGAAAACATTCACTTCTTGGCATCAAGTATTTCATTTCCAAAGGAAAAGCACTTGACTCTTAGGTAGGGTTTTTGGTAATCCTTGGATACATGCTTTCAGAGCCAGAGCAGAGGGGCTTCAGGGATGGGACCCCCAGTACAAAGTCCAGTGTTACGGGGAGGTGGCACCTAGAAATGACAGCCCCTGCCCTTGTTTTCACCCCTGACTAAGGCAGAGTGCTCCAAGCTGGCAACCTGGGCTGGAGGTCTGTCACCTCTGGGCTAGTCCCCTGCCCCATGACTATATCCAAGGGTGTTGTAATGTTTGTATCTGATCTGACTTAAGACCGCAGGAAATGGAAGGGGCAGGACAGGGTGGAGGCTGCTGCAATGTTAGCTCAGTGTGAAGGAGATAAGTGCTGGCAGGGGGAGTTTTCAAGGAGAAAGTCTGCTCTTGTGTTGTCAACATACTGCACAGGTAGCTAAGCAGAAGGAATGACACAAACACATTCACAACTCAGCGAACATCACTGACCAAAAATACACGTCAATTAGACACATTCCAGAGCACCAAGCACCGTCTCTCCCCATGTGTCTAATTGCTTTATTACTTGGTTTTATAGAAGTTACAGACTCACTCCCTGAACCTCCTAGGCACGCTCTCTCCTCCAGACCTGGCTGTGATGAGAGGGGCTGGAGTGCTCTGCCCTTGGTAGATGGCTCCATGCTGAAGCTGGTGGAGCAGGGTTGGCCCCGGGCTCCAGGGCACTGTGGGCAGCACCAGGCATTGACACTTCAGGACCAGAGAAGGAGAAAAGAGTAGAGCCAACACAGAGGGATAATCCAGCTGCTGCTCCCTCCCATTCACCAGCAGGCAGCTTGGCTTTCCAGGCCCATGCTATGGCCAAAGCAAACTGATTTGCTACCAACAGCCTCCCAACCCAAGGGACCTGCCAACATCACCAGTTTTTTGCTACTGTCTTGTGTTGCAATGATTTTGGAGGCTTGGTATGCAATTCAGATGACAGGTATAAAGATCTATATCTGAATTAATTACCTTACTTCTTATCTCACTTTCTCTCTGATGGAGGGAAAATAGTACTTCTTAGGTGTGATTTGTTTCATCCAGAGCAGGTCAACTGAAACTCCACTGGAAGTGTTTCTTTTTCTTCACCAGCCACAGTGGCAATCTGGACAACAGGCTCACATGAAGAAGTCTACTCTGTAGACACCTGGGACTCAATTCAGTTGACTACACACTACTGCTGTCTGAGATCCCCTGGGTTATCCAGTGTCAGCAGATGCTCCAGAAGGGTAGCTTCCCACAGCTCTTGTATCCCATATGCCAGCCCCATGCTGGTGACTCAGTTACTCTACAGTATCTTGACAAATTTATCAGTGTTGGTGTGCCAGAATGAAGCCCATATGGTGAACATCTACACCCAGGTGCCTACATATAAGCCGGACATCTCAGCTCTGAAATAGTTGGTGGAACATCAGTACTCAGTGGAAAAATGTACTCTTACTACGGTGTTTTGAGACGCCTTAGGATATCCAAAACATCTGCACAGAGCTGCCAGATCTGATACAGGAGGTAGGGGAAATCCATGTATGTGCTCCTGGAGCAGCCGCTGGAAATATACCCTGTGGCATCTGAAATGAATTCTGAGACACCCAGCTCACAATTAGGTAATAACCCATAAATATCTAAATTTAGGTGCCCCTATCTGCAAGTTGCATCCCATCCCTAAAGTGAGGTGACAGTCACCTCACCTTTCCGGTGTGACCATCATGCCATCTGCAAGCTCTCATGTAGACTGGTGACACTTCTCCACCCTCCTCAGCACAGCATGAGGGCATGGGCCACCACTTCTCACTCTACCACAATTCAGCAGCCCTTGGACTCCTTGGTCACTTGGGATGTTTTGTAAAAATCCAGCCCTATGTATTAGTTAGTATCTTGAAAGTACAGAGTGTGTTTGATGACTGACTCACAAGGATTTCTCAGGCATTCTGGAAAATGTCAGTGTTAATCTTCTTATCTTTTCTTCATTTTTTCCCCACAAACCTGATATAATTTGACGTGCTGACTTCCATGGGGTCTTGTGTGTCTATGTAAATGTAGCAAAGTAGCTGACAATCCATAATGTGCTCTGACAAGATGCAAATGGGTTGGCGAGTGACCGGTGACCTTTGAAAGCTTCTAGGGATTTCTTCCTAGACCAGCTGGGTCCCACTGAGCCAGAGCTAAACTCCTCTCCGTCACCCCCTTCTTTCCTCCTCTCATTTTTCACAGCTGCCTCCTCTTGGCTGGCCCACTGAGCCTGAGACCTATTTTCAAGTTAAGATTAATTTTATATAAAGAAACCAGCTATGCTCTTTCCTGAGAAGCCTCAGCTTTTTCCAGTGAAATGAAAGCAGGAAGGCCACGAGGAGCAGCCCACCACACAGCGGCTGCCCCAAGTGTTGCCGTTCACTCCAGGAGCCAGGTATCCGTGCAGTCCCCCCGTCTGCTTCTAGGGAGTGTGCAAAAGAGGACTCAGAAAAACACATTTGTACATGGCTTGTGACTATCTCCACGTGCAACATTCAAATGAAATAAACCAGGGGCTCCAGACTAAGAGAGTAAGAACGAACATGCAGGTGAGGTAGCCACTGGTACCCAGACCTCCGCACAGGCATTTGCAGCCACTCCCACAGTGCTGGGAAGGATCACGTCCTTCATGGGGTGGGAGGGATTTCCAGACTTAGGGGCTTGGTGTGGATAGGCCCAAATGTCATTTCTTTAATCAGAATAATAAAATACTCCCAGTGAGTAACTTTTGAAGCAGTAGATGAAGTCACGAACCCATTGAAGATACCCCCCCTGGCTTTGAATGGATTTATGCTGATAGGTGTGTCAGGCCAGAGGCACAATGTGGAGCAAGGGGGAATTTGTCATTGCCTTCACCATTTGGGCCAGCACCTTGGACAACATGACTCAGTGCCTGCCAGCAGGCAGAGCTGCACTGCCAGAGAGCAGGGCTGGGCAGAGCGAGGCCCCGGGAAAGGCAAGCTGCCCTTGGGAAGCAGCACATGGCTCTCTCTGGCACCCATGGAAGTGATGAGAGGAGAGACAGCAGGACGTGTGCCCACGCACGGATGCAGGTCCCAGCAAGAGCCCAGAGAAACTGTCCCTGGAGCCAGGCTTGCAGCTGCTCTTCCTCCAGGTGCTATGGGGCCATTTGCATCCTGAGACCTCCTCCATGTCCACCTCGAAAGCAGTTATCTGGCAAGAAAGCATGCACCCAGGCAAAGGGCTTGGAGCAGATAGGGGACACGCTTCTGTTCATAGCCATGGCCCTCCCCTACAGATGCCAGGAGTCAGACAGAGGAGCACATTATCAGACGCTTGGCTGAGCAGCATTCGGCACAGACCCTGGGCTGGGTCAGGCTCCATCCCCACCCTGCCGCAGGGGTGACTGCCCCGCTGACGTCAGGAGCCCAGACTTCATTTCCTGGCACGGGGACCGTATTTTCATAGCAGCGTCGGAGAGGTAGTGGAACTGGAATAGGTGTGCTCAGCCACACCTCCACAGCCCTCCAGCTTTTAAAGCTCCCAGGGAGCGCAAGCGCAGGGCTGCTGCTCCACTGGGGTCACAGGAGAGGAGGTGACTGTGTTACTGGTGTGCTGGGAGGTGGCCTCTTCCAGCTGGAGCCTCTCTGCTGCCTTCTCCGGGCAGGACCCACAAAGGTAATTCCAGGCAATGTCCTACAGGATCCGGAGCGGACCCACGCTGTGCGCCTGGGGTGGGATGGCGTGCAGGACCACGGATATAGGGGTGGGAGAGGAGGGTGCGTGGGGTGCCATGGCAAACAGAGACTGCCTCCCACCCCTGACTCTAACCTGGGACTGCCAGCTGGAGCTGGGGTTGTTATGACAGACTTCGCTGGGATGTGATTTGAAATTTGTGGCTGGATGGGCGTATTTTATGCACAAGTATCAATGAGAGAACAGGCTCAGGCTGGAGGGAGAAGACTCAGCACTACAGTGAGGACCACAGTTTGGGGTGAGCTGTGATGCAGATGCAGCAGTAGTGAAATTACCACAGCACAGGCTTCCTTGCACAGACTGCAGAGCCCCTGGAAATCCTGGAGATTCATGTAAGTGCCAGATGGGCAGGCTCAGCTTCTGGGGAGAGGGAGACAAGGCAGAGACTCTTCATACCTCGTATGCCATCCGTCCTGGGAAAAAAGAAAAAGGAGTAAAAATAACAGTAAGTGGCCCAGTTCTCCAAGACAGGAAGGTTCTCTACATCCTGTTTGTTCCAAGTGCCTGGAACAAACAGCTGGTGGTGTGGCAAGCACCACTTGCAGTAAGCATCAGACAGGTCCCAAAGCTGGGTGTGCACTCTGTGCTGCCCTGGGGTCTCGTTGGCTCTCTGGGCTCTCCACCTGCCCCGACAGCCGGCATTGGTCTGGACCTGTCGGAGCTGGGAATAGACAAATTGATCTGATCAACAGCAACTTTCTGTGGATAGAATTGTAGCATTTGCTCTCTAGTTTTTCAAAAAGGTTCATTATTCATTTTTCACAAATGTCAAGATAACTCTCAACTATTTGTACAAGTGACTGTAAATCCCCATAATGTTATGAATAATGATTTGCAAAAACTTTTGCATGTATTATTCACCGTCATTCTCTCCACAAGATTCCAGAGCTCCCGCATACTTTGCATTTTATTGTAGCCAGCTTTTTGAAGAGCTGCACATCTCCTTTAACAGAGTGAGGTTAAAAGCTGGAAATATATTTCGCTATTTCTAATCAGGTAACACTGAGGTGTATGTGGGGCTGGGAGTGAGTCAGTGATGTTTTCCCCCTTCATTTATCCCTTGGTTAGGTCAGCTGCCATTTATTGAAGACTCAACCTCCTCTCCCCAGAATGTGTCTTAACACTAGCCTTGTAATTGCAGTATGTTGTTCTGGAGGGGGAAAATCAAGGTAAATGGCACAGCAAGCAAGATCAACTCTTTTTTTGTTGATATATCAGAAAAGAAAGACTTTCCAGTGCTTTCCAGTGCAGGTCACCATTAAGGCCAGATTTTCCCATGTTTCATGCTGCTATTGTGTCTAAACTCCTATTTTGAGAGATTTTAGAGATTGAATCTAACTGAACAATTTGGACCTACAAAGCACTACCTGCCACTGGGATCTAAGTTCACTCAGTGCCTGCATAATGGGCAATAAAGTGTCCAACGTCCTCTTGCAGTGGTTTCTGCACATGCTTCAGGCTCCCAAAGAAGTAGGCAACTTAATTCCCCATGGCGATGGGCAGAGCTCACCTAAACAGCCCCTTGATCCCCTGGCGAGACAGGCTTAAACCAGGCTTACTCAGCCAGCACTGAACTCTTCGTGATGAGACAGCAGGAACACGCTAGGTTCCTTGACTCATGGACTCCTCGAGCAGTGACTTGTTGGTTACTTCTCACGTAGTGACAATATTAGCTCTGACATGTCAGGCCTTTAGCTACGCAAGGCAATAATTTGGGGAGGGGGCTGAGATATTTGGGATAGTTCTTATTGCTGCACTACCCTGAAGAAGGAGGGCTGTGAGCTTGGGGTTCATGGTTGGTTTCATAGAATCTTAGAGTCATAGAATCACAGGATGGTTTGGGTTAGAAGCAACCTTAAAGACCATCTAATTCCACACCCTTTCCATGGGCAGGGACACCTCCCAACATACCAGGTTGCCCAAAGCCCTATCCAGCTTGGCTTTGAACACTGCCAGGGATGGGGCATCCACAGCTTCTCTGGGCAACCTGTGCCAGTGCCTCATCACCCTTGTAGTAAAGAACTTCTGAATATCTAATCTAAACGTACTCCCTTTTAGTTTAAAGCCATTACCCTTTGTCATATCACTACACTCCCTGACAGAAGAACCCCTCCCCAGATTTCCTGTAGGCCCCTTTTAGGTACTGGAAGACTGCTATAAAATCTCCTCAGAGCCTTCTCTTCTCCAGGTGGAACAACCTCAATATTTTCCTTTATTTGCTATTTAAATTGCACTGAGAAGAGTTGTGCTGGAGGCATCCAAGTTAGTTATCTGCAGGATAAAAGGCAGTTAAAGCTTCCTTTCACTCATACCCATAAACAAAAGCCACAAGTGTTTCAGAGAAAGTAATAGAGGGAAAACAAACTAAGGAGAGTTTCCTGTTCTGTATTGCTCATCTTTGGAGCTCACTGGTACCGGATACTGATGTTGTTTGAACTTGTCAAAAGAGTGTAAACTGTATCATGATTAACACATGCTCTTGTATCACCTGGGACAAAAGTGACAAGGCAGCTCAGTCTCAGTGCCACAGGGCACCAGGCTAACACCTGCAAAAGGGCCTCACCTTCCTCCTGCTGCCCACGCTCCTGCAGCATTGCACAACCTTGCGCACAGTACAGAGGACTTGTAAGGTGAATCGCCTCCTGCTAAGGGGCTTGGCTTGCCTTTGATAGAGAGCCAGAGCCAAACAAGGGGACAGCTCTGCTGCCACAGCCCCACATCCTTAGCACTGCGGTGTCCTTGCCCGGTGAGGTGGGGATGGACATCTGTCCTCTCCTTCCCCAGTGCTGCAGCACCCAGGTGGTTGATGCAACAGCCTGTGACTTTTCTCTTTCTACAGCTCTGAGGAAACATTTCCCAGTGGGGTTGTTCAAGAAGGCACCAGGATGACGACGCCAGTTCCCCGAGGCTGCGGCAGCATCCATTCTGACTACTTCCTGCTCTGTGACATGGAGCAGGCCTGGGGGATTGTCCTGGAGTCACTGGCTACAGCTGGAGTCCTCGTCACCATTTTCCTCATCTGCTCCCTCTTCTTCCTCATCTGTAAAGTCCAAGACAACAACAAGAGGCACATGATCTCCATTTACTTCTTCTTCCTCTTAGGAACACTCGGCATTTTTGGTCTCACTTTTGCCTTCATCATTAAAAGCAATGAAAATACTCGCCCCACTCGCTTCTTCCTATTTGGAGTCCTCTTTGCACTCTGCTTCTCCTGCCTTCTCACCCATGCCTTCAACCTCATCAAACTAGTGAGAGGAAAAAAGCCCTTCTCCTGGCTGGTGTTGCTGCTGCTCATTGTTTCCTTTGCCCTCGTGCAAATTGTGATCAACATTGAGTACCTAGTCACCATGCTAGTAAATTACAGAGATGATTTTCAGCTTATGCTTTCAGAGCAGGCCAACAAGGACTTTGTCATGCTTCTGATCTACGTGCTCTTCCTGATGGCTTTGACCTTCCTGATGTCCATGTTCACATTCTGTGGGCCATACAAGAGCTGGAAGAGACACGGGGCACACATCTTTGTCACAGTCCTGTTCTCCATTGCCATTTGGGTTGTGTGGATCACTATGCTCACAAAAGGCAACCAACTTTTAAACAAACCTGCCTGGGATGATCCTGTTGTGGCCATTGCTCTGGTGTCCAATGGATGGATCTTCTTGATAATGTATATTGTCCCTGAAATCTGCTTCCTCACTGCCCCTCTGAAGCTGGAGGACTACCCCCCAGAAAATGACTTCTGCCAGCCCACATTCATAAAGCAGGCTACTGGAGTGGACAACCGTGCCTACACCCAAGATGAAATTGTGCGAGGTATGATGAATTGATTGACTGCACTCTCCCTCAGCCCTGAGCATGCATGCACCACTTATGAGTTAAAAAAGGTAGGAGGGCTACAAGACAAGACTTGAAGATGATGAATAATTCACAGGTAGGAAAGAGAAAAGTTTCAGACTGATGAAGAAATGCAAATGGAAATGAATCTCTAGACAGACCAGGGAAAAGAGTAAGGACCAAAGCAGAAACCACAGATGTGTAGAAGGAGTGACTGAGTGTCCTGGTGTGTCAGGCTGAGAGGTAATTTCCTATGACTCTATTATGTCTGGAAAGTCCAGGTAAAAAATCAGGACAGTTTTTTTTTTTTTGTCTCTTAGCAATGCTTTTGCACCTGGGACCTCTCCAAGTTATACCTGGGAGATTTTTTCTTCCAGTTCAGATCTTGTTCCCATTATCCATTTAAAAATAAAATCCCACATCCAAAAAGGAGGCACAGAGGTCTTACTTTGCTATCTAAGTCTCATCGCTACTGGGACAAAGCAAAACATTTTATCAGCTGAGACCTTCCAAAGCTATGGAGGGGAGGTGTGACTGTACTCCTTGTGAATAGTATGATTCTCAGCAGATCCCAGTGATCTGCTGTTGAGATCACGTTTGTCCACTGCAGTCAGACCTCCTGGTTTGTCGAAGAATAGCAGAGAAAGGATGTGCTCTCTCAGGGAGTACTGCAGAGGGGGTTTTGTGAATGTCCTTTGGAGAGATTTGGCCAGAGAGGAGAAGAGTAATCATGAGACAACAGGAGGTGGTCTAAACTCCAAGGCCACCTATGTCCTATTATTTGCAATACTATTCAGTCCTGATTTCATAAGGAAATGTTTAATAAGAAACTCACCCATGGATTTTAATGCATTCCTGCCTGCATATTGCATCGAGTTTGGTTAAACTAAAATCAGCTGCTAACATAGTTGCAGGCTCTTAAGTCTCCCTTGGTGTGGTATTTCTGAGCTACCAAGTGACGCTAACTCACTACCTTTTCCCCCATTTTGTCTTGTGACTCAGGAGACAGGGAAGACCCCAGCTACTCCCCGTACTCTTCTCATTTTCAGCTGAAGGTAAGTTCACACCCCTTTTCACCCATTTCACCAGAAGTAGGCTGCAGTCCAGGGGTTGACTGGAAGGGGAGAAGGGGCAAAGCCAGATGGGCATATAGCAGGCTCTGCAGAGGCAGGTGGATGGTTATGGAGCTAGGTGATGCCAGGATGTGTGCCTGTGGAGGTGCCTGTGGCTGCGGGGAGGGTTTGCCTGTGACCATGGAAGGCAAGAGGGACCCAGGGCAAAATCTCAGGTTGTGGTTTTCAATAATTCTTGATGTGACATCACATAAGAAGTCCTCTCTTTGAGCACGGTTCCTGCAATACTCTGTGACCCTTCCTCAGCAGACTGCTCCTTTTCCCAGCCCATGACCTGAATATATTCCCACCAGCCATCACCACGGGTTGGTAGTGCAGGCCCAGAGTGGCAGCCTGCACGATGCAGTGTACGTTCACCAGTCCTCCTTCAGCCCACGGCCTGGCCAGGACTAGTAGCTCACCTTCTGTCCTCACATGTCCTCTGGAGGCATGTCTCAGCAGCTGGTTTCTGCTGCCAGAATCTTCTTCCGCAGCGTCATCAGTCACACTCTTGGGAAACCTTCAGTTCTGTTTCCCCCTCCCCCTGTATTTTTATCTCTATTTCATAACTTTTTTTCCATTTTTTGAAAGTAAAAAGTTTCTCACTTCCTTTTCAGACCATTGACACCCGGAATGATTTCTCCATCCCTCGGCCCAAGGCACAGACAAGCCCATACCATGACTACACTGGTGGGAAAGGCCCCATGTAACAGCTCTGCAGGTAGCAAAGAGACTGAGCACCCATCAGCAGAGGCCCGGGGAATGGGCCACACGGTGACAAGTGCACTGATCCTGCAGAAGAGACAGTCTCAGACCCCCACTGGCAATGCTGATGATAAGGAGAGGGGCCCTCTTTTCCCTCGGTTCTCCCACAGGCACCCTTGTAGCCCCCTCTCGTTCCTCGAACACAACTTTCAGACATGGCTCTAGCAATCCTGTCCCTGCTCACCCAGTTTCTCCGTGGGATGGAGCTCATCTCTTCAGATAGAGAAATGTCCCGGGAAGAGCCTGTCCTGTCCTATTTTCAGCAGGAATGCTGCAGAGCTAGAGTAGCAAGATCATCAGCTGGGCATGGGACCTGCTCTGCCCCAGATCAGCCCACGTGGCTGCCCACGTCTGACGGGAGAACAGGAGGGAGCAAGAGCATCAGCCCTGCATGTCCTGGCTCCTACCCACCTGCGAGCACATCGCAGGTACTAGCAAGGTGCCCCTATCTAACCACCATCACTTTTGTGTCTGCCCCCAGCCCTGCTTGGCTCTCCTCCAGAATCAGTGGAGGAGAGATACAGAGAGACATTTAAAAAAAAACAATAAAAATAAATAGTATTCCTTTTTTTCTCTTAGATCCATCAGCTAGGGACCATACATGATGAAGAAAATTAAAAGGCATAAAAACATCCACACATATTTACTGACACATTTTCTGATTTGCCCTCTAGCATCAGCCTCCCCCCCAGCTCTAACTCCTGACCACGAGCCTCACTGAGCCCCCCAGGGAGCCTGCTGTGCCCCGCAGACCCTCCCTGCCACCCCAGCCTGTGGGTGCCTGCCGACAAAACCCCTTCTCTGCAGCTGCCTGCAGTGCCCCAGTGGGACCCCGTCCCATGCACCTCTGAGCTCTTCCTCCCAAATGTTTCTGTGGCATTAACACTGACATTTCCCAATCAGCCAGACTACGGAGGATGGGCACCCTTCGTCCCAGGAATGAGCGAACACGAGTGTGTGCACATATGTGCCCGCACTTGTGCTGCGAGGACTGCACCCTGGTGATGAGCAATGAGCCTGCAGAGCTGAATCACTCTGCAGCCTGCTTTACATTTGGCAAATAGCTTTCCGTGGAATTTCACATATAAATACACAGAGCTCTCCAGGTCTGTGTGTATGGTACACTGGTGTCTGACACAGCTATATATTTATTTAGTACTTTGTATATGGAATATTTAATTAATAAAAACCTGAACAGCCTGACTACGAGAGACTGGTGTTTTTCCTCGGGGACATGGTTCCTCCAATGGCAGGTGGGGTGAGGGGTTGACAGCAGCAGCTCTCCATGGCTTGGAGTGGGCCACCTAAGAGATTACATTTGGGGGCAAAATGGGAAAGAGTTGCTGGCTTCTTCAGAGCTGTCGCTATGGACCAGTGATCAGCTGCCTGAGGATTCAGAATGGGGTTAGGAGCTTCTCCATGCTACTTTTCCTGAATACAGAGAGCTGATTCAATGCTGCAAGTGCACAAGAAATGAAGAAATTTAAACTCAAGCCACAACAAGCAAATGAAGGAGAAAGGATGTGACCTTTTCATCACAGCATTTTCTTGTGTCTGCTGAGTCTATACTCCTGTATTTATTTGCTTATGTCTTGCTGGGTACTTGCATTATCAGGGATAGGAAATAAATTTGTAGGTGTTTATTTAATTCAGCTTGTAAAAAGACATCTTTCTGATGTTCTGAACCCATGTAACATTTTTATTTGAAAGCAGAAACAATATCAAAGCAATAATAATAATTAAAACTATCTCCTGCTGACAAGAGGCTGTAATCTCCCAATTTAGAGACTTTCTCTCCCATTAGCTTTTCCATGGTATGTCCATGGCATGTCAGGCTCCCACATATCCCTCCTCTACTCCTCTCCCCTCTAACCTACCCAGTTCCACACATGTAACACAGAGAATGGGAGAAAAAACTCAGGGGTACTGATATAATATCAGTGAGCAGGTTGGGAAGGGGGCAGGTGAAACCATGAGACAAGTTATTGACTTGCAGCCTGGAGGAAGGTGGGATGTGCTTGAAACAAGAGCAAACTTTCAAGGAATGGGCTTTTTAAGCTGGTGTGGTGACACCGATGCCTTAAATGTAGCTAGAGGGTGTTCCAAGAGGAGCCCAAAACGTGGTAAACAGAGACAGAGCCATCCCCTGCTTCAGTGGGGCCTGGCGGAGTGAAGGAACAGGCTAACAGGAGAAATAAGAGCTGAGTTCCTCACTCCAGGTTTCTGAGGCACTTGGGTGTTTCTGTGAATCTCCGTTTCTTCCCAAATACAAGGGTTTTACTGGGGTCTGTCTACCCATGGGATACAGAGGTACGTTTTCTTCTACGGTGTTGGCTTTTAAAACTTCTCCATCCAACTCCCAGTCATGGGAGTGAAGTGCCACTGGTGCAGTTGAGGGCAAGGTAACACTGCCTCCAAAACTGCTCTGCTGCCAACACTGTGAGCGTGGGGGGAGCTTGGTGCCATCTGAGTAAGAGAAACCAAGTCAAGGGATGTGTGTTGCACCTCCGTGGAGCCCAGGCATAAATCAACTCCCTCATGGATTGGCACAGACCAAAAGGTGCCTCTCAGATGCGCCTGGTCCCAGAGGCAGCACAACCAGGGGGGAGGAGGTATATCATACGCACTTCCATTGGTGCAGGGGACAACAATTTTTGTGATTAATTGATTGTTACTGTGCACGCTGCTCCACACAGAGTGAAATTCCCTTCCCCCCTGCTCCCCCCCATGGATTTACAGTGCCTTTCAGAGTCCTTTTTTTTTTTAACACTGTATAACGAGAAAAATATTCATCTGCACAGAGATATCTTGCAGTTGTTCAATATTGAGGTAGCTTTGGGTGAGGGCCGATTTAGTTGCCAAATTAAACACAGATCTCGGTGGCACTGGGAGCTGGCTGGGAAGGCGGGATGGTGCTGCCCTGCAGGAGGCACCACGGGCAGCCCGGGGCTCCATAAACCTCAGGAGAGGATTTTGGGGAAAGCAGCAGTTTCCTCTTTCCTTGCAAATGAGCAGAGGACAGCACAGCAACGTGAGCCAGCCAACCCAGACGGCCACTTAGTCACACACACGTGCCCCAGGGAAATCCTGAACTGGTGGGGCAGGATAGGCCAGACCTGGAAGGAACAAGTGAGTGGAGGAGGCTCCGGCTGCTTTATTTTTTTAGCATCTGTAGGTCAGGGTGTTACAGGAGAAGGGTGAGGAATGGCAGCACCACTGCTGGGGTGCAGGGCCTAGCCAGGGCTGCCAGGCTCCACGTGCCTGAGCAGACACTGGTGCAGGGGGTGCCATAAAACCTCGGGGCACAGCACAGGGCCAGCAGGGCCAGGACCTGGCATGGGGAAGGACCTCACTCCTTCACCGCCCCAGCGCTTACCACGAGCAACAGCTGGCTCCCTCCTTCAGATGTCCCTTGTGCTACCACCCACTCCCCTCCCTGTTTCGGTACGGGACACTCAGGGGTGTCACCAGGTGACTCAGGCTGTGCATGGCTCACGGGGGCTGGAGGGGGGCTGGCAGGGCGAAGTTCTCTTCAGTCAGCTCTGATCCACGGGGAGCCAAATCCTGGGGACACGCCTCAGATGTGGCAACTGTTGGCCCAATGTGGTGGTGCTCCTCTGCCAGAGGTGACCGTCCCCAGCACAGGGGGGGTGTCCGGTCCCCAGTGACACGCACAATCCCTAGGGAGGGACTGGTTTTGCAATGCCTGAAAGGCAAACACGAGCTCTAAAAGCTGGCAGAGTGTGGGTCACGCATTGGATGCCTCTTGCTTTATTCTGCCCCAAGCTCCCTTGAAAGCACCAGCTCCCACACTAGCAGGGAGCTGGTGGCTCTGAGGCTCTTCCTCGTTCCCAGCTCTTCTCTGCACCTGAGCAGAAATGCAGAGTCACACGGACAGTTGGGTCAGATGGGACCTCTGGAGGGGTCCAGTCCAGCTCCTAAGCAGGGCTTACTTCAGAGCTAGACCAGGGTGTCAGGGCCTTGTCTAGGTAAGCTCTGAATACCTCCAAGGATGGAGATTTGATCACTCACTGGGACTATTTTTTTCTTGTTTCTAAGCAGAATTTCACTTGTTGCAGCTTGTAGCTGTCACCCCTTGTCCTTTCACTGTGAACCTCTAAGAAAGTCTGCTCCCGTCTTCTCTACAGCCCCCATCTGCTAAATAGCCAGCAGCAGCAGGATGCCCCTTTGCCTTTCTTCTCTGAGGCTGAGCTCCCCCAGTCTCTCCTCCTGGTGTTGCCTCCAGCCAGCCTGTGATGTCTCAGTGGTCCCCCTGCCAGACTTACTCAGCTTGATCAATCTCTCTGCCACAGTGAGAGGCCAAAACTGGGCACAGTACTACAGATACAGCCTCGCAAGTGCTACGTAAAGGGGAAGAACCAATTCCCTCACCTTGCTGACTTCACCCTTACTCATGCAGCCTAGTATGTGCTCAGCCTACGCTGCCGTGAGCACACAAGGCTGGGCAATGCCTTCTTCAGATTCATTTTCCCCAGAACCAGTTAATCCCTTTGCCCTGGAGGAACTTGTGTGGCTATAAATAGGAGTGATGACGCAGTCCTGAGGTTTCATCTCTAAGGCACGTGTACAGGAGCCAGAAACAGCAACCAAGGCTACTCGTGAGCCAAGGGCTGCAGGCACCTCTCCTGGTGGGCGGCACTGTGGAAGGAATCCCAAGGCCCCCTGCTGATATTTTCAAGCTTCCTGGGGGCTCTGGAGGCAGAGCAGAGGTGCCCTCAGCCTCAACAAGCACAGCCCTGGTCAGCGTCACTCTGCCCAGGCTGGGGTTGGTAAGATGCTGTTGACCAGCTGCCCTCAGTGGATCTGTGCCCTTCCTCTGCCACACAACCATGGGAACTCTTCCCTGGAGAGAGGGGGGGTCCCTGCCCCGATCCACAAGCCCTGATTCCCCATATGGACCTGGCACTGGTCCTGTCCCTTCTCCCTGCCTGCGGCACACTCAGCCTTCTGCACCAAGCTCCGTCCTACATGGATCCTCGCCCTCCCTTAAAGTCAACATTGCTGTGTCTCCTGGCCAACCTTTCGAGGGAAAGTGGTGTTTGCTTTGCCTTCACTATGGTGACAAGTGGAACACCACACTAGCTATAAGGAGCACTGTTTCCTGCAAAAGTGTTTTTTTTTAAGTGCCGGCAGGAGCTGCAATCTGGGTTGGCCAGGCTGGCCTTGCGTGGAGGGGCCAAGTGCCTCTCCGGCATCATCTGGGGCTCCACCTGGCTGAGGAGTTTCTCCCATTAAACCAGTAGCAGGTGTATTTGAGGAGAAATCAAAGGTTGTGGCTTACAAAACGGGCATCTTGTTCTCTAATGGAACACTCAGGAGTGAAAAAGAGAACACCTTGCCTCCAACACACAGCGGTGTCTGCTGTTTCCTTCATTTCACCGCCTGCCTGCTCAGGCAGACCCCACCGCAGCTCCTGCCCCTGGCTGACCTTGGTGCCGAGGGTGCTGTGGGGTGCGGGGGGGGGCAGGATGCTCTCAGCGCCCACCGGGTCCCGCGGCGAGTCCCGCGGACGGCCGCTGGGTGGCGCCGTTGCTCCGCGGAGCGCGGCGCGGCCCCGGGAGCGGGCCCCGGTGGGGGGCTGCGGGGCTGGGGGGGGCTCTGCGTCCGGGGGGGTCATAGCAGAGCCAACAGGCTGGAGTCCTGCTTGAAAAAATAATAATTAAAATAAATTAAAATAATAAATAAATAAAATAAAATAAAATAAAATAAAATAAAATAAAATAAAATAAAATAAAATAAAATAAAATAAAATAAAATAAAATAAAATAAAATAAAATAAAATAAAATAAAATAAAATAAAGCAAAATAAAATAAAATAAAATAAAGCAAAATAAAATAAATCACAATCTTTCTCTGAACTTCGATAAAATTTGCGATTTTGCTCCCATGAAATGACTTCATTTCTTTGACTCAGCATGTTCCAATAAGAAAAAAATATATATCCATCCTAAAGGGGAAGCTTTTCCACTGTGCCGCTCAGCTTGTTTTACACAGCAATACAAAAAGCTTCTCTGAGCTCATTTTATTTTGGGCACAGTTTGGTCTGATTTCAACCAGCCTCTTCCTAACTGACTGCACTGCAGCTGCCAGGGAGAAACGACTGCCTGGGGAGCCTCCTGCCCAGCTCTGGTGAGGTGTCTGTGGCAAGGAGGCCGTTCCCCATAGGTCATTCCCCAAAGCCTAGGGCACAAAGTCATGGTGCTTCATGAGGCCGCGGGAGATGGACAGCCACTGGGACCGAGCAGCGAGTGTGTGGGAGGACACGCTGCCAGCAGGCTGGGTGTCCGGGCAGGTTATGGCTCACCAGCTCCGCTCCCCGTGCCATGCAGCCTCTCAGATGGAGGCTGCCAACTTCTGCCTGTGTGGGTCAGCAGGAGAGGAGGTCCCCAGCAGCAGAGCTGGTGACAGATGGCAGCGATGTGTGCAGGACAGTTTTGTTACACAGAGAAGCAGGAGGTGGATAACGTTGCAAGGTGCTGTTGGTAGATAACGCACGCCGTCCGTGTCACTTCTCCCTGTGCCCCGCAACCGCCATCACCACTATATGGCAAGAATGTGCTCTGGTTCCCCTTGCTCTGTCCAATATTTTGGGTGTCAGATGGCAAATGTTTTCTGTCAGATGACACCTTGGCAGAGCCAGGATTAAATGCCCAACTTTCAAATGCAGGTCACCTCAAAAGAAGATGTAGTGACTTCTGCAGGGATGTGTGTGCTTGTTCAAAGGGAAAAGGCTTGAAAAGTCTATCAACCCATCTATCTGTCTCTCTGAGTGGTCTACGGAGCAGAGGAAAGCATGCAAATTTTCCAGCATGACAGATCTACCTGGGAGTTTCTGGCAGCATGGTAAGCTATTGGTTTGTGAGAAGAGAGTCTGGCGGGCCAAGGTACGCTCAGCCATATGAGATTGCATCTGTTTCAGAGTAGTCTCAAGCTGCATCAAAAGCAGCTTTTCTGCTGTCACTGTCCACAGAAAGAGAGGAAATCTGGGCTGGAAATCAGCTCTAACGACAATCTGGAAGGTTTCCTTGAGGAGATGGCCTTACCACTCCTTGCACATCCTCTGCTGCACAGCACAGAGCAGGGAAAGGCCAGCTCCACATCTGGGCCTGCCTTGGCAGCCCCAGCCCCAGAATCTGTTTGTAACAGGCATGTAGAAGACACAGGACTTTAATATAAACAAGCATCTGTTTGGCTTTTAGTGTGCTTCCAATCTGGGCCACACAGCTTTGGGCCCAAGAGATGGCTCTGAAAGGCAAGAATTTGGCCAGAAAAGGCAGAGTCTATTGGGGAAGAACCACAGCCAGAACTGGGGGCATGCTTCAATTGCTGAGCCCCTCGCGGCTGCACCACAGCCAAGCTTGGTGTGAGCTCTCTGTAAGAAAAGCACAGCATCTCCCCTTCCCTCTGAGGCCCTCTGGAAGCATGCACGATTCACGGGGGGCCAAATTGCAGCAGCTGAGCACATCGCACAGCCTGCCCCACGTCACACACGGAGGAGCCTGACTTTGGGGTGGTAGTGGAGAGCATCTCCTCCAGCTTGTACTGCTCGGACAGCAGGTTCTGTGAGGCACGCGTGGCTGCTAGGCTGCTGGAAGGACTGTGGGTTCTTATCATGCCATGCCAAATGACCTGGGGCCTGCTGCTCTCGCAGCACTGCAGCGCTGGCAATGCCACCCTGCTCCTGCTGCACTTTGGTGAGTTCCCTGGAAGACAGGTGAAACCTGTCCCACGTGAGGACCTGAAACCTAGAACCACCTCCGTTTTGGTGCAATATCAGGCTCCTGCTCTGCCACCTGCTGGAGCCAGGCAGGGGCATCTCCAGCCAGCACGGACACACGCCCCTGTCTGCTGAGTTACCCAGGAGGATGGATCACGAAACATTTTGTAACCAATGCACAGTATTAGAGTGAGTTCACGCAAGACCAGTGCTTTGGATCTTGTGGCCACCACATTTTTCATCCAACAGGAGTCCTAAAGATTTACCAGCGTGTCTGGCCCTGGTTCTAGCTACAAGTGATTTTTTTTCCAAATCCTGGAGACAAGAGGGGTGGGACAGAGGAAGGGCCTCTCTGAAAGTTTCGTTATGCACCTTGTCTTTTTTTGAATAACATTTGCCTTTATTGTCTGGTGGCAAATTCTAAAAGTGGAAGTAAATTTCTCTACATTGAACAAATGTGTAAATGCTAAAAGAAGCTATATGCTCCTTTACAGGAACCCAAAGAGATGAAATGCTTGGTAGCGTCTCTCCTGATTTCTCTTTCACAGTGCACTCTTCAAATGTAATCAGCTTTTGAGGCTTGCTCCATCTCCAGCCGTGCATACAAATGCTCACACTGAAATTAATAGAAGCATCATGATGTATTTGAAGTGAGAATCTGGGACAAAAAAAGTTAAATACTTGATGTTAAAATCACTGACAAAAGTTTCGTTGGCTTTAGTTCTCATGTTAGAGGCATCTGTGTGTGTATGGCTGGAAAGAATCATTTTTATGGGTATATGTGTCTTAGCAAAATCCTAGGAAATAAATATGCATGTATGTTGTTAAAATTTCATACGGGGAGCTTGGAAATGCATCCTCGTGGCCTCCCTTTTAGCAAAGATGTGCCGCTGTCTTTAACCCCGTGACTTCACCGCCTGTTCTGCCCTGGGGAATAAGGAGCTGTTTGTGATTGATGGGATCATCGTAATACATGTGGACAAGGCACTGGACTTGAGTTTGTACTGGTGACCTCAGATTTGGCATTTAGTAATGCTCCTATTGTGTGTTTGGTGTGTCTGTTGAATTGCCAAGGCTCCTACATGAGACAGACCTTCCACGTGCTTATCCTTCTGGCTTGCCCGCGTGATAGGGAAATGCAGTTTGCTTCACTCAGGGCACAGGGTGAAGGTCATATTGTCACCGTGCCTAGGTGGCTGTTGGCCTTCACATGCAGGGTGCTGTCTGACACTCGGAGAAGAGATTCAAACCCAGGCTGCTCCAGGTGTGGACTCAGGGCATGGAGCCCTCTTTCCTCTCACGCAGTGGAGGTGGTGTGTAGGGAAACACGTGTGCCTGCAGTCCCTGCCTTGGCTCAGGGGTGGCTGCAGGGGAGCCAGGAGCTGATCCACACCAGCTCCTGCAGCCACACATCCTCCCATGCACACACCGGTGGCTCCTTACATGCAGAGAACCGAATCGCTTCTCGCATGATCAGCCTCGCTGCTAAAACAGCCCCAGCCAAGCTCTTGCTGGTTTGCAGGGCAGAGGGCTGGTCGGAATAGGACAGCTCTTCTCTGGAGCAGCAGCCTTACTCAGGAGGGGCACCACCACCAAATGGATCAGTGGGGTTTAAGCTTCCCTCCTGAAGGAGGATGCTCTTTCAGCTGGCACTGAGCACTTGCTTGAGTGGGAATCTCCATGTGAAGAAATGAAGAAAGCCAAGATACCGGGGTGCTCTGACGGCATGAAGTAAGGAAGGCAGGCCAGGGGACACTGGCACTGACTGGCCCAAGCACAGAAGCTGGCCTCAGCCCACGCTAGCAGCTGGACTCAGGCTCCCAGTGGACTCTCTGCCCCAGTCCTGACAATTTGCCCTGTCCTGCCCTGATGAAGCAAGCCCAGGTTTTTCCTGAACAAGCTGCCTGCCTGCCACTTCTGCTATGTAAAATCACCCAGCAGCAGCAGCTTGCTGCAGGGATTTCGTAAGAGCGAGGAAGTCACGGGTTGGAGGCACTTGGTCAAGGGTGTCTCTGGCTGCAGCCCTGCCTGGGAGAAGTTCCTGCCCCTTGTCTCGTGAGCTGGATTGTCTCTGCAATCACGAGCAGAGAGCAGGGGGGGAGGAGGGGGGTGGCAGTACTTCCATGGATGCCTCCTCTCCGTGGTCAGGAGAGAAGCACCTCCTTGCACACAGGTCGTGCATTCCCCCATTGCACCGTGACCTCCTACCTCTCCTCCAGCTGTTATCCCAGCCAAGGGGAGGAGAAGGGCAGGAGCAGGATGTGCTCCTGTCACCTTGTGCTGACAGTGAGCATTCACCCTTTGCAGCTTCCTCTGAGCTTCTGTAGCACTGATTTTCCTGCCTCAGCTCTGTCCAGCTCTGCAGGTGAATTCCCCAAAGTGCTGTGAACTAACTGCACTTCCTAAAGGTCTGAAGAATGAGGACATTATTTACTTCAGGCTGGTGATGGGCATCAAATGGTGTGAAAGAAATGTATTCCTCAGCTCCGTCACTATCTGGGACCAAAATAACAGATAAAAGAAGAAAATCAGTGGGAGTTATCATTATATGGAGTTGCCATGGAAATAGCATGAGAGAACTTGGAGGAGAGCTAGCACACCATGTCTCCAGGAGGGCATAAATCCCCTGCTAGCCTCACGCCTTTTTATCACATTAGCAGGCAATATTTCTTGATTTAGCAAGAGGTAGGAAAACATCAAAGCACTGTTCTGACATTTTTGTCTATTCCTTGATTTCTCTGACCAAGACCTTCCTGACCCTTCAAGAAGCAGAAATGTGAACCCCAGTGCTATTGGAAAGTTGTCCTGGCAACCATTTGATAATTTCAGTAAAACGGTAAGAGGAATGTCATTTTCCCCAGAAAATATTTATTGAATTTTGTGGATTCATATGAAAAAGCTGAAAATCTTTTTTTTTCTTTTTAATGTAGAATTCTAAGATATTTTTTTTTTTCAAAGAAAAACATCACATTTCATTAGAGGTGCTTTTTAATGCTGATTTCTAAAGAAAAGCATTACAATTTAAATGATTTCCAAGTTTAGCAAAGCTGCCGTCTTGTGCAGTTGCACTGTTCCGGGGAGCCCATTTTATTCTCCTCTCTCAGTCACTGCATCTTGCTTTTAAACCGCCCTATCCCCCCTGGTCAGCACAGCATAACTGCACCCACTCGGGCACTGTATCAGGAGATGCCACAACCACAACCACAGCTCTGAGGCACGGTGTCATGGGGGGGTGACACCCCTGGTGTGTGCGCCCAGCTCCCCACCCTGCAGTTCCCCTATGGCCTGAAGGTCCCTATGGCCATCTGGCACGGAGCTGGAGGAGGGAGACTGCACGCAGGTATGTGCCTCCTGCTTCCTCCAGGCTCTGAAAGGCTGCAGAGGTGATCAATTACCAACAGGGGACAACTGCCCTGCTCTTAGGGCTTTGCTGCTCCTCAGCAACGCTGATGGCAACCCCACCGGCAGAGGTTGTCCCACTGGTGACAGCTGTGGCCATCTCTCCCAGAGTAAACTGCCACTTAGATACTGGCATCCAGCTGCTTATGACATGTATAGATACATCTTTCATCAACGAATGAAGCCAGGTTTTTTTTCAAATAAAATCATCACCCTCTCCTATGAGGTGGCACATTGAGATCTGCTGCACTATGGCTCCACTGTTCCAGTATTTTTTTCCCTGCATGTCTTCTTCCCCACTCCCAACTCCTTCTCCTCCCTAGGGCTTTGACCACTATGTGATGCGACCACCTTTAGAGTTAAGAAGGACCCTCAGCAGGGCTCTGAGGGGAGATGGCAGGAAGAAAAGCCCGGGGCAGGGCAGCAGGGAAGCCTTTACACTTGCATCTGCTGCCTTTCAGCAAAGCCAACATGTTGGAAAGAAAAGATGCTGAGCAGCCTCCAAGGAGTCAGACTTGTACCTCTCCTCACCTGCTTCACCCACCAGTACCAGTGCTTTGTCCCTACATCAGTGCTGCACAGGCAGTGAGGTGAATGACCTGGATCAGGAAGGAGAGTACTGATAGAGGAATCCAAAGAGCACCATCCCAAATGCTCCTTTTAAAGCCCATTCAAGCTATATCACAGCTATTGACCCTGACTCTGGCTTAGAGCCCCATTTCAGCAACTGAATTTCCGTCACGTTTGTGACTCCACTTGCAAAATCTGGGACACCAAGATTTTTTTTTTTACTAAAACTGTGCTAAAGAAAGAAAGGAGGGACATGGAGAAGGAAAGGTCACTTTTGACATCTGCATTTCTAAGACAACAGTGTTGAAGTTATCTAAGGTGTTACAAGGAACCAAGATTTCTCCCTAGAACAAAAGTTGTGGGCTAAGTTCTTGTTGATTGTTTTGTCTGTTTGCTCAGCATCAATTTAAGATAAAATTACACACATAATTTTATAAACGCTATTTATAAGACTGTGAATACATATTATGCATATTTTGTGACAAAACGGATCCATTTTTACCCCTCTGAAATGACAACTCCCCAGCATTGAATAATTCCAGGGGGGCTATTTTTACGGCACTTGGTGTTACATTTGTTGCTGAGTAGCAGCTCTCTGTCTATAGCCATGGGAATAGACATCATTTTTAGCTCGTCATAATTCTGGTGCTGGACTTGTTCCAGAAGAGTTTGTCATAACAGTAGGCTGTGCATCGGCTATTTATGATAAATGGATTTGTTGATTGCAGGATTTTGGAAAGTGATTGTGTTTGCCTCCGTATGAGGACTGTCTGGAGAGACCCCATTCCTCCCCGTCGCTGCATCTCCCAGGACAAGCAGCTGCAGTCTCAAGGAGACCCTCTGGTGGGTGGCAGCTCCCCACCTCCTTGGTGTGCCTGGTTGCATCTTGTGGCTTTCAGTAAAGTAATCTGAAAGCAGCTGCTTCCACTGTTCCTTCAGGATTATTATTTTCAGATATTTCTTTCCAGGGAAAGGAAAAACATCCAGAGCCTTTTCAAATGCTATTGCCTTACCATCATGAGCAGGAGTAACTTGAAAGGTGAAACAAAAATCCCTGTTTGTGTCTATGCAATTTTGCTACGTTCTGTGCATTCTGGGCTTCCATTCAAAATCAACAAAATTTTTAAAGCCAAAACCTAAATCATATACTACAGAAAAAAAAAAAATATATATATATATTAAAAACAAAAACACTTGCATTATTCTCTCTTGTTCTTTTCCAGAGACAGCACCATTGCAATGTATATAAATGAACTTGTGCCCCTGGTTAAAAACCAACTCTGTGGAGAGCTGTCTTCAGCCAGATGACTCCCCTGGTTCAAGATCTGAGCTTCATTCCTGGATTCAGGCACATCTCAGACACAACTCCTGTGCAACTGTTAAAAAGCCGAAACCACCTGTGCCTGGAGTGGGCCACAAGGAATGAAGGGGGAAAAGGGCACTGCCTACCCTGAAGGCGAGGTTTGGAGGTAGAGGGCCATGCGCCATCAGAGCAAAAAAATACACCTGGGAAGAACAAAACCACCCCTGGGTGCTCCATATGCCTGAAACCATAACTGCATTTTCCAGTTATATAGGCCTGTTTCCCCATTCACACTCCTAAATCCACAGGATGGCCCTCGTCGTTTTGAAATCAGCTGGTTGGGTTTCCAGCTGGAGGGTGTTTCAGGCCAGGTTCCCAAGACACAGTATCTCATGAAATCATGGTTGCTGCTTTTCCCCTCCCTGGGGCAGGAAGAGCATGGTTCTTCACAAAGGCGTGTACCAAAGTCTTGCACAAAGCAGATGGCAACACAGCAGGAGCAGAGTTGTTTTGGGGATTTCCAGGGAGATCTTCGTTCCCCAGAATGAAGGGAGGAGACAGGCCTACACAAAGCAGGGTGTGCTGCACCCATCACAGCATAAACCCTATCTGGAGGGGGTAGAGACACGAGTTATGGGGGAACCAAGGTGCTATGTCCAACCAGCCCAGCCTCACACCACCCTCCCCCTGAAACAGCACAACTCTCGCCCTCCTACATCTTCAAAGGATTTTTGCTCCTCCTGGGTTTCCCATGCACAAGTACCAGTGTGCAGGTAGAAGCAAGGTACTGGAGAATGAAAGATGTGGATTTACATGAACTCAATTACCCCAAATAAATACCAGTGCAGTAACTAATCCCAACTACCATCCTCTTCTGGGTACCCTTGCTAAATAATACTACAGTTCATGGAAGACATTTCAATGAGCCAGCACATGATGATTTGGAAAGATGTTCCCTTGCAAAGATGACTCATAAAGAGAATTGAGAAACATCTACAGTCAGTGATTAAACAGCTAGAAAGATCTGCCAGCAGAAAAGTGTGTCCAAAATTGTCACGCCGTACAGTACCTTTTATTTCGGTACTTCGCTTTGGGTAAAAGGTTTCATTTGTCTCATTTGTCTGAGTATGATGCATGTCAAATTTCAGATCCTCTCCTCTCATACTAAGAGCAACATTTAATTCTGTTAGTCTTGTACTTCATCGGTCGTGTGGGAAGGTGACTGAACTCTTTGTCTAATAGCAGAAGACACTGCAATTGGTTCTTCAGACTCCAATTAAGAAAGACCTTAAATTAATCATTAGGGATATTAAAAAAAAAAAAAAAAGACTGGTTTGGAAAGCTCTGGAAAAATACTCAAGGGAGAATAGTAGCCATGGCAATGCTTCTCTGTTTTCCCTTGGGATAACAGATGTATGTATGGAAGGCACCTCCCCACCACACACCTCATGCAGACCAAGCACCCCTCCAGTGCTCCAGACGCGGATGAGGCTCAAACCCACTGAGCTTCCAGGTTCAGACATGGACAGGGTGGTGCAGCTGCCCACGTAGAGTGGGGCTGGGCTCTGCTGTTCCAGCATAGGCAGCAGCCCACACTGCCAATGCCACACTCCCAACACCACCTTGACACCTGAGCCATGATGCAGGGTCATGGCGCTGCAGCGCATGGCCAAGGAACTGCTTTTCTGCACCTCTCTCTCTTGGGTCTTGGTCACACAAAGTAAGTGGGGTTGGTGAGGGGTTTGCAGCCCAAGATGTCCAGCTGCATCAGCTCATAGGATCCTGGAGAATTAGAAGGGCCACTGCATTTTTAAGTCCAGACGGCAGGCCAGGCTGCAGGGGATGTACAACAGGAGGCACTGCCCTGAATGACATGCTCGGTGCATGGCACTGAGTTGATCCATACGCATGAGAATATAAGTCCTCAAGGATGCTGAAGCACCTAAATCCCAGTGGTTTCTTTCAGGATGCTGTTTCTGGGATGTTCCACTTCCATTTGTACTTTTGAAAAACCGCCACCTAAAATTCAGGTTCCTGAACCCAATCATCTGGATAGCATGAAAGATATGTCTGAAGCTCCCCCAGGACCTAGGGCCACTGACCAGCCAAACTCCGCACTTAGTCTAAGAAGAGTGTGCCTCCTTCCACCCCATTCACTCAAGTTTCTCCCCATAGAAACTGAAGGGTGGGCAGGAATGAGGGTCAGGGGAGCAGCATGCACCCAACTCTCACCTGGGTGTGCACTCAGACAAACGCTGCTCTAGAAATCAAGCAGCATTTGCACTGACCCATATTCTGCAGCAGCTCCCACAGAGGACTAGGAAAAAGGGATCCACCATGGCCAAAACCTGTCTTGTGCAACAAGAGAGCAAACTGAGAGCAAAGCAGAGAGATTATGAATGAGCTGACAAAACCAGCCTGCTGCTGGCATAGGCACCGAGCAGAGACGGAGCAGCTAGACTGGAAGTGTTTCATCCATTACTGTCAGAGAAGTCACTTTTATCACTGATCCTGCTCACATAAATCAAGTTGCCAAGCAATTTTATAGAGACGTTATACATCCAAAGCTCCTTATGGTCCTGTTAAGAGATGCATTTCTTTTTTAGCTCGGTGTGGCTGAAATGCTGTCAGAGAGGAGAGCCACTGCTCAGAGTGCTATTATAAAAGAAGTAGTATTGTAATTACAGCAAGAGGGATGATGCGAGCTAGGAGCCACCATCTTCTTCCCTTGTCCCCTTGCCTTTGGGCAGCCTCGCAAAGCTGAAAATTTGCTACCGCAAGCACAATAGCTGCTCATGCACCCTTTGCCATGGTGATTGATGAAAATGGAGGAATAATGATGTTACTTCTCCATTCTTCATAAATCAACCATCCCCTCAAAGTGGCTAGGGAATTGTAAGCCTGCCAGGATTTATATGGACAACTTAACCAATTAGCTCTTTTATCAAGGCTGTCGTCTTCTTAATGCAGTGTTAGATATATTTAGGCATGTGCCTACAAAAGGAAGTATCTCTCTGAAGCTAACAAAGCTCTGATCCTAGCAGACTTAAAGCCTTGGTCTGCAAATGTTTGCCCTGTGGCTGTGTTTGCATTGGCAAGTTCTTCTGTGACAGCAGAAGCTGACTAATAGCTGCAAGCATCAGGTCTGGAGGCCCCTACTTGTACATGACCTATATAGGTATACATGACCATATCCATGTAGTTATACATGTGCACACACATACATGTATATCGATATATATGTTTTGGAGGTTCATGAGAGATTGAGCCTGCCCATGCTCAGCTGTCCTGACCTGTGGCTGTCCCCACTGCCATCAGAGCACTGCTCCGTGCCATGCAGGGCTCTGCTCACACACCTCACCCACCCATTGAGGGCCTCATTTACCGCCACTCATTTGAGGGGGAGGGCAGGAGAGTACTCTGAGCGTGAGGCTGAGCACTGGCACCACTGACAAGGAGAAGCATTACAGCTATCAGCTAATTATCAGCACTGTCTCACCTGTTCCTGGCAGGCAGAGATAACCCCCAGCCTGACCTCGGCTGCCTGCATCCCCCCCAGGAAGCAGCACCGGCTGCCACAGGGATGCCAGGAGCTGCAGGAGAGGAGCACGGGCCCAGACGTGGCCCTCGCTGTGCTCACCTCCAGCACCAAGCAGCCCCCCACTGCACTGAAGCGCTGGAGCAAGCCTTTTGATTTCCCCTGCCCTGTATTCATACATCCATGTTGGTCTCGGGTCAAAAATCCAGAGCGTTCCTCTGGCTTGGTTACACTCCTGGCCCCAGCAAAATGAGGTTACCAGACCACCTCTAATGGCAATGGAGCATCCACCCAGTGATGGAGACATATCCAAAAGCTGGCTGGCCCTGCTGCCCAGAGCAGAGAGCCAACCTGCTGGAAACCTCATCAAGAGTATTTCTGCCCTTCCACATGCAAGGAGCTCCTTGCCAAAGGATGGAAGGATGCCACCAACAGTAAGCTTGCCCAAAATGCAACCGCACAAAAGCACGGGAAAAAGTCTGTCTTGGTCTACTACACACAGTAACAAAATGCCCTGAGCCACACTGTGGGGAGTGTATTCCCCTAGAAACCAGGGGAATATTTAGAGGGATTATCAGTACAGAGTTGCATTGATCCTGTATTCTGCCTCAGGTTTCCTGTACTGTCCATCACTGGAAGCTGGCTGGACCTTCATGTGACAGTATATCTAACATTTTTGAATAGAAGTGCATGTTGAAAAGCACAGTCACGAATATTTGCCTGAACACTATGAATCCCAGCCCTTGGAACACAGAAGTGAACACACAGTTTTCCTTAGGTGAGTTCTCCAAGTTCCTACATTAACACAAATCAGTCAAAGCCTTTAGGTGGCTAAAACCAATGAAAAAAAAAAAAAGAAAAAAAAAAAAGAAAAGAGATTACTCCATCAGCTCCCACTTCATACACTCAGATAATGCAAGGCCACACCAAGATACCCAACATAGCAATTTATTGGAAAAAGCATTATGACTACATACAGATACTGTGACATGATTAGTAGCCCAAACTGGCAACCTAAAGTCTTCCAAATCAACAACTCCCACTGAGCTCACAAAGTCAATGATCAGCACAAAAACTGTAATTCACAGTATTATTATATTTATGTAAAACTCTAGGAAATGCAGACAGAACACAGGCATCTTTGCTTATAGAAAAGGCAATTGAATTTGCATAAGCTTTTGATATCAGTAACACTGTTTATGAAACTGTAACCTGTTTACTGCATGTAGAAGGCCAGGAGCAGGACTGCACAGGCAGAGCCTACAGACCTGGCTACTCTATTGGGTAAGACATGCTTGCTCTCTGTTCAGATAGTGTATGCATATTACAGAAAAAACAGCTTCCTTCTATACCATGCTGTTGAGATGTGCAGCTCTGTTCATACCAGGTTTATTACTGGTCTTCCTAACATCTGAGATTTCACAGGAGAAATTTCTAAAAATGTCAGGATTTTGACCACTGCAGTACATTCATTGTCAGTACCCAGAAAGGTCTGTATCCACAGTCAGTCTATATGTGACTTCCAAAATCAACCCAGGAATGCATAAACTGTGCAGCAGTACACCCCTCCATTCCTCACCTATGCAGGCAAAAATAATATGTGACATGAACAGGTACCTTTTGCACAGGGGATGGCCTTAGAAGGGCCTTTGCTCCTTTAAGGAGCCTTCATAGCCTACCATATCCTTGATTTCCTTTCGATTTCTCTTCCCCTGTGCTGCAATCACTAACCATGGTGAATAACTTTTCCCTTGATTTTTTTTTTTTTGAAAATTAACTGCTCATCTGCTTTTTACCCATCCTGGCTAGCAGTTCTTGCACACGAGGAACTGAAACTGTCGTGAGGTCCACAGCAAAGTTCTTATATGGCTCAGCAAAAGAGAAAAGAAAAAAACATCAGAACTTCAGGTTTTCTCCTATTACTGCTAAGATTTGTTCTCAAAAAGAAGGCACAGGTCAAAGAGCTCAACTGGTCAGAACCCAGGACTCCATCAGAATAATCTCTCTTTCAGCTCTAGGAGGAAAATGGCTTTTGGAAAGCACCTGAACTTTGAGGCACTTTAGCATCAGAGGAGGGCATCTCTTTTAGTGAAGTTAAGGAATTATACAAGTACCCACTGTAGCACAGTGTGTGTGCGTGTCCCCATTACAGGTATTCTGCTTCCTGCCTGGCAGAGAGCTGACAGCTAAAAAGTCGGTTTGATGCCTGCCAATTAAACACTGACAGTGTTCCTAAAACAAGACCCACCCTTACTATTGTATTGGAAGTTTCAGAAAGGCTACTTATTATTTGGTGTAAATCCCAGTTTTCAAGAACCAGACTTTCCTCTTTCTTTAAAGACAGCTGCTCAGAGAAGCCTTTCTGAAACTCACACCATTTAAGGAGAGGTTTTATAAAGATCTGCACCCACAGCAGTTCCACTAGATGCTCACTGTTCTTCAAATGCACCCTCAGATTGCAAGTAATAGGTACCCGCTTTTTTCAGAGTTTGTATTTTTCTAATTCAATTAGATTACCACCTGCATTTCAAATTTGGTCCTTGTGTAGGCTAGTTTTAATGAAATATTACATACAAGTAATAGGAAGGTGATGAAATGATCTTGGGGTCTCTGTGTCACATTGTCCAGCTGCTGGTTGAGATCAGGACAAAACAGGACCCAAAATGTCCCACCTTAGACAGAAGGGACAGCTGCAAACAGAAATCTTCCCTCAAGTAACTTGGTCAGATGACAGAAATGGTGCTTTCCTGAACACACTGGAAAATGTAAAGGATGCCTATTTTCACTGTGTTGTTTTGGTAGCAATGCTCATGTCCCTTTACACCGCCTTGCAAATGGCACAGATAAAAGCAGAATCTTACAGCTGCAGCAAGCTCAAGAAGATAAAAAAGTCCCTGTATGCACTCTCGTCATGTTCCCCTGCCTGCCTCAGGTAAGACTAATAGTCTGCCAGCACTTGGACGTGACTCCTGTCAGGCACCAGTCTTGGTAATTAAGTACTTCAGCTGTCTCAGCATTGAGCTCTGGGAGCATGAGGGAGATAAAAGCAAGCCGCTGAGAGATCGTGAGAGTCTGTGTGGCTGAGGACTCAGTCTCGAACGAAGGAGCACGATCATCGGGGGGGGTATGCAGTGTTCTTCTAAAATGGTTAGTCCTTAAAAGAGCAATGCACAGGTATAGAGGGAGGGGATTATGTTTTTCTGCCTCTGCCAAATTGTTAGTTTATTTTGAAGAGAAGAGGGACGTGGTGTGGGGAGGCTGTTAGTGCAAGGCAGTACCACCGGGATCCAGATGCTCACTCTTTCACAAACCAGACCTCATTGCGTCGTCCATAAGGCTTCATAGGGGGGTCGTAACCATTGCAGAAGTAGAAATCCTTGCGGTACGTAGCTTCACTTCCCAGAGCAGACTTCAGCTTGGCAGCATAGTTCACATAGTCCACCTCTTTGGCGTAGCCACCGAACTGCCTGCAAAGAAGCCAAACATGGAGAAGTGCTGAGCAGCACTGGAACAACACAGCACGGGAGAGAAGGAGAACAATGCACAACTACAATATATTTAGCCACTCATTTTGGTCCAGGTCCCGCCAGCATGCACTTGCGTAGGCACCATTCTTTGAGAACCAGCACACTCTGCCTGCAACAGATCAATAGTCTCAAAGTCACACAGCCAGGGTACTGACAGCCACTGACAGACCCCAAACGGACACGTGTATATCAGTCATCAGAATGGCCCTGCCCTTTGAATGAATGCCATATCAGAGGAACAGCTTCCCAGAGAGCAAGGTTATCTCCAAGTCTGCTCAGCCCACAGTCCTTCCACCAATGCTGTCAACAGCCATGTTCACTGGGGTGTGAACAACCGTCTGCTGGAAGCAAGATCATGAAGGGAAGCCAAACTCTAGCTAGCCCAAGGAAAAAGGGAGGCGGGGAACAGAAACGTTAGCAATTACAGCCCACAATGCTATTTTAAAGGGGTGGGCTGGAATTGGTCTGTTTTATGTTTATCTCCCACAAACAGAAATTGTTTCCACATCAGCCTGCACCTAGCAGCCCTGCTTTAGTGCCAAGGTTTGAGACAAAACAGCCTGTTGCTGCAGAAGCAGCCCACACCCACAGCAAAGGCCAGGCAGCAGTCACAGGCATGGGAGGAGCCAGCAGCCCAGGACAGTTCAGTCAGCCAAAATAGTTCAAGCAAAGAGGCAGGGGAACATCCAAGGGGTTAAAAATGGGATAAAGAGCTTATCACTACTGTGATGCTGGCTTGAGTCCAGCTTAACTCAGTCAACAGCCAAAGCCATTCAAAGGTGATTTGAAGCAATGCAATGGCTACTTGTCGCCATGATGGGTTCTGACATTTAGGCTTTATCTGACTCCTATAATTTGATGTGAACCACACCAAGGGACATCCCTGATGACTAAGAACCATCCTGATCCCAGAAAATGGGGAAAACAATGGTATTCAGAGATTAGGAATGACTCAGTCCCTTCATATTCACCCTCCCTGGCTCTTCACCTTCTCAGGTGAAACAAAGAGCCTTTCAGGGCTAACCCCTGCACTTGTTTTACCAGTTAAAAAAAATAATCCATATTCCAAATCTGTGCACCATGAATCACGACAAGAAATGACATAAAGCACCTGCCTTCACAGTCTAGAAAGATCCTGCCATCTCCTTCTACCACATGCACCCCCTGTCCAGCAAGTCACCTAGTAAAAAACACCACTGCCCTTCAGAGCACCCCAGAGACCTAAGCACTTGGGACTGGGAATCCCAGGATGTGTTCCTTACGTGGAATAAATGGTCATCCCTTGTCTCTCTTCAATCTTAATGCTTTCATCGCTAGGACAAGGAGGACTGGCTTGAAACTGATTTGGGATTCGAAGATAGACCTTCACTTTCTGCTGTAAGGATCCATCTTCAGCAGGAAAGGCAGTGATGGAGACAGGAGCAGTCATGCCCATTCCAACCCCTGAAAGAGACACACAGAAATTACTACAGAAGCCTAGGTTCTCAGGAACTCAAAGCATTAACAGGGGATTCGTAAATGCTAATTTTGCTTTAGGAAGGCTCCTCACCATGGTCTCCTTGCACAGTCAGTTGAGAGAGTAGGGTACTCTGAGGCATGCAGAACAGCCTTCAGGCTTTTGCTTGAGCCAAACCTCTCTCCCCACTAACTATACGGGGAGCCTGGGAGGTAAGGGCCTCAGGTAACTGACTTCTGGATGGTTTTTCATGATTGGTTTTGTTTTTGTGGCTCTTAACTATATAGCTCATGCCACACTCTCTTCTGACACATCACCTCTAACACAACAGGACCTACAGTTCTTGTGCAGTGACACATTTATATAAGAGTATTTAAATACACGAGTATTTAAATCTTTATCATCTATACTTAGTGGTGAGGCCGTAGCCAATACTGGGTGATAGAAGCTTTCTCCCAAACCCTTCCGAATGCTCCCACAGGTCCTACGAGTTCCAGTGGCCCAAAACTCATAGCTGGTCTGGCTTTCAACGGGACTGTCCATACTCTCCCCAAGTCCAGGAATAGCACACCTCTTTTCTGCTCATTACTTCCTAGAGGTACATGGCATGCAAGAACATTTTTCTTCCCTCTTCCTTCAGCACTAGTGAACCTGCAACTTTCCGGTGGGGCCATGCCTCTATTGTGATCAGCAGGGAGTTCTTGATCACGCACAGAATGGGCTGAGATGAAGACATCTTTCTCATTTATTTGTACACTTCGATACCATACCTGTCTCCGTGCCATGGTGCAGAAGTTACCCTTTCTCCTACAGCAACAGTGATCACCTTTCTGAAACTGTAGGGCTGTAAATGCCCTTTTCTTCTCTATCCACCTCCTATTCCCATATAGACTACATAACTCCCTCTACCACGTGCCTGAGAAGGGTATGAGATGCCTCAGATCTACTCAGCGGTCTTCTCAGCCTGTTACGGATTATTATTGATGCACATACTTTAGTAAGTTGAGAACTGGAGGCAATCACCTGGAAGCACCATTATAAAACACTGCGAAGTACCATTAAAAGGCACGCTCATTGTTCATTACCCTTTCACGAATAAAAATAACCAGGCTACACGCTAAAAATTCAAGGTCATAAAAGTCATTTCCCTGCCTACGAGGGCAGACTTCCCAGGCGCGATCACAGAACCGAAGCGCCCCAGCTACCCTGGATTTCATCAGCGACCGTGCACCCCGAGCGCCCTGACAGCTCCTCGTGTGCCTGCGCTTGCATTATCCCAGCGGCAAGGTAACACATTGCTGCTTGAACACAACGCCAGGCCGCTCACCCTTGTCGTTGCTTCCTCCGACGTACTTGAGGAGCTTCAGCACCCCTTCCTTCGAGGCCTCGTCGAAGGGCTTGCCCTCCACCTCCACGGCGGCAAACTGCCCACCTTCGCACGCCCTCTCCTCGTAGCTCAGCTGCTCCTGAGGGAAGGCCGAGGGTCAGGAGCCGGGGCGGACGAAGAGGAAGGCGAAGGGGAAGAAGCCGGGGCGCAAGCCGGGGGGCAGCCTCCCTCCGCGCTGCCTCCCCTCCCGTGGGACCCCCGCGCCACCCAGCCGGGCCGCCCCCTACCTTCTCCCCCTTCCTCAGCACCCGGTGGGGCCATGCCTCCACCGTGCTCAGCAGGGAGTTCTTGATCATGCCCAGCATGTCGCCGGCACCTCCCGGCCCGGCCCGGTCCCCCCGCAGCGCAGCACGGCCGGCAGGGAGCGGCCGCGGGCCGCGGCGGGGCGGAGCGGGGCGGGGAGGGGAGGGGAAATGGTCGGGGAAAGCGGCCAAAGGGGACTCGAGGGCTGCCGAAAGTGTGTGTGTGGGGGGGGGGACATGGACGGGGTGAGGGGGTAGGCCTAGCTCTCCCAAAACTGCAAAATCTCTGCGTTTGTTATAATTCTTGTTGTCGATTTTGGTTTCTTACAGCTGGCTCCATCTACGTGGGTGAAGCCCCCCGTGGTGGCCCGTGGGGTGCAGAAGGACAGGAGCCAGGCAGAGGGGTGCCGGTGAGGAGCCCCAGGGCTTTTGCTAAGGAGCAAAAAAGAAAAAAACTGTGACAGAAGAGATGTGGCGTTAAGGCGCTTCCCCCTTGATAGGGACCCTCCTACGGCGACAAAGCAGTCAGTGACCAGCCGAGCCCAGCGGCTGTGCCCAGGCCGGCAGTGACAGGGTGACCAGGGGTGACACGGGTGCAGATCTAGTCATCTATTAACCATTATAATTTGGTTTGTTTGCTGTTACGCAAGAAGCTGTGGTTGTAACAGACGTTGCGTGCTGCAGGTTATTTGTTTTCTTTCGGACCAAGTGCTGACTTTCTCTGGTGGGCTGAGTTTTGCCGAAAATACCAATTTGTACCTATCAGTGGAGGAAAACATGGACTGGGTCAGACCAGAGGGTCCCATCGTGCCCAGTCTTCTGTCTGCGACAGGGGGTGCTGGTGGACATTTGGGTAAAAAGGCAAAACCCATGGTGGCCTGGCCTGGCCTCCCACCTCCAGCCATCTGTGACTGAGAGACCTCCCTGGGCTAGACGTCTTATCGTCCTGTTTCATGTTGTCCTTGGTGGATTTTATACAACTTTATACAACTTCAGGTTGCCTGGTGAGATGCTTGTGTCTGAACAGGTAATGAAAGCTGACATCTATGTTGTATTTTTCCTCCAGAAAGGCCGAGATGGCCAGTAGTCCCTACAGCCCCAGGCAAGGTGTGCAGAGCAGCCCGTGCAGGGAGCAGCAGTGGTGCAGGCGTACAGCTGGTGCTCCAGCACTGCCTCGTAGCTCTGAATGCAGGGCAGCAAGGAGGAGGTTGATGGGGCCTTTCTCTCCGGTTATTCACTGTCATTAAGGAAAATATATTCTGGAATCAAAATAGTCTACATTTCCTTAGAAATTATGAGGAAAGCTTTGCCAAAAGCATGACTTTTTTTTTTTTAAAAAAAAAAACCAGCCTTTTTACAGGCTTGATTTTTTTTCCTTTTCTAGTTAAACAGTGTTTCAGATTCCTAAGCAAAAACCAAGGAAAGACTTACCAAATTAGGGTTTTGTTATTTTCTGAAAACCCGAATTCAGAATTTACGCCCAGGAAATACTCACCAGATTGTTTCATACACTCCTCATACTCCCGCACTCAACTCCTAGATCCCAGACACAATGCTCACTGAGTTAATTCTTGTGGTTCATTTTGAAAGATTTCATATGAAGCTAGATTCTCCCCCTCCCTCTTAAAGTTACTGTAATGTCACTGACCTTGTTTCCATATACTCAGGCCTTGGGAATCTTTAAATCCTCACTATTTATGACTGGAGACTTTGCAAAACAGCTCTCATGCCAGCCTTATCCACAACCATTTAGGCATAATTCATTCTTTATTTTTATTCTCATAAATTGCTTTATTCAGACCTTTAAAATTTCTTCATTCAGACCTTTAAAAATAGTTTATTTTCTCTTTGACTCTACTATCTACATTTCAAAAGATTTCAGGTATGCAGTTGGCTACAGTGCTGGGTAAGAATCTCTTTAGAGACCTGAAGAACAAGCACACTCTATCCTCCATTCAGTGCATAATGTCTGGAGGTCTGTGTCTGCATGTGGAGAAGATACTCCGTGAATTAGACACCAGTTGAATTACCAATCAGGCACCAATTGAATTACCCATGATTTTGGAAACTAAACTGTCTCCTAAACTATTTTGGAAAATTCTTCTAGACATCTATTTATGCTATTAGGTATCTAAATAGTTTCGGAAAAACATCCCATTTTCCAGGGGTCTTGGCAGAAGTCACTGTGATTTCTTTCACAGTGTTGGAAGTTCTGGACATATCTGTTGAATAACAAGGTTTCCAGTGCCCACCTTCAGGTAGCTAAAAGAAAGCTCTCTGCAGAATGAAGATGTTGAAATTTGGTCCCTAGAATCTGATATATCTTCACTCTTGAAACAATATACATACACTAAGTTTCTCCAACCCCACCCACTCTCTGAACACATGAACTGGGCATTCTTTGCGCTGGTGGAGAATAGGTTAAGGCCATATTTTAAAACACAGCTTCCTCTCCCCCTCCCCATCCAGCTGGAAGTACAAAGCACTGATCTATCTTCCTGCATTCATCCGGCATTCAGCACTTTTGAAGATTGAATTCCCCAGCTGTTTCTGACAGAGTGCTGTGAAAATAGGACAGAGAAATTCAACTGATCTTTATAGAAACAGCTTACCCTGGTAAGCAGAAAGAATAACTGCATAGCCTAAAGGTATTCACACTCAAGTAGACTGAGCTTCTCAACTCATTTTGCATGGTACACAAAACAACCTTCATTGAAGAACAGGGTCAGATTTGACCTACCAATGTAGGGTTGAAAGAGAGCAACAAAATGCAGAAGTTCTGGTCTCCTCAGTAAAGCCATCTTGTGTGTGCTTTGCTTTATTCTGTCTAGCAGCATCCTATCAGGAAAGGCTTAAGCAGGTGAAAAAAATAATAATAAACATTTCCTTTTTTTCTCTGGTAGAGAATTAACTCCTCTGAAGTCTCCTGCGAGCATACAACCTTCTCCTGTGCATTGGGAGTCTCCGCAGCTGAGTATTTCCACGCCTTTGGCTCTGCAGAGCATTAAGTCGGATGGGGAGGACAGCTTTGCTGATGACATTGAGACGTTCATTGAGTTCTTCTAGCCTTTTCCGTATCGACTGGACTTCCCTCACAAGATTGTCCACAGCCGCAGACACAGGGCGGAGACTACAGAAGAGTAATACAGGAGAATAAGTTTGGGGGCTGTTCCTGAGCATGCTAAATAAATTACCAGACTAGCAGGCCTTGTGTTTCTTTTGGGGGGGGGGGGGGGGGGACGGGGACGGACAGGTAGCTGAAAGAGCTGGAAGCAGTTTGCTACAAGATGCTTACAAAACACTTATGTAAGATGCCCCTTTCTGAGCCCAGGAAACCATGAACTACAGGACCAGTGTGTGCAACGTGCTCTTTCCATTTCCGCCAAAGCACAGCTGGCTCAGTGCAGGTTGACAGATGATTTATGAGCTCCCAAAAGCACTTCACAGCCCTGCTGCTTTCAGGGAGGAGATGAAAACCATCCTGCTTCGCTGGAACCAGTGGGGCTGAGCGGTCGAGAGCAGCAATGTGCAGAAATCCAGTGGGGACTTCTCGATGAAGAGCAAGCTGCTGCCTGCCACGGTTCAGACGTGATTGCAGAGCGCCCTCACCAGTTTCTGCAGGCTGTGCCTCTCCCCGAGCTGAGGAGGGGACTGTTGAGTTTTCCAACAGGATTTAGGAAGGTGAGGGCTGCACTGATGCACTGGCATGCCTGGGAGTGGCCCTGTCCCTTCCTCTGGAAGGCTTCCTCTCAGTCTCCCTTCGGGTATTACCAAGCTCTGACCATCATTCCAATCTCACATGATATTAATAAGTATTAACCAGCCTCACTGTTAACCAGAAATGGAGGCTGGGCCAGTGATTCCCACAGGCTACTGCCAATCCTCAGCACTTAAAGTGGACCAACCTGTGTCCTTACCAGCGAGCTCTTACTTCAAAGTCCTGTGGGAGAAATGTGGCTGAATAGTCTCATTACCTCTCCCTGCACGACAGTTCAGGAGTCACTAAGTCAAATATTTCCAAATATGTAAGACTTAATGTCTGCCCTGAAAATCTTAGGCACTGGTAAATTTCTGCACTGGGGGTATGAAAGTTGTGATCAATTATGTGCTAATAACATCCCCCATGCAGGTGAGGAGAAATCTACTTGATGACAAAGACCAGCATATAATCTATGTACCATATCCTCCTTAAACCCTAATTTGATATTGTGTGACCTTCTCATTAGTGTCATTTTATCCTCGTAGCCTTTCCTTTTCAGCTGGCTCAATGCACAGCAGTTGTGGAGAGATTTTGTTTGTTTGTTTGTTTTGTGTGTGTGTGGTTGTTTTTTGTTTGTTTTTGTTGTGTTGTTTTTTGTTTGTTTGTTTGTTGTTTTTTTTTTTCTAAAGAGAAATCTGAGCTGTGGAAGAGAACCATTTGCTTTAGGAACAATTCTGATTTAAGAGATAGTAGGTTTCTTGTAGGTCCACATATTCCCTTCTTCTCTCTATCTTCCTCTGCCTTTTCCACTCTGATTTTGGAAATGTCAGATTAAAGTAACATTTGAGTGTGTTCAATAGGAAATATTTCCTGTAATGCCAAGGGAGAAATGTGAGGAGATGGACTAGAGAATAGCTTCCACTGCTTAGGTGTTACAGAGACTGAAATCAAAATAGCACAGGCCAGCTCAGCTTCTTCTCCCTACCCTGCGGCCAAATCCATGTGTGGATTTGTAACACAATTCATTTTTTCCAGGCTGTTCTCACACCTCACAGGAATGAGGTGTTGAGGACAGCCTGAGTTTTCTTCAGGGTAATTCTTACAATACAATCATGGCAATTGGCAATATTTCCCAATAAATAGTGAGCAGTATATTGAGTTTACTAGGGTGCTCAGAGCTGCTAGCACAACAGATATCAAGAGTGGGATTCATCTCCCTGCAGTTGACCAATCTGAAAGCTAAAGAAGACGAATCCTGCTCGAAGAAGGACACCCAGGGCAGGACTGAATCATGCCTCCAGATGAAGGGAATTACCTGGAGATCTCCGGCAGTAAAGCGTTTGGGTTGTTCAGCAGGGTGTGTTTCATTTGCCAGAAGATGCTGTTTCCCCATTTCTCAAGTGTTTGAGTAATGCTGTTAACACCTTCTATGTTGACCTTGTCAGCTAGGTTAGCAGGACATCCATGAAAGCGAGGAAAATAAATTTGACAGAATAAGAAAACATGAGCCAGTGGTCTTAGTTTAATCCCCTCCTCTTCACCTCAGATGAGTTGCAATGAAAATATTCATTGCCAAATATCAAATATAAGGAGGATCTAAATTAAAAAGCAGATAACTCTCCCTTGCTATGTAATTCTCTGCCTCCTGTTGCCAGAGTTTTCTGCTGTCACTGAATGCCCCAGCTGATTATTTCTAAAATCATTTTTCTCTCCAAAAATCTCAGCAGCTACCCAGGAATCAAGAAAGACAACTCATGAGTGAGCAGTGTTTGTCCCACTCCAAGGGGGAAATAGGCAAATCTTCAGCCCTGAGTTAGCTAATGTCTCCCAGGTTGAACCACCACCACCTCTTACCGCCTTCTCTGTAGTCCCATTTCTGATACTGGTCCAGAAAGTCCTCCTGGGATTTACAGCAGGGTAAGAAGATGAAGAAGAGGAAAAGAGGAATAGTCACCATGATGGTGGTTCGTAGGGCTTTGACCTTCCCTTTGCTCTGTGGAGACAGAAAATCTTGCTAACTGCTTTATTTCTCTTTCCCCTCTTTCTCCATCTGCCGTCTGTCACCCCAGCACCACCTTTCTCTCTGATGATGTATTTCTTTAAAATGTTTTAAAAGTTGCTCAGCTGAGCTTTTACAGAAGCACAGGGGCTTTTCTTTTTCACAGGTACAAAGTGCCTTACCTTTTTTTCAAGCCATTGAGTGGTACAGAGATGCTTCCTCAACTGGCAGCAGGTAGGAAAGCCACTGGAACAGGCTGCCCAGAGAGGTTGTGGAGTCTCCTTATTTGGAGACATTCAAACCCACCTGGGGGATCCTGTGTAACATGCTCTAGGTGACCCTGCTCGATCAGGGGGGTTGGACTAGATGATCTCTGGAGGTCCCTTCCAACCTCAGCCATCCTGTGATTATGTGATTGTGTGAAAGTAGCTTTGCTTCGTATGTAGCCATGCTGGGATAGCACCTTTTAGCTATGAATGTTTTGTGAGTGTCAGGAGAAGGCACTAGGAGGTACGAAAACAGCTGCATCCCCACTTTGCAGTTAGGGAAAGCAAGGTACAAAATAGTGAAGCAATTCATCAAAGATTTAATAGAGGCCAGAATAGGAAATTGTTCTCTTTGACTTGATCTGCAACCCAGCTGCATAACTGAAATATTACCCAGTGATGGGCCTCAAAGGAAAATAAATAAATAAATAAAAAGGCAGCAAAACAAATAAATAAAACAAACAAAAACAAATAAATAAAAACACAAAGCCATGTGCTGTCTCCCCCTTGCCCTGCACTTGGCGGGGTCTATTCCTCCTGAGCAAATCTGCAGAATAGACAAGACAGGTAGATAAACTGATGTAACTGATGTGAGCATTTACCTAAGATCCTCATCTTCTTTCAAGTTTATCATCATTTCCAAGTCAACAGAAGTCAACCCTAACCTACAGGCCCTCCTGGACAAGTACTGTCTCTGAATGTAGGAGGATAGATTAGTCTCTCCTCAATTTACTCATGCTAATTTGTTATTCTGTCTTGATTAAGTAGTCCTTCAGTGTTGAACTGGTTATTTTTATGTCATGGACAGCTGTTGTGGCAGAAACTGGCTGGAAATATCAGTTATGCACATATTGCACACAACGAATGAAAAATATGCATTGCCAAGTTCATAAGTTCTAGTGATGATTTTTCAGTCATCCGTAGTCACAGTGATGGAGGGGTTCATGTGAGAAGTAGGCACATTGAGAAAACCCAAATTATTCCCCTGTTCATGTGCACGCATCAAAAGTCTAAGACCTCACTGCAAAATACGAGAATGTTAAATTGCTTTTTTAGTATCGTATAATCCTCATCTCCTAACCATCTGGGAAGAATTCAGCCACCTCAAAACCTACTAGGAGCTGTACCAGATAAAGCAGAACATAAATAAATCATTTTACTTTGTGCTGTTCTTGCATTTAATCACTAGTGTATTTTAATTGAAATTGCATTTATTTTTCTGTATATTTAAAATAGCAGTATGAATATAGCCATACTGATGGGAAATGTCATACTACTTTAAAAATATTACTTTCCTCCTGTCAGGATGTATTTTGTATTCTTCTAATTGCAGTGTTCATTTAAAGGAAAAAAAATAAATTATCTTCTTCCTATCTCTCACATGCACACACATCTTCTTCCCCCCCAACTCACCCAGAGCTGCCAGAATGCAGATCTCTAAGAGAGCTTGATGATATCACCAAGACACATAATGAAATGGTCTCTATAGACACTCTTGAAACTAAAAAGCCATTGACACCAAAACTTCTCTGCCTCTCTGTCTTTCCAGATAAATATTCCAGCCTTTGGACATTTTCTTTTTTTTTTTTCTTTTCTTTTCTTTTTTTTTTTTTTTTTGATGACGATGCACTGCACATGCCTTTTCAATCTTCCTTGGTGGGAAAGGACTTCCCAGACGCCAATGTCTCTAATTGAAAATGATTTTAAAATGCTGCCAACATCAAGGAGGCAGTGTGGCTTTCCAGCTCATTTTAAAACATCCTGAAGAGATTTTCCATTTCTTACCCTTTCCACGTACCACTTGTTTCAACACCCCAGGGCAGGGATATATTCTTTCTTTATTTATTAAAAGAAGGGTTGTGATAAGTTCCACCTGCATCTGGTACTGAAAATCCACCCTACTTGACCTCAAACCTTTTAAAGCATCACATGTTCAAATGGATCACAAGACACACATGGTCTGTTTGCGAGGTCCCTCATGGACCAATTTCTCTGTAGCTTTGCTCCCTGCATTCCTGAATGCGTGTTGTAATTTATTATCATGATAAACATCAGGTTGTAATCATCTTTGAAAAGGGTTCCCATATCTCAGATACTTACACAGAAATTAAGCAGTCCTCCTTCTCTTAGGTGGAATTGTAGAAGGCAACTGGATCTTTACTAACAAGGTTTCTAGCAGAAAAAGTCTGTAGGGTCATCTGTAACAGGAACCAGATGCCTAGCCCATGGAAATTGTCTTCAGATCTGTTGCAGTATTGCACTGGAAAATACTGTCAGGGTAGAAAGCAGATTCACAAACAGGGAAAACACACACATCTTCGGATGAAGCTCTTTTCTAAGTCCAGAGAATAACAATGACATAGTAGCTTTGTTATTGCTACTACTAATTACAATAATATGGCATGCTCTCTGTCAGAAAATTGTATCATGTTCTGCCCTTGGAGCAGGGTAGGCGCAGTGATTCACTGCCTTCATCTGAAAGCAATGAAGACAGACGTACTCGTGTCATTATTACCCAATATTTTTTTTCTTCTTTTGGCCTCTCAGTTCCTCACTCTGACATGATAATATAGCTCCTCGAGCTCAGTACCCAAAGCACAGCACAGCCAGGATCAGCAGTTGTGCTATCCAAGCCTGAATCTCTGCCCAAAAGCAAAGGCATGCTGCCAGAATTTGAGCTCCCGTCCTTGTGTCCCTCTGCCGTTCACCCTTTCTGTTTCTGGCTGCTCCAGTACACCCCATTTCCAGTGCTTATCCCTCCCTGCACACAGCAGGGAACATGACAGAGCACTGAGATTTCACTGGTACCTGCCCCAGATTTCAGCACCCAGAGGGAAAGCAGGTGATGACTTGAGTTCCCTACTGCCCACGGCTTGTGTTGGCTGCTAGGGTATCAGGGAATTTTCTAGGTTACGCCCTCCTGGTGCTAGACACAGCTTCGTTTCTGAGAGGAGTACATGCTGTCTCTGCTGCAGACGTGAGATGTTGCATTGTGATTCAGAGCTTGCCTGCCCGTGTACAGCAAGGCTTGAAACCTCTGCCTGCACTTCTAACTGCGCCAAACACATACACTCTCCTGATGCCATGTGTGAGCATCTCAGTGTATCAGCTCAAGCCCATGCTTGCTTTGAGGTGAGGATTTTGTCAGTTAGAGACAGCAGTCACTGTAGTGATACCTAAAATGAAGGATTTTTTTGCTGCAATATTGGACTGCAAGTGAATTAGCTTTGTGGTTTGCATTTGAGACCCTTTCTACTCTTCTAATTTTCCCAAGTTCCTTTCGAGCCACTTTAAAACTAAAACTGAAGAGTGATATTGGGTTTGAGGTTATTTGCAGAGGAATAAAATATACTTTTAAATGAATCAGGGAGTTTGATGTCAGGTAAATCATAAATGCGTAAAATATAACTCGCACCCCAATGGTAATGGACATTTAAACAACAAAGTAAGCTTAAGGCTCTCAATTTAGTGAAGTATCTCAATATATAATAAAGATATTTTGCAGGCTGTTTGAATTTCTCTATTTTCATATGAAACACTTCAAGGAGATTTTAAGATTATGTTACTTATACATACACAACTAAAATTTTATGTTTTATGTATAATGTCAAGGAAGTTTTAGGTGTTATAAATGAAAGAGTTTCACATTAAAAAAAAAAAAAAAAGAAAAAAATTAGTAGCTGCGCAATTTCTCAGTTAATGCCAGTTCTCCCAGAGCTCCTGGGCTGAGATCCTGAAAAGACTCTGAGCTGTGTAGAGGAGAGAGCTGCCAAGCCTGCGAGTCCAGAACAAAGAATGTGCAAGCCCTACTTGTGAAGCGGATGGCATTTGTTAGCTCTCTCAGCAAAAGAACAGGGTAATATAAACATTAGCATATGGTTGTAGGATTATGTAATGGTGGAAAGATCAAGAAAAATGCCAAAAGCAATTTAAAAATTGGAGCCTACAGTATTAACCCAGCCACGCTGGTACAGCTGGAATATCACCTGTTTCAAAAGCCCAAAAAGTTCAAAAGTTAATAATCCCCTGTAATGTATTATTCCTCTGTTTATATGCATGTGGGTTAAATGCTGTACGCACATGCACACACATCTTTGGGTTACATGGCAGTAGCAATATCCTGACTTCTCCAAGTTTGAGGACATACTTGACACCAGAGTAACAGTAGTGCTTTTGCATATAATTAAGAGTTAAACTGTTCATTTTCTACCTGCATGTTTTGCGAAAGCAAAGAGCACCCAACTCCCTCAAACAGCCTGTCCATCCTGCTAAGCACAGGGATCTCAGAGACAGCCCCAGTGACTGGCAGTCAGGGTGATGCTTTGCCAGCAGGCAGGCATCCCAATGCTGAAAAACAAAGCCATCCAGGTGCATAGCACACATCCACTGAAAATCATAGCATTAGTAAATATTTGGAGGAGGTAATGTATACCTTCTGCCTCTTCTCCAGGTATACGTGCTTTTCCAGGTTATGTCGTATCTCCACCTCTCTCCCAGTTAGAGCTCAGTGCTCCCTCTTAAGAAGTTTCCTCTCTCTCCCTGGACAGGCATACACAGACCTGGTACTCTCCATGTCTGTCTATCTGTCCGTCTGTCTCTAAGGATCTGCTCACTCTTCCTTTCTCCCTCCTTCCTTCACTTTGGACACTATTCTCCAGAAATGTAGGTAGCAAGCCTCCAGCCTCCAAGTCTATGCCACTCTGCACACGTTCCCTCCTCTCCTGGCTCTTCTCACAGGTGCCTTTAGAGTTCCTCAGCCCAACAAGCTCTGCCCTAGGTGCCTGGATGTGTCTCGTCCAGAGGAAGAAAGCAAGCATTCCTGGGAAAGAAGTCAGAGAAGGGCATACAAGCATTACCTGCACTCTTGAGGACAGTCCTTCTGTGTTGATGCTTCCAAATCTCTGCCTCCTTGCTCCTCTTCTCCTCACCACCCCCTCTGCATTTCAGCTTGCAATGAGTGACGTGTCCCTCGTCATTTCCCTGCTCTCCACGTTTCCACAGCCTTTCCTTGGAGCCTCCTCCAGCTGCACCTCTCCTACCCCTCCCTCCCACTCCTGCACGCTGGCCATCTCCCCCACACATGGCAGCCTCATGGGAAGGGAAGCCTCAGCGATGGAGTCCCTTCTGAAAGCAGCTCAGCCCACGAGGACGCCCGTATCTCTTTGCCCCTGGTTCCTTCTGGGCAGCGCTCAACCTCCCCGGCACAGCTGTCTGACTTCTCCGACTAGTCACAGTTTCCACTATGCAGTGCTCCTCTCTGGCTGCTTGAACCCTCCAGCCATCCAGCCATGAATTTGCTCACCACGTTGTTCCTGCCTTTTAACAAACATGCCAATTAATTCCCTGCTGATTAGTTCATTCCCGATGCTCTCTGCCAAATCTATTTCTGGTGGAATAAACAAGGAGGGATGAATCGGCGGCAGGGTTATTATTTTTTTTCCCGCTCCCCTTCTCCCAGGTCTGTGCCTGCCAAAGCAAACAGGCTCAGGTCTGGTCAGTGCTTGATAAAAAGATTCCCAAAGAAATAAATGCAAGGTGTTAACGGGATGATTTTTGTAAAGCAGGAGGTGGGACCCCGAGTCTGGTCCCATCTCTGTGTCAGACTGACATTTTGCAGTGGTTCGAGGATGTGCAGCCACCACGGTGGTAGCCCTGAGCAGCACACCCAGGCTCATGACTGGACCTACTAAGGCATTGCTTGCAAGTGCCTTGGCCAAATCTGCATTCTTCCTGATATTACTTCTCCAGTATCAGCTGGCAGCAACGCCCTCTCTGCTTCCTGATCAGTCTATTCTTATTTAACTCTGTTTTCCACTGCCAAAACGTCTGCGCTCGGCAGTGAGAAAAAAGATCCTTTTCCACAGGGCAAAGGACCGTCCAGCTGCTCAGAATAAAAGCCGACATCCAGAAATGAAGGAGCAAGAGGCTGTGTGCAAGCGTTACGGAGAGGCAGATCCACAGCTGGAAGGGACTCGGCGATGCAGGTTTACCCAAGGTGAGGAGCCGATCGGCAGGAAAGCTTAGTGGCATCCTTCTGAGCACAGCCCATCAACATTGCTCACCACTAGCATTTAGCCAGCCATTTAATCCCACTCAAGACAGAGTGCCAGCCAGGACCAGAGAAAGGGATATCTACATCTCTGACACCAGACAAGGACAGCTCAGACCTCTTCTGCCCACCCCCAGTCCCTCTGGCTCTGTGGCAAGGAAATTTCTGCCTGATTTACAGAGCCTTGCCACTGAAGCAGCGGGATGCTCATTTGCAGAGTTATAAAACACCAGTTTTCTAAAGCAGCCCACAATATGAAGGCTTAGCATAGACCAGCCTCAGGAGGAACTGGAAAGCTATTTTGTCAGGGCTCAAACAAGCAAATAAAATGTCTAGGCAACAAGAAAATAACCCAAACAATCATCTGTCTCCAGCTGTTCCCTGTTTAGCACAGGGCAAACACAGTCCGGTCATGCTGCTGTTGTAGCTCCATGAGAAAAGGAAATGAATTGCTGTGGGACAGGGTGGGATGGGGACACTGGATGAGTGCAAGAAGCCCTCCAGGGTGTCCACATGGACACCAGGGCCGAGCTGAGCTCTGAATGACCCTGGTGGGAAACTCACACAGGCACATCAGTGCAACCTGAAACACCCCAAACACAGCCTGTGCTGGGGAAGGGTGGCAATGTGTGCATGATGTCCTGGTCTCATGCTGGCAGCAGCTCTTGGGGTTTGTGGAGGGAAGGAGGACCCAAGGGAGCTGCAGCACTTCCTTTCTCTGCTGCCTGCCGTGTACCTTCCACATTTCCAGTAATGTGAAAGAGGAGCACTGCCCGGCCCACCAGCACCCATGTGCCATCACTGCAATGAGCTAAGCAGAGATCAGGAATGTTGTTAATACAACCAAGCAACGAGAAACACTCCCCCCCCCCTTCCCCATTTTTTTTTTTTTGGCATATCTCTATGACTGTGTTGTAAGCAACCGCAGGGCGTTTAATTTGATCTCCTCTCTGAGGACTGCCACTTTCAGTTGTTTTTCTAAACTCAAGCAGCCTCAGTCTGAAGCTTGCTTATAACATACAAACAGGCTGCTGCACGTCTGTGGGTCTCTCAGGCCACAGAAGAGCTCCAAGACAGTTAAATCCCTCTGGCAAGAGCAACACCTGCAGAAACATTTACATTTATCTCCCTGGACCCTGGTCCAGCCTGCAGCCTTTGGGCAGGTGCAAGCTGAAGGCAAAAGAGGTTCAGATCCCTCCTTCCTGAGGTCCGACAGCCACAGCAAGAGCTGCTCCCACATCAGTGCTCTGGGCATGGGCACCTGCAGCAGCGCTCAGACCTCCCATGCCAAGGCCAGGTGTTTGCACAGGGAGTCCTGGCTGTCAGAGGATGCCTCAAAGACCAACGGGGGCCACAGGTCTGGCTCTGCAAGCCTGCAAATCACTTCAGAGCATGGATTAACCAGGTGTTATCTAGCCAGGCTGGTTAGAGGGAAGAGGGTGACTCCCAAGGGTGCATCAAGATGTTTCGCATCAGAAACACCCACCATTTCTGCCCCCATGGCCGCACACAGGCACACCACACAGCCTTGGGGCTCCACAAATTAAACATCTGCACAGCTCCAACTATATTTTGGCCTCTTGTTTATGCTGAGGAGGATTCAGGGCTGGAACTGGTTTTAATGCCTGGGCTCATTGAAAAATCTCTGCACATCTGCACTGCTTAAACTTGCCTGAAATACTCTTGCTGTAGGTACCAGAAAAAGTGGAGTGTTTTGCACCTGCTAGGAATGTTATCGCCACTTTTCCTGTTTTGACTTGCTTTTATGGTTTCTTCCTGTTAGCTTTCACTGCTTGATTGCACTTTATTTTGTTGTTTGAACAAGCATTTCCTATCTATTGCAGTGTCTGCTCCCATGTGAGTTCTCCATCCTGGAGAGACTCAGCCAGGTACAGGAGGAACAAGGAAGGTGTTCCCAGCCCTGCTCACATAGCCATGGCCAGCCCAGCAAACGAGAAGGGTAGGACAAGAAGAGCAGGTAAAAGCATTAGCTTAGCACACATAGGATTGCAAAAATACCGGGTATTTCTTCCCTCTGGACAGCTGAGAACAGCTGCTCCAGCTGTTGTGTGCACCTCCCAGCTGGTTCTCCGTACAAGAGTGAGCCAGGCCTCCATCACAGCACAGCTTCCTGGCTACCACAACTGACTGGAGCAAGGGGAGAGAAACATCCTTTCTTAAGTCTCTCCTTGTCAGCATTTCCTCCACATTCTCTCACAGGTTCTCAGAACTTCCTTAGGCGGGGAGGGTGCCACCATGAAGCCAAAGGCAGCTGTGCGTCTCTGTCCCCTTCAGCTGCCGAGCACACATTTGATAGCCCCGAAATGGCTGCAGCAGGGACGGGGACTTTCCCAGTGGCTGGCCACGTCGGCTGTGCATGGCTCCCTGCTTTGGGTGGAGAGGGCTCAGCAGGATCCCTGAGGCAGGCCATGGCGAGTCTGTCTGCGTCAGACACCCAAAACACAATGCATGCTGCAGGCTGGAGTGGTGGGACAGCTGGCTGCCAGGCACCTCCTAGAGGAGACATGACATGAAGGGCCGTAAAGTGGCCATAGGGCCTATCAGACCTTGCAACACAGAGTGGCAGAAGGTGATGAAGGCCCATACCTGGCTGGAGAGCAGCTGGTGGAACCTGTATCGTATCCATTGCTCCAGCTCAGCCAGAGAAGCCCACAGATGCAAAACCACATAGGACATCCTGGTGCCTATGAGACAGGGGTGTAGCACAGAGCTATCCTTATGGTTGTTGTAAACTCCCAAGTCACAGGGGTGCCTGCTGCCTTCCTGGCAATGAACTAATTTCCTAAAACAGCACTAAGTACCTAGGGCTGCCAACAACCCCACTTCACCACACATGGGAACCTGCATGCTTGTTCTGTAGGGTCAACAGATCAGGGGTGAGCTCAGCAAGGACTCTCCCAACACCACTTTCCTTGCCATGAAATTCACCAACCGCCCATGGTCCTCCTGCTCTCACAGCACTACTTGCTTCCTCTAGCCCCAGCTGTCACCGCACCTGCCCTGCAAGAGTCGGGCCTAGCAGAGCAGCGGGAAGACTGCCATTGCTGCAAGCAGCTCACAGAAGCTACATGTGGCTCTATCACTTTTTGGTGGGAAAGATCAAAAGGTCAGCCATCAGCTGCAAAGAGGGAAGAAAATCGGTCCCATTTGGACCCACGCTGAAGGCAGCTAATGTTGGAAATAGAAGGTAGGATCAGCAGGGACACACCAGGCCAGCATCTGGCAGCTCCTACAGAGGAAAAAGGGCAGCACTCACCACTGTACAGAGAGGGCAGCACTTCTCACTTGTGTGACATTCAGTGTAGGTTGGTCCAGTGGCTAAAGATGGAGAGAATTGAATAAAAGGACCTCAAGGCAGGAGGGGGATGATACACGGCCAGTCCCAAAAAGAAATAAAGGAGGAGAAAAAAAAAGAATATAGGTGCAACCTGGATGCAGGGTTAGAATGCATTATCTGGGACTGCTGCACAATGCAGCTGCCCCCGCACATCATTTTCCTGTTGCTGTTCAAGGTCATCACCCCTCTCTGTTCACATAGACCGACAGTGAAAAGGTAACGCAAGGGGTGACAGTGAAAAGTCTTCCTACTGGTGTGTCATCCATTTTTGAGTCAAGTGCAAAGTATCCTGCACTGATCATCTTAAGCTTGGATATTGCTACAAATTGTGTAGTCAGATGAATAACGCATACCCAAGCAGCAACTTCAACACACCAGCATTTCAAAGGACATGGGTCAGGTCAGAAATCAAGCATCCAGCAGGGCACAGACAGTTTACCTCAGGCAGAGAGAACCTAAGCAGGACAACAAGTGCCAGTCTGGACAGAGAAGGCTTGCACAAGTGTAATACTGATGAGGGTCTTGCAGCTGCACATTTCCAAGCTTTTTGGCTTGTAACATTTTTCTAAAAAACAAAAAGCATTGCAAGCCAAAGCTCTCAGAATTCTATGCTTATGTCCCAATATCCCATTTTTCAGCATTTGGCTTCTTCAAACTGCTTTGAAAAAAATAAATAACAATTCATGTAAAAGCAACATTCACATAAATGAATGATTTATTTGCAACTTCAGTTTTATTTTCACAGCTTTTTGATTGATATTAGCACACTTGACAGGTCCAATTTATATGCAAATCAGTTAACATTCACAGTCTAAAGAAGAAAAACTTCATTTTTCATGCTTTGGATATCATTAAACTCTCTGAACACTTTGCTCAGCCAGATGTTCCTCAAATTAATCAGTTTTTGCTGCAGATCACTTGCCCTTGCTATCCATTAGGCTCACAGAGATCTCAGGGATTGGGGAAAGAGACATTTTTGTGGGTATACATGAATTTAAGAGTGGGTTATGCTGTACCACAAACACACGAGCACTGTAAACTACAGGCTCTTGCAGTGTGTGTATGTGCCTGATGTTAGAAGACCACAAATGAGGACAACAGATTTTCCAGTTCCCAGTTCTGGCTGTTTTCTCTTGCAACCTTGCTCCCAAGTCTAATTGGTGCCAGAAGCATTTTCTTAGAAAGAGCTTTTCTGTAGGACAGTTCTAGTCCCTGTATATCATAAGATTTTCTAACTGAGACTTGAAAAGCATCCAGGATCTCTCCCGTAAATATTGACATAGTTACAGGATCACTACGGCTCCTAAATCAAAAACTGGAGGAGGGGAAATGGCAATATGGAACAGGAGTCTGTACTCAGAAGGACCTAGACAGGAAGGAAAAAGAGTAACTCTGATGGTTTTTGCAGAGTTTGCCGTCTGGGATTGTCCCACCATGCGCTGTGTTCTCAGGAAAGTCCTGATCTGAAGCCTAATGACATCAATGGAAAAACTTCCAGTGGTACCAAAAGGTTTTGGATCAGGAGCTACTTCTTTTTCCCTCTTTCAAGTTTGTTTTTAATAAATAAATAAATAAATAAATAATCTCTTCAACGGTTAAACCACTTGGTGTCTCTCTTCTGCTCCTTCTTTACTGTTATTATCTAAAGTTTCAGGACAGACCTGGACAGGAAAGGGTGGTATATTGTTTCCAGGAACAGAATAGGGGGAAGGCTGCAGCAGCAGTTGCTGAGAAAAACATGATAGAGTCTTTAGGCAGTCGGACTTTCTTTTCTTGTATTTAGCCAATACTCTTCTCTGACAAAAGAGACAGGCTTGAGAGCTCTCACACAAATCATGACTTGAAGATGTGCTGGTGTTGGAAGGCCCGTGCATGGGGCTGGGAATCAGGGAGCTGGAGCCTTGTGGCTTTGGGGAAACCACAAAACCCTGCTTGCTCAACTTCCCCATTGTGGGAAGGGGAGACTTCATTCCGGCGCTTGCCTTAGGCTACGGTGAAGATCGAGGAGAGTTTTGGAAAATGCCTTGGTGGTCATTTGTACAGTAATTAAAAAAATAAAATGTTCCGAAACAAAACCAAGTCACAAAATAAGACTTCTCCCAACCAAACTCTTCCCAAGAGTGAAGGCACGTGCTTATACTAGGAACAACTCAAAAGACCGGCTCTTGCACAAACCACTTGGGACAAGGAGTGCAGTTTTGCACGCACCTGTGCCCAGCACCCTGTGCGAGCTGCAGAAATGCGGACTGTCCCTGGTCACGGCTCACTGCCGAAGACAGGATCAGGCCTCGCAGCACCCCACGGGAGCGAAGAGCCCCGGTCTGGGTGGCTGGGAGGACGGGGGGGGGGGGGTGTGTGTGTGTGTGCCTCTCTCCGCAGAACTACATTCCCCAGCGTGCCGCAGGAGGCAGCAGGAGGGAGCGAGCATAGCGCCTGCTCACTGCGCTCTCCACCATGGCTACGGTGCTGTCCCGGGCGCTGAAGCTGCCGGGTGAGGGGCCGCGGCCGCGGCCGGCCGGGAGGGAGCGCGGGGCCGGGCCGGGCCGGGCCGGGATGGGCCGGGGGCAGCCGCGCCCGGTGCCGGGCCTGCTCCCGGCGGCGGTGGGGAAGGGGCCGGGGCGCGGGCGGTGCGGGGCTGCGGGGGCCTCCTGCGGGACTGGGGCTGGGGCTGGCTGCGGGGGGCGTAGGGCTCCAGGCAGCCTCGCAGGGCCCTGCCTGAGGCCCTCCTGCCGGTTTTACCCCAAAAAGGCAGGGTAGGAGTTGGGAACGTGTCGCTGCGCTTAGCCAGGTGGGTGTTCGGAGTCTGCCTCGCTCTTCTGCATAGTTGCCGGCCGGAGATGTTGAGCGAGATGAAAGGATATGGGAACATAAGGGACTATTGTGCTCGGAGCCAGATCTTCCGAAGATAAGGCAGCCAGCAGCGGTCCAACCATTCTCTTTGGCACGGATATTACAGGTTATCAGGGTACATTGCTAAACCATGCCTTGAGCTTGCTGGTTGCTGTTGGAAGGACTGGCAGGACTCAGTTGGGGATGCTGCCAAAGCACCTGGCCCCATTGCCCCAATGGCAAAGTGCCTTGGTGCCCCTCCCAGCCACGTCTTGCCTTCAGGACAGCCGTGGGACAGAGGCTCCTTCCCAAATCTGCACCCCAGTATGACCCCGCAGTGCTCCGGTCCATGAAGCAGCACCCAGGGCAGGCGGTGCTTTCCTCCTCTGTTGGTCCAAGAAGGTCACAGTAATGTCTGCAGGGCCCTTCCTGCCAGCCTTTGGTAACCCATGGCAGTGCTCATTATTTTTGTATTTATGTCATGCCTCTTTGGTCTCATTCACACATTCACTTGCTACTCCATTTCTTCCTGGTTTCACGAGACTGTTGTTCATGTCAGTGGGAAGGAATCGATTTTACATGAAGTTTATTTAGGACAAGTGCGAACTGGTGTGTGTGTGTATTGGTGTGTGACCACTGGGGAACTGCACAGTAACAAGGACAAATCTCTCTTGGGATCTCTGGCACTAGCAAGATCTATTTGAGATCTGCCATTGGGAGGCACTGATTTGGGAAAAGGGCACAGGCCTTGTAGCTGCCATGAGGAAAATGGTTCTTGTGTCAGTCGTTAGCTGAAACTGCATGAATCATATTTTGTTTGTGTGGTTAACTCCTGAAAAATGCAGCTCTCAACAGCAGTGAAAAAGCAGAAAGCCTATTGCTAGAGCTGTTTTTTTCTGCTGCATCTCATTAAATTAATTACATCAATATGTGGCAACTTACTTCCCTACGGGCTTAGAGATATGTCTGCAGTACCCAATGACTGGTGCCTGCCAACTGCAAAAAAACAAAAGAATAAACAGAAGCCTGAAGCGAGTACAAAGAATACTGGAACCAGTGTGTCATCATTGGAATAATGCGCTGAAAATTGCACTTGTCTGAAGTCCAAGGTTTGCTCTTTTCACTCTAAAGTGGATGCAAAAAAAAGCATTTCCAGTAAATCAAAAAAATAAAAATACATGACAATTTAATATCTTTCAAGGCATCAGCATTAGCAATGAATATTTCGTTATGAGCGGGACCCGATTTAACACGGATCACCTCACAGGTGCCTCCTTTCCAAGCTGTAGCACAATTCATCTTTTCTTCTATGGGAGGTCACATTCTACTGCTGCAGCAGTCACAAGAGCAGCCTGTGCAAAAAGTACTGTCAGGCAAATGCACAGTGGATTTTCAAATTCATAAAGTGCATTTTGGAGTCCTGCTGCCCTTGAAAGTTAACAAGCTTGGGGCATTTTCTCTCTCTTCTGCCTTGGAAAATCTCCTTCTTTGGTATTTACTTTTTCTAACAGTGATTGCAAAAAAAAAAAAAAGAAGTAGGTGGTATCATGACTGATAATTTATCCGCAGACCACAACCAGCAGTTCCTCTGGTTGTTTGTAACCACAGGCCACTGACTGGGAACCTCTGTTTTATCATTAGTGTCGTGGAGAAAAAAAAACACGAATACCAGTTAGGTGAGGTCAGAAGAGAAGCTGTTCATTTACAATAGCCACAGGTGAGTATGCAGAGCAGTAGAGAAGCTGACTGCTGAGGGGAATGCTGTCCCAGTAGAGTGGATGCAAAGTTTATATACACCTAGAGACGCCGTGCCAAAGGTAGATAACAGGATGTGAGTTACACAAGTCTCTTACATGGACAAGGCCCCAGAACTGCTGCAGGCTTGTCTAGCGTCTGTTTTATTTAGTGCAGGATCGTGAGGGTTATACATTGATTATTGTTTCAGGAGATAGGGTGAGACCAAGAAGAGTTTGATCAAGAAGCTGTCTCAAGCCTTAACATTTTTACTTGCACAGTGGAAAGCTGAAAACTTCACAGGAATATTGGATTTTCTGACAGCTTATCACTTACAACAGTGGCAGCTTTAGCAATCTCTTGATGGACAAACTGTCTTCCCCCTGCCCGAGCCTTGGAGCTGACCAAAAAGGAAAGGATTTCACTTCAGAAGCACTTCCTAGTAAATCGTAGTTCTCTAAATGATGTGAGAGTGGCCTTGTTTTTACAAACCCTACTTCCATTTAGGTCTCTGTGTGCTTTTCTGTTTAAAAGTCTTGGAGCGATCAGTGGAAGCCTGGTGTGGCACCCTTCCTTCCCACAGCAAGTGACCTAAAACTCAGGTGAAGAGTCACATTCCTTCTGCTCTCTCTCCAGCCAGGTGAATCCAGAGTTACTTATTCACTGCACTGCAGAACAACCGCAGGAGGCTGGGCTGAGCATGTGCACACCAGCTCTCCAGATGTGTTCCCAAAGCACCGACAGATCATTTGTTAGGGTATTTTTGTAGCAGTGGGAGATGTGCATGTGAATCCTCTGAGGTTAGATACACAATTGGGTTTCCTATGGCCTAGGTGAGTGCTCCAGCAGCCCTTGTTAAAGGGCAGTATCTTCTCTCCTTGTGGCTAAAAAAAAAAACACTCAGCAGGGCATTTTATGCCTGCCCTTACTGTGCCTTGTGAGAGTCTCAATTAATCTTTCTTTACCTGTACAGTAGCTGTTCTCTAACATCTGACAAGCGGATTGGGATTTTTACCTGGTTCTCAGCAGGAACGGCATTCCTGTTGCAGAACCTCTGTGGTGGCTGACATGACTGTCGATGTTGCCAGCATCTCAGTCCCAGGCAGCGCAAGGAGTGGGTGAGCCATAGTTTCAAGGTCCTTTCTGTTTCCTAGAGATCCAAAGCAAAACCGTAATAGATAAAGCTCATTCCTGCCAATACTTTTAGTTGCTCCAAGGATGAGCAGTAGATTTTAGTCTTCTGGGTCCACTGTCTGGAATTAAAATAACTAAGCAAATCACAGTCTATCTGAAGTGTAAGCATGCTGTCGGGCTGTTGTACTCAAAGTACACAGGGTCCAAAATCGGGAGCAGTCTGCTTAACATCAGAACTGTCCACCTTTGACTTCCCAGGCCAAATATTTGAAATACCACTTACGCTTGGGACAGCAGCATTTGCTTTTAATACCACTGTGACCTGGATCGAACTGGCACATCTGGATTTGTAGTGTGGTGCTGTAAATACCTTGCCAGCGAGTGCTCTGTGGAATTCCTTGGTTTTGCTGAATTCTCTTCTAGCAGCTTAGCACAACGTACGGCATAGACATCTGGGAAATTCACACTGCTCTCTCACTGCAACCTCCAAGCAGAGAGCTGTGTGCCGCTGAGGTCAGGCCAAGACTTTCCCTGAAATGCACACACTGTGAGTGCGTGTTGTTTCAGGGCAGAACTATGGCAAACAGTGCAGTGTCTCACAGGGATACACAGTCCCATAGGAATGCAGTATTTTTTAGCTGAGTGCTCTACCACTTTTTTGAGTGGGTATATGCACCAGAGTGTTTTAATGGGAGTCCTATGCAGAAGCACGTGGTTCAGAAAGGAAGGGTCTGATTTAGACGTACGACCTGGTTGGATATCTTTATTTCCCTCTGATCAGTATGGGTGGCTTGCCCTGGCTGCTCCTCGTACTGTGGGGCTTTTGACCTGTATTGGGATTGACAGTTTTTCTTAAATCCTAAAGTTGACACCAAACACCATTTATAAGTAGTACAGGAAGGAGAAATGAAGATCCTTTCATGGGGTCAAGAAATGAGAAAGAAATGAGATCCACATGCTGCAAAATAGATTCTGGTGTGTTGCAATAAGTGTTACAGTACCCATGTAACTGCGGATCTGCCTGCTACAGGAAAACCAGAAGTAAGGCATATAATCTTATGCAGTAAGAATAACCATGAGAGTCCTTACATTTCCACTCAGTAGAGCCTTACTCTTATCTTAGTGTCTGAGAATGGTTACAGCGTGTGTTTTTTTGCCTGTTATTTATGCCTTGCATGTATCCCTTCAAACATCTCCAGGCACAAGTTAGCTCTTGTCTCAGGTCAGCTTTAGGCAAAGGGAAATGAGATAGATATGTGGGATAACAAAATCCCAGCTTGGAATAGGAGAGAGAAAGAAACAGACCAAAACCCTTTAAACATCCAAGCAGTGGCCATGGCTCCGTGCCCAGCCGGGTGGCCCGGGGCAGCTCCCTGAGACGCGCTCCTCCACTCGTAGCCCGGAGCCCGAGGCTGCGTGATCTTGCCTGCCCCCGCGGACAGATGGCCCTGGCCTTATGCCAGCAGGTAGCACCGGGCTCTGCACCTGCCCTCATCGCGCTCCCTGCGGCTGGCAAGGGCTTGGGGGAGAAGTCATCCGTGTGTCAGGCATCTGTGGTGCAGGGGCAGGAGCTGGGAAGGCACCGAGAGCTTAGCTAGTTTCTTGTACCACCACCTGAAGGCATCAGCGCTATGGTATCTATCTCAGCAAGGCCGGGCACGACTGTCAGCTGAGGTGGGGGCAGGAACAGAGCAGGAGCACTGGTTTCCCACTGTAGGGGCTGGCTGAGCCATGCGGAGAAGGTGGCGTCCTAAAGGAGCATCCCTGGTCCCTTCAGATACTAGGATATACCGACCCAACAGGCCAAAATCACTTACTTTGCCCTAATCTTCACGGAGTTGATACCCATTTTTACCAGCAGTGAAGAGAAACCTTTCACAGTGCTCCATCCCAGCCAAGACCCTTCCATCCCTCACGAAGCAGGACAGCAAATACAGCACACCAGAAGACAGCAGTGCTGCTTGGGCCGGGCAGAAGGAGCAGGGGAAAAATGAGTTGCAGACAAAGGCCCCCTTGGAGGACATAGCCTACAAGTGAAGAGGGGCTGTGTCGGGATTAGGGTTTGGCAAATGCTAAAGGAGTTCAGTCTGAAGTCAAGAGAGTGCTGCAGTTTAGGTACTCGGAGGACGAAGCACGATTCATGTCTGTGTAGCTCACTACCAAACAGGAAAGTATACATGCATACTTGTATCTATATATGTATATAGATATTATATGTATATGCCTTTATCTTGGGGAAATAAACTGTTGGCATCACTTCTCCTGCAGCTGCTACTCTGAAACCTGGACAGACCCTGTCTTTTCTCTCACAGCTCTCACTGGAATCTCACCTGGCTCACTGTAGCCTTTTCTCCACTGAAATCCTGAAAAAGCAAGGAGCTAATGCTTTATTGTCTGTCTCCATCTCTCCTCAGGAAAGAAGAGCCCGGACCTCGGGGAGTACGATCCCCTCACTCAGGCTGATAGCGATGAAAGTGAAGATGACCTCGTACTCAACATACAGAAAAACGGGGGTGTCAAGAATGGGAAGAGCCCCCCTGAGGAGGTGCAGGATCCTGACTCCGATGTGGAGGTTGGGATGACAAAGCAGCGCACGTCAGAAAGCGCGCCCGAGGGTTATCCTGCAGAGGCGGCTGGGAGTTTGGAGCAGAAGGCTGCTCCCTCCCTCATGCCATACCTGCGCACAGCGGTCTTTTTGCTCACTGTGGTGATCTCGATGATTCTTGTTTTGGTGTGCGCATTTCTCATTCCCTGTCCCCCTAGAGATTTGCATAACACCTGGAACCGCAACCTAGGTCAGGGAACAGGTGAGAAAGCCCCAGGAACAGCGTCTGGCGTGGGGGAGGTGGCAGCTCCCAGGCTGGGCATCGGCGGGAGAGACCTATCTGGGAGAGCCAGCTCAGAGCAGAGACCCTTCCTCACCACTGCAGATGCTCCAAGGTAATAGACAGGCAGCTCTGTCCTGCTTGTTCTTCAAGCTGAGGCCTGTGAAATCTGGCATCAGTAGATAACAGAACCACAAAATCTTGTTTCTGTCGACACCAAAAAACATTTTGACTCCTCCCATCCTACCTTTTTGTCTGGATGGTTTGTTTCACGTAGAGATGGCCCAGCCCACCTTAAAACATAGTCCCTCCCTCTCTAGACCCCGGGTTGTACCAGCACCTCCACGCTGAAGTGTGTGGGAGTGTTTGGGAAGAGACCATAGAAGTCTTTGTGTCTCCTGACTGGCTCAACTAACCTTATTTCTTTTGTCTTGCCCTGCTTGAATCTTTAAATCAACATTTGGGATCTTTTGTCAACTTACACAGGCCACTGGTAACATTTCTGAAGTATCTCCCATTCTGACCTCTGAAGTGAAGTAACAGTAGTTTGTGAAATAATTTCTGCCAGGTCTAGATATGTCTCTCCCTCCTTGCTTTCTGCCCCTGGCTTCCAAATCTAAGCCCTTTGTAAGATATGTGTCTCCCACATCACCTCAGAAAGTGAAGTGGGAAACAGATATCTTTTTCTGTCAGTTCCTGTATTTTTCCCTTTCCTTCCTCTGACTCAGATGCTACATTTCTGCTTTTCCATGCAGTGAAAGATCTAGCTGTGGTGGGAGCTGTCTGGCATTACTGCTTCCCTAGCAGACTCCATGAGTCTGTTTTTTGTGCCAGCCTTCTGCTCCCAGTGTGAAGAGTGGGCTGAGTGGCTGCTTTGTCAACAGCACGGTGGTTCTCTGTGACTGTTGCAGGTGGAGTGTTATCCCCACTGGAGCTGTGTGATGTGAACAGCGATGGGCTTCCTGACATCCTCATCGTCTTCACAGCCTTGATGAATGCTAGTGTCATGGGTAAGCACCACAGTTCCTTCCACTCCGCTTTCCGTACTTGTCAGTACAAACCTTGGTATATTCATCTAATGCATGGGAAGAGTTTATACCACTACAAATCTACCTTGTTGTTTCTTTCATTAACATGGCTTCTGTTCTGTGGCTGTGCTTTGTCATGCTGTTCATAATCTTCCTTGCAAGCCTCTGCTCCAATACCTGTTCTCAGCCAGTCAGTCATCTATTTCCCCTCATCTCATCTTGGGGCAAGTCCATCTCTTTGTCCTGTATTTGTGCACAGTTGGCTTGAGAGCAGAGATAAAGCAATCAGAAAGCACTGCACTGCAAATAGCAATTAGAAATAAGGTGGTGTTTTTTCCCCCTTTGCTACTTCTCAAAGCTCTTCACTAAAAAGCTCCGTCTCTCTACCTCCATTTTACAGACAGGGAGGTGGAAGCAGCTTGACAAAGATCGCAGACAGGATTCAGTAGTAGAGTCTGGACTTTTTCCTGATCCATGATCTGGTCTCCTGGCCATTGCTAAGGGTAGCTGGCAATAGGAACAGTGATGACAGACTGACTGCGTGAGCGCTCTGATTCTTCTGAGCTAGCTCACTGCTTGCCAACAGGGAGCGTTACGGATGTTCTTCCCTGGAGCTGCTCTGATTTCCTGTCTTCCCTGGGGCCAAAGAGGGCTGTACAAACTTCTTTTATTGCAGTGATACTGTTGTTTTTAGAGCAGCTGTAGGTTGGTGTTGCAGGAAATAGCCCCACCTTGCTGTCTTTTTCTCCAGATCCCGCCACATCCCTGCCAGGCTCCAAATGTTAATTCATGTACAATAAACTGGCTGATGGTAGGGAAGCGTCTGTGCCTGACTGTTCAGTAGGGATCACCCTTCTTCCTTCTGGTGGCTGCTTAGAATAGGTTCTGGTGGACCAAGCTGTGACATTGTTAGATATTTATCCAGCCTATACACACAGCACTTGTGAGCTGCATTGAAGAATTAGGTGTTCTAGATCCCTGCCAACCCAACAAAAAGAATTGATCCTGAGGCAACCCTTTAGCATGAGCCGTATGATTTTCAGTTTGAGAAGAGGGTAAGTTTAGATTTAGAGGGTGGGCTCAGACTTGTTTTTAGCCAGTGGCCCGGTTACGCCCTCCATGTAGTCAGGCTGAGTTTTGCCAGTAAGATGGGAGCCAACAGGAACTGTTGTTATCTTGAAATGTATGGGAGTTCATCTTAAGTTGTGATATGAATGTCCAGGGTGGAGATTACAGTAACCACAATCGTATCTGAGGAGAGGCCGAGCTAAAAGTTTTTGGCATTTGCAATCAGAGCCAACAGTCTATTGAAACAGCATAGGACGCCTTTTCTCGCTATTATTTTGTGCTAACTGGTGAGTTAGGAAAAGACCCCGAGTAACACCAATTTGTTGCATTCAATCTGTTTTTCACAACAACAACGACAAAAAGTTGGAAAACAAAGGAAAAAGCTCCCAGATTGTCAGTCACTTTATGGTGCCCCAGAATTACAGACAGCCCAGTCCTTCCAGGAGGTGGCAGCTGCCTAAGGAGTCACTTAAGGCATCCCCTCAGTGGTATCCATCAGCTTGAGGAAGAGGGGATCGGAAGGATTAGTCTGGTTTGACAGCAATATGTTTCACACCAGGAAGTCAGCACAGCTCAGCAGGTTGGCCCCAAGAGGAGCTTGGTTCCTCGTGCCCACCTGACCACATTTCTTGCAGTGAGTTCAGGTCACTGCTAGGCTCTGCAGGCAGAGAGACTAATCCAAAGGGTGGGATCTGACCTTTCCTTTAAGGCAGTGTGGAGATAGCTGGCTTGAGCCACTCAGCTTCAGGAGATAGAGCTGGAACTTAAGCACAAGGACCAAAGACACTATGAGGATAGCCTTCTAGAAGCCAAGGGATTTCACTCTCTCTCTCTCTCCTGTCTCTTCCAGGTGTCTCTAGGCCCTCTGTGACTGTGGTGGCCCTTTCTGGTATGAACGGCAGCACCCTGTGGTCCATCCAGCTTCCAGAGGAGACTCGGAGTGTGCAGTGCAAAGGGCTGTCTCTGGGGACACCAGCAGAGCCCACCTGCCTTGTGACAGGAACATCTAAATTCCTCAGCCTTCTCAGCGCCTCCACAGGTAGAGGCAACTACTAGCACGTTAGAAAGATGCTGCTGCTTTTTCCTTTCCTTTGAAGGGCCAATAAGCATAAGCATTCAGTGTTGTCACTTTGTGCTGGCTGTTATCTAGTGACACACAGGAAAGGGTGAAAACACTAATAAGTTTCTAGTTACAAAAGGTGAGAGAGACTCCAGACCATTGCCACTCTCTGGTAGCATCTCCATCCTACCATCTCGGAACATTTCAAAGTGTTAATCTTATCTGTTGATCTGTAATAGCTGCATGGCATAAAGGATGTGTAAGGTCTGTTTTCATCTACACTGAGCTGTTAGTACAGCTCTGCACCTGTGTAGCAGCACTGGAAAGCTGAGCCACCAGTCCTGGAGAAGTTACATAGAGGCATATGCTACAGCTAGTAAACCCACCAGAGAAATTAGGCCCATAGAAAAATTGATTAAATATGAACGGATATTGCATTTTTAATCACTTGGTCATGTACATCTCCATTCTCTGATTGCTGCTTGTTCAGCCACATTAATTCACTGACAGAAATATTGATAGGTAACTATAGGAGAATGATTTTGGAATCAGAACAGAGGATGGAGAGAGACAAGAAACTTTGGGTTTAAGTGACAGATCCAGTCAATGAGCAGCAGTACTTACCTTTCAAATATTTTTAGGGACCAGATCATGTGCACAGGTCTGTCTTTGCATCATGAGGAGCATAGGCTGTCTCTTTTACCAGCAGTAGTAGTGTTAATAATGTGCACTAGTATTTGCAGGTCTGGCCTTTGGTTTCCTTTGTCATGCAGGGATGAACCATATCCTACACAGCAGTAGCAGCAGCAAAGCATTTTTAAACTGATTTGAAAAATGGAAGTGCTGGCAAAAGACTTACGGAGAAGTAAAAGCATCACATTTCATTATGCATTTTTTGGTTGTTTATCTGCCAATTTGCAAATCAGGTTTTACTGAGTTTCCAGCTGGGTCCATGCTGGACTGCTGAACCATTTGACATCACGTCTGCTAACATGCTTTCACCCTGAGGTGGAGTGAGCGTGCTATGCTGGAGTGGCTATTTGCTGCTGGGAATTTAACTGAAACACAGATTTGCACTTTGAATATCAGAACTGCCCATCTGTTCCCTTTCCTGGCATCCACCTACAGGCTTTACTGCTGGCTGAGGAAAACAACTGCAGTCCTGCAGACCAGCACTCCTATTTAAGTTCTCCTTCCAAGAGTGAACCTCAAATATTCCTTGCTATTTCAGGAAGCTTGTTGGGCTCAGGTCTGTGTAGAGAGATGCAGAGAAGGAAGCACAGCAGGACGAAGGCATGTCTCAAAGCCAATCTGAAGAAATGCCAGGGGAAGAACTTTGCTTCCCACTGCATGTTGCCCCAGTCTGTGTGCTCGTCTTCCCTTTTCTTCAGGAACGGGGAAAACAAGCTCTCTTGTTCTGTCCTTCTCGTAAGTTTTGAGGAACTCGCTGGGGATGCCCACTGCTTCCCCAAGTGCTGCAGGTCTCTTTCATCCTTTTCTTCCCACAGGCAAGACCATCTGGACACTGAACTCCATCCACCTTTCTGATGGGATCCTGGCTGCACCGGCTGCAACTCTTCCGGATGTAGATGGAGATGGCGTTAGGGATATTGTTGTTCTGGCTCTCAAAGAGACACAGGTACAGCATGTCCCTGCTACAGGTCTGAAAGGACCTTAACTACTTAGAGGAAGAACAGGGACCCTTGACATGGAAAGGTTATAACAGGAGATACAAGAGCTCCTAATTGTTGTTCCTTTAGATTTCTCTGAAAAGCACCTTCTTTCTTTCACTGGCTCAGAGCAGTGAGATCAAGCAATAATGACACTACCTGCATTTCTTATCAGCTGTGAGTGAACAGAAGGGTCATTATTCACTCCTGGCTGAGACTTGAGAACTATCTTTTTCTGCTCAGTGAATGCTTGTTTTGAAGTGAGTGTTTAGCAGCATTGTAGGAAGTCATGTTGAGTTAGATCCCTGGAGAAAGGAGCACTCAGCTTATCCAGAGGTAATAAGTACTTGTGTGATAAATTTAAGTGCTGATTTCCTCTATGCTCATCCCCATGATTCTAGCATTGCTGTTGTTAGAGGAGTCTGTTTTTTTGAAGTCTCTTCCATCTTTGATGCTTTTGCAGACAAGAGAGAACCATGAATGTGAGACTCCCAGGAAGCCAAACTAAGCAGAGACACCACTAGTTAGACCTTGCTGTGGAGGGAAGGGGCAGCAGAGCTTCATGCTGTGGGCACCAGGGAAGATTCTGAGAGTACAAATGCATGAAATCACTGCCAGAAATCTCTACATGTCTCTCTTTGCAGCCTGATGTGTTTTTCGTCTTGGTGTCAGGAAAGACCGGGACTGCTTTGGGTGGGCCTGTGAAGTACAACATCAATGGAGAAGGGAAAGTGATTGGCCCTCAAGTCCATATCACCAGCCGGGGAGCCATCTACATCCTGTTTGGTTTTGGTAAGACACACCTAGCCTCTTCAGTACTTCACATTACTGAGAAAACATTCTTTTTACCTAAAGTTGCTCAGTGGCCCTGGGATGTCTGCACCATACCTTGCAATGTAAAATCTGGAAGCAGAGAGCATGAGAAAGAGTCTCACTGCCATGATGTGAAAGAGTACCAATGCCTGTTTGCCTGGAATATCTTGGAGTTTCCCAAAGCCAGCTCTACCAGTGGCACATCGTTCCAAGGAACTTTCAGCTCTTTTTTTGCTTTCTGCTTTGTGTGGCCTTTTACCACAACTACAGTGGTCCAAAGGACCCTCTGTACTATCACACAATTAACCTTTGCAGGCATGACTTCATCTTTACTCTTCCTGGCAGGTAATGTCCAAGCAGTTGCCCTGAGGGATATCTTTACCCAAGCCAGAAACCGGGACAGCTTTCCTGCAATGCTGCAGCAGGAGGAGCCGGAGTGGGAAAAACGCAGATCTGTAAACCTGTCAGAGCTCATTGACATTTACAGGTAGGAGATAAACTGGTCATCTTGCTTCTGCTGGAAGAGGTAGTGGAGGGTGAGCACCTTTTAGTGCTCCTAGAGACGTTCCCTCCTACTTCAGTGTTGTTCTCCTTTTCATTGCCTCCTTGACAACAGCACTCTAGAGTACATTGTTTCCTCCCTATCCTGTGGTTGTCCTAGGAAAAGAAATGCAAAGTATGATAAAATGGACTCCTTTGCTTCTCCTGCTCCTTGTACCTTTCTTTTGCCTCCTGTGCATTTCTGGAGGGAAAAAAAGGAGTGTTTCCAGCTAATAGAGTCCTTTTGGGAAGCCTAGTCCCTGTACGGCGTTGTGGGCCTGGATTTCACAGCCCCTTCTCTGTTACTGGCAAATTGTGGTCAGGGTCAGCCCAGTTAGGAATAAAGGGAGGAAACAAATGTAAGCCTCCACAGTTCGTGCTTTTTATAGTAACTGAAGATGTTCAGAAGAGCCCAGACCTGAATTTAGCCTGCTTAAGTAAGAAACCCACAACAGGAAGCTAAGCTCCATCACTGGGGAAAAGATGGGCTTCTCCAAGAGTAGTTCAAATCTTAAGTAGGATGAATTGTTATGTGGACAAGCAGGTAATGCTGAGATGCAGAAATACAAGCCTAGGAATCTTCTCTCTGCTTTCCATTTGTCCCAGTGGGGGTGTTGAATTCCTGCAGATGATGAAGACACCTGACACAAACTGCAGCAACCTGCTCATCACCAGCAAAGAGGGCTTGATCTTACTGCAGGGACAGGACCTGGAGCCCCGTTGGACTCTGGAAATGCAGAATATCAGCAGGTTACGTACTGGGAACATTTTTCTTTCCTATATCTTTCTGTACCATTTCCTGCCTTTCACCTTCAAGCACATGTTTTCCTTGGAAAGCAATCAAGTCCGGAAAAAAACAAAGTCCACAGGGAAATCTAAGAACTGGAGGCATGTGGATACATTGCTGTGCAAACAAGGAGGGCAAAGGAAGCAAAGAGCAGAAGGCATGAAATCTTCTGAGATGTGTGCTCACATGTGAAGGGCTTGATTCAGATACCCAACACTGATGTCATGACTACTGTGGCACTGAAGCTCAGGGGACTACCGGTGTGTGATTCAGTCCATCTGCTGTCCGCAGCTGCCATTTGCCAGCTCAGTGGAGAGGAGCAGGTGCATTAGCATGTTAGCATCCAAGTTGTTAGAGAAGGTGTCTGAATATGGCCCACAGATATTAATATTCCTTGAAAGCTGAAAGTCAGCACTCTGATGGCAGTCAGTCTATACTAAATGTTAACCTTAAAACAATGTTGCTCATCTTATTATTTCGCACATATTAGATCTAGCAAATTGCTTAATTTATATGTTGATAATAGCCAGCAATTTCAGCTTGCCCCATATTAATGTATGCAAAGGGCAGTTGGGCACAGTTCAAGGAAATCATGTGGGAAACAGATTGCTTGCTCTGCTGTCTAGGGGAAAGAAAGCAGCTCTCATTGCAGTGTTACCTCTCAGCGCAGTGTTGCCTGTCAAGAGCATCTTGAGGGCTGGTGGGTGACGTAAGCAGTGGCTTTAGGGAATGGCGTATGGCTAGTTGATCTTGCTGTGGGGAAAGGTGGTGGACTAAAAGTATTTTTGGCCTAGAGTCTGCAGACTTCTGGATGTGTCTGGAATCTAGTTCAAAGAGTAAATGTATGCTGACTAAACAAAGCCAGTTCAAAGATGCTGTAAAAGCAGGAATACTGAAGAAATTTCTAAATGGAAAAATTGTAGGGGTTTGAATCAAGAAGGGTTGAAAACTGCTTTTCCTGTTCCATTCTCAGAATCACAGAGTAGTTGAGAATAAAAGGCACCTCTGAAGATCATCTAATCCAACCCCTCTTCTCAAGAAGGTTCAGCTACACCAGGTTGCTCTGGGCTGTGTGCAGTTGGGTTTTAAATAGCTCTGAGGATGGAGACTTTGCAACCTCTCTGGGCAACTTGTATTTCAGGTTGCTGCACTCCAGCCCTGTTTTTTCTGTTTCTGTGACGTCCCAAGGGACAGAGTACAGTATGTGTACAGAAGCTGCCAGATAGGTCATTGAAAATTAATTAAAGCAATTCTTATTCAAGGCCACTGTGCTAAAGTCCTGGTCTGTCTGTTTTCTCAGAGTTAAGGGAGATAAAATCTAGTAGGTTGAATATAGTGTGGAGAAGCATTTATTTAAGAGGGTATTTTTTATAGGACTTAGAAGTTCTGCCTAAGCAACACAGGGTGGGGAACCAATTCAGTTCAGAGGTGTCATAAGAGATTCAAACAGTCTCAAACTGTGATTCTGTGAAACCCGGGTCATCATCAGCCGTAGTGTACAGAATCAGCTGAGAGCTCCCCTTTACCTGGGTAAACCTGCCTCAAGCTCCGTCTTGCTCCAGCCAAGCTGACTAACTCCAGCCTTTTGGGAGCATTCTCTGATAAAAACAGCCTGGCTGTTGCATGTGTGCTGCATTTCCAGAGAGCTTTTGACAAGATCCCTGGAAGACCATAAAGGAGAACCAGTAGTCATAAAACAAGAGTGAAGTTGAGAGACCATGAAATTGAGTAAGCAGTTGAAAATTGTGTTGTAAATGGATGTTTCAGATGAGAGAGGATTAATAGCAGGTTGCTGAGGGGATTACTGTTGGGCAGGAGTAATTACCAGCCTTCTGGTTCATTTGAGAAAGTGCCCACGGGATTTTTCAGTTGATGGTAGCATCTGAAATACATTTGCTTGTCTACGTTCAGTTTGTGGGATCAGTCACTGACTGTAGCCCTTAAGGGACATGAGATGTGTCATCTCAGGAGAGAGTTTAAGTTAATGCCCATAGGATAGAACTACTTACTACTTCTTTTTGATACAGGAGAGTTTTCAAGCTATAGGAGTATCCCACAATACTGCCTTGAAAGCATTGGTTGTGGTTGCCAAAGGTGTCTGTAAAGTGAATTATATCGTTTGAAGCATTAAGTATAAACAGTGAAGCCACTGCTGTACTGTGGCATTGCTGTTCAGGAGCCATTCTAGTCTGCATGTTTTAAAGTGGAAGCTGAAAAATTTGAAGAAAAGGGCTGGAAAAGTGCTTTAGCATGGAAGATTTAAGTTAGTGGGCTTAGATGATCAAAGAGAAGCCTGAGAGGTGAGTTCATATGTGCATATAAGTCACAGGAACTAACAGCCATTTTAATCTTGCCATAGCAAGAACAAGTGCCTTGGAGCAGAAGCCACTCATGTTCAAGAAAATGAAAATGCAGGCATGTTTCTATGGATGGGATTAATCATTAGAACTGACTGTCACAAGAAGTGATGAATTTATCTCCTCTTTGTATTTCTGTAGCAAGCCTCAGGGCTGGGTAGATCTAGTCAGACACAGCCTACTGATACTTGGTTAATTGGATGAAATAGAGTAATCTGTCATAAATAAGAGGAGGGAGGGCATGGTGTGATCATCTCACCCTAAAATCTATGATTATATGATTTAAAGGAATCATTTATGCTTCTTAGAACCTTATGTCCAGCTGTGCTGAATTTAAGAAAGGCAGAGCTGAGACTCAGAAAGCCAAAGGCAAGTAAGACAGTTAGAAAAGAGTTATAATGAGAGACATTCAAGTAATAGTGTTATGTTGCCCAGAAGGGAAAGGATGAGAGGGGGCTTCATTTAAACTCCTGAAGGTTATAAAAAGGCTTGTAAAACCACCAGCAGTAAGAAAGCAAGGAATCATGGGCTGACATTAATGGTGGGGATGTTAAGAGCAACTTTACACAGCTAAGGCAGGCTGGGAAATTCACTTTGAGCAGGAGGTCAAATCTGCTGATGAATTTTGAAAGGGTTAGGAATTTTTTTATGACCGTAACAAAACTACAAGTTCTCATGGTAGGGAAAGGGTCATAGAGTCTTGGGTCATAGACAGCCCTGCAAGGGTTGCCCCACACACAGACAACTCTGAAGAATGGCTAACAAGCACAATGGGCTGCTTGATCGTTTTTCACTTTTCTGATCCACCAACAAATGATTCCTGCCTGTAAGAACAGTTCTCAGTGGATGAAAGATTTTACTTAGTATTGCAAATCCTGCCTCTGTAAGAGGCAGAATGGACTATGAAAGCAATTCCTGCTTTTCTGACATAGGGCTGAGTGTTTCTTTGTCCAAATTTACAGCCAGCCTGTGCCGGGTTACTTCAGTGCTGATCAAACTCTGGACTTCATGCTGCAAGCACAGACTGGAGATGGGAACAAAAAGGTAAAACAAGAGGAGGCAAAGAGGGCAGTAGCAACATAGTGAGGGAGGCTGGGTTGAAAAGGGCAGTCATTCCCCACTCCTAGCTGTTCCCATTTCTGTGGCTGACACTGGTCATTGTGTGGCCACAGTCATGAGAGGGCACAGCACAGGCTGTGCCAGTGGAAGGAGGCTCCCTCTGTGACAACATCTGAGCACCCACTGATGCTATATCTCTTTCCCTGTCTTGAGGTGGTGGTGATAGATGGCAAATCTGGCATCCCTGTTTGGAACCAGGAACTCCCATGGCAGAAGCAGCAACTTGATGCACTATCAGTCATGACTTTGGACAAGAAATCTGTTTTTCTCTTCTGGGCTGATGAAGCACAGCCTGTGTTACAAAGCCTGGTGAGCAGCCATTCTTTCTTCACTTTGAGGCTTGTCTGTGAGGCACATGCGATTTCTGGCTTTTATTCCTAATGTAATTTGACTTTAAACCTGCTATATGAGACTGCTAGGGACATCTTTTCCTCTTGCTTTGACACTCAGACCTCTCTGAGCCTGCACACAGGAGCTTATATGTGTTACAAGCCAAATTATACACCAAAAAGTTTCATTGACTTAAAGCTCATTTTCTCAAAACCAAATTTTTCTGTGAATTTCACCTTTTTTCTGCAACCTTGGGATTTTCTTACTGCAAATTTGTTCCCTGCCCCTGAGAGCTTCTTCTCAGCATGCAGGCACACAACTCAGCATGGAAACCCCAACTCTCAGACTGTAGCTTGGTCCATCAGGATGGCTTTCACAGAGCCAAATCTCAACTTTACCAAACGTAGTCTGGGGAGCAAGTTCTGTTCCAGAAAGAAAACTTTCCAGGCTTTCAGCTCTGCAAAACCATTAATTTTTTGATTCTCTGAACCAAATGAAGTTAGTGCAGTGTCAGAAAACTTCTTTATTTCTTTGGTAACTCTAGATTTCTTTTTGATAGCCATCTGTAACATTTCTGTCCATTTCATTCCAACAGCAACCTGGTCCCAGATCTGAACGCCCAGGGCTGCACCATCTTTATCTCCTCCATCCTGTTTTTCCTACAGTCCTTTTGGACCTCACCAATGCAACAGACAAAGTCATTGCTTCAGCAAGTGAGTACAAATGGAGGAGAGACTGCATATGCTAAAAGAAATAAGAGGAAGGGAGAGGTAGCTGTGAGAAACAATGTGGTATCGTTTTGCCTATAGTAAATGTAGCATCTGTGATCCACCACACATAAGCTAGCAATGGGAAATCAGATTGCTGTTCCTCCTGAAGGAAGGTTCTGTCCAACCTCTACTTTGCAAATAAAAGACCCACGAAGTTTCATTTACACGTTTAAATATGGGAAAGTCAGAGTTTGATTTCATGTATGTTTTGTACCAGAGAAGTTCCCTTGCTTTCCATGGAGCTGTTTATTATTTAAGGCAGTGCATGAAGAATCGCTATGGAACTTCTATGTTACCTCAGATACACTTCTGCCTTTGTTGGCTGTCTTCTCCTGCTCTCTGGAATAGCAGCTGTGTTGCTGTTTCCACTTTCTTTTTGAAAGTGAGAATGCAAAATATTTAAATGTGTGTTTTTAGGGAACTGTGGATCTAGATTTAATGTCTATACAAGATCATACAGTCCCTGTTGGATTTCCTTGCTTTTCTAAAGTAGTTCAATCAACAGCCAATTTGTTGGGCATGGCAGGATGTGGGATAAAAAATCAGTTCATGTAGGACTGAGTCCAGTTGATCAGGAAGCAGGGAGACGATGCTACATAGCAGTATGTTTAATCACAATTATATCAAAAAACACAGCTTGGTCAAAAATAAATAGAAATCATTTTAGAGGGGTTTATTAGAAACTGGGATTTCTGAGATCTGTACAGATCGTTCTGTGGTGGCTGGAGTGAACTGACTTGCCCATGCTTTACCAATTTCCCATTCTGTATAGGTAACAATATCTGCTAATAGGACTGGGAAGGGATGCTCTATTCAAGTGAACTACATTAATTAAATATGTGCATCCCATATGTCAAACTCAAAACCAGCACCTGGAACCAAAAACTTCCGTTTCTGATCTCCATTTCAGTTTATGTCCACATAAATTTTTTAACTTAAAATTGTTTGCCCTAATGAACACATGCGCATGCAATTGGAAAATCAGAATATACTCTCAGTCCAGTGGATGTTTTGTCTGAGTAAAGAGGAAGATTTCTTTTGGGAGAAGCATAATCATTTACTCCTTGCCAATATTTTCTCTCCCTTTTCTGATGGGCCAGTTGGAATTAATGATCTCCAGAAGGATGCATTTCACATCACTGTGACAACAACTTCAACCTCTGAAAAACAGCCAGGATTTCTCTCAGTCAGCAAGCTGGGCCTGAAGTGGGCCATGATGACTCAAGGTCGAATGGTGTGGCTAAAGGATTCCACCACTCCCAAAATCAGCCGTGGAGAAGTGAGGCGATTTCTTGCCCGGCTAAAATTTGTTGACTTTCCTCACAAGGTGAGATTGTGCACGAATCTCTGATGAAATCCAAGTTGTTCCGGACATCTGATCTCTTTTGTACAGACACATTTAGGTGCTCTTTATGAGGCGAGGTTCATATTGACTGCAAGATGATCACCTGCCCCTTTGGGCATAAGCTGGCCAGAGTATGAGGCCAAGCTGTACTTTTGACAGTTGGACAAGGAGAGGGATCTTAAAAAGAACCAGGGATGGTAATCGTAAGGGACTGAGGGACTCACAGAGGGAATGGAGAAATAGAACAGAGATCCGTTGTTTTGACATGGGCAAACATCGGTCCTCTCTTTAGTGGTGCCCAGGTTCAGTTGCTGTCCCATGAATTACCAGTTCTCTCTACCAGACTGGATGATAATGGATTTTGGCTTTGTTTTTTGCTTCCCTTTCCTTTTCCAGCTCTAGCCTAGTGGTTCCTCAGATTTTGGCTGGACCTATGGCCTGCGTGGGGAATAGAGGAAGCTGCTCTGTGGATCTTCAGGAAAACTGCTGTGTAGAGGGAATGGGGGCTAAAAGCACTTCCTGTTTCTTCAGCTCTCTGGGGAATGCTGCTGGAGGCAGGTTTGTCCTACGCAAACCTGTCCTGTACCAGAGGAACCTTGTTCAGCATCTTGCCCTCCATATGCTCTTCTTGCATGCTTCCTTCCAGGTAACATGGAAATGTGAATTTAGAGCTTATATACATACATATATATACAACTAGGTTATATATATATATGGAAAACTGTTGTTTTCCAGTTATATATATGTGTATGTATCAATTTATACAATACATGTATATTTTTTGTATGTTTAATTTATGAACAGATTTAGGACACTCCTTTTTATGTCCAAACAGTATTCCCAGGCAGACAAACAAGCTCTAGGCCTAAGGTGGGCTATGATGACTCAAGGCAAATGGTGTGGGTAAAGGATGCATCTATTTTAATGTTTATATTTTTAGAAAGAAGCCTCCGTCTGGCTCCTGCAGGGCAAGTCTTGTCTACAGCCTTTCCTGTGCTCTCAGTCCTCTTCTCCATTCTGTTGCCAACCTCGCAAACAAACTAGCTCTTTTGCTGAATTATCCGATCTAGAGAAAGATGGCTGCAATAGCATTTCCCAGCCTTTGCACTTGTGTATTTCTTTTCCCAGTCCCAAGTTCAAAACAAGTTCATGTGGGTGATGTAGAAGCAAAAGGTTCATATGTCATTTCTACCTCCTGTTCATCCATCCTTAAGCTTTTTATGAACCTGAAGTGTCACTGTAATGTCATACTGCAGTCCAGTGGGCTGAGTCCCCCCTTGAAAAGCATTGCAGCCCTTTTGGGGTAGACTCTCAGCAGATCCCTGCTGGTACTGTAAAGATCACAATAGATCCAGTTGCAGAGAAGCTGATTCTCACACCACTGCTTCAGGTTTTAGAGGCTTAGGCAGAGGAGCAGAGATGGAAAGCTCTTCTGTGCACTTGACCCCTATTCTGGGCTCAGCTTCACCGTTCTCCTGCCAGCCCAGCTCTGTGTGCAGTTCCAGAAGGAGCAGACTGCCCCCGGGGCACGTTTGCTCTCAGTACATTTAGTGCTTTGAACTGTGCCTGTGAGTGTTCCATCAGTCTCCTGCGTTGTAGTTGCAGAGCATCTACATGAAGCTTCCTGCGACAGAAATGACCAGATATAAATTGGCCACTTTGGTGCCCCAGTAGCTCCCAACAATGCAGGACAACAGCATGTTGCCTGTTTCCCAAATATGCCTTTCTAGGTCTGACCTTTGACATTAGGCAGAGCCAGGCTGAGGTGAGAACTGCAAATGGCTCTTCTGTCCTCCTGCTGGCATGTAACCGTTCCTGCCTCCCCACGCTTTCCTCTGAGTGGTGCGGTGATGGCAGGACTTTGATCCTCCCTCCACATGGGCACAGCTACCATGGGTTTACTCTCCTGGGCTCTTGACTCCTCTTCTTGTGATGTCACCCTCTCTTCTCCCTCACTGCATCTCTGTGCAAAGCTTCCAGGATAGCTCTTCAGGATTAGCTGCAAACCCCAGGGCTGGTCCTTGGGCCCTTCTCTCCTAATGTCAGACCCTGAGAACAGTTTATATATGTTTAATGGTATTTTTGTGTAAATAGCTTTGTATATATTAGCACAACTGTAGCAACAGCTCTAGGCCTGGCGTTTTCCTCCAGACAGAGGTTAGTATTTATAATATTCAATTAGTTAATACAGATGCATAATAGGGACTAAAAGCGTGAGGATCAGTAACATATGAAGATTAAACAGGAGTGCACCTTTCCTCCTGTCTAGCCACCACCTTGCTGGGAAAGGTGAGGCATCTGTTACCTGTAGTTATTCTCCTGAGGTTCTTCCTGAGAGAACTGATATTTGAGTGCAGTGACACTAGCTCCTCCATAATGTGAATTCACCCCACCCGCACACACACGTCCCCACTGTGAATAAAGAGTCTGTCTGTATATTGTTGGGAAAATGTATTTGAACTATGAACTGCAGTGGAGCAAATAAATACTGTGTACAGCATCAGTGTGTCATGTGAACCACCATTTCACTTTTGAGGGATTACGTGTTTGCTTGATATGGGGCCTGTTGGCATTATTTTTACAGTAGGGGAAAAGGGACCTGGTGTAAAGAAACAAACAAAAAAAGGAAAAAGTCCAGACAAGAATCTTAAAGGTTGTGGGGAAGCACAATAGAAAGAGACAGACGGGAAAGTATCTCAGAATGGGAGCTGGAGGGGGCAAAACAGGGAGGGGGAGTATATGGGAGTCGTTACAGATAGGAAAGAGAAAGAGAGAGGTGTTTGAAAGCAACCCCCCATTCTTCAGCAGCACTTTTAACTTGGGGGTGGGGAGAGGTGACTGGGCCTGGAAATGAAGAATAAATAGAGTGCTCAGAGAGGACTGCAGCAAATCAGTATGGGCACCCATGCCCAACTCCTTAGCACTGAACCAAGAGGGGTTGCTGGAATGGCAATGCGACACCACCCAAAGAGTCCCACCACTACAATTTGCCAGCTGGATTGCACTGAATGTATCTATTCTGTCGTGCAGTACTGTCGGGATTTGGACACCTGCCTCAATTCTGTCAGACAATGCTTGGGTACAGCTGGCACAGACAACATGTGGCCCATTTTCATCCTTCCCAGCTGAAGACACCCTTCAAGCTGTGGTCAGAGAGGACCCACGCTGCTCCTGTTGGCACTGCTGTTGCCCTGTCTCAGTGCCCACCTTGTCTTCTCACTCCCTGAACATTAGAGGAAGGAAGAGCTCCCCAAGAACTTGCTAACAGTGGTGTTAGTGTTTGACTCAGAGCTCTTTGCTTCCCAAGCCCCACTGCTCTGCCCCAGTGCATTGATCTTTAACAGCGATCTTCCCCGATCGTCTGCCCCAAGACCTCATCTAGCTCTAGCTCTGGTTCTCGCTGTAGCACTTTCTGCTGCAGCTCAGAGTAGAAGTCAACTCCCTCAGACACCGAATGGAGGGGCTTGTCTCGGGGCTCGTAGTAGCTGCTTATTTGCTGTTGTATGAAGTACTGCTGGTGCTGAGGCTGATCCTTGAAGCTTGCTTCGTAGCCCTTGATGTGGTTCCGTTTGAACTCCAGCACTGTCTTGGTGTAGGTGTTGAGAGTGGTGACAGCAGAGGCCATGCAGCAGGTAAAGGAGGCCCAGGCCATGCTACAGGAGAGAGAGAAAGAAGAATAACACACGCCGTGAACTGAACTGCATGCACCATGATGCACCCCGATTTGCCAGGCAGAAGCTGCTGGGGAAATGATCTAGCTGCTGAATGAGAAAGACCAGAGGTGTCAGGCTTATAACATTACAGTGCTTCAGTGTTGTCCCACCACCAATCCTTCTCCTTAGAGTCGTGGGTTAAATACTGGTCATCCTTGTCACTGGGAGGAAGGGTTATGGGGAAAATAAAAAGGGCAACAGGAAAGGCTACAACTGGTCAGAGCAGGGCAGCACAGCTTGGAAGCAAGCTCTGTAAAGCAGGGCTGCTCAGTGTCTTCCCGGACACAAGGCATATGTACCTGAGCATAATCAAATGGCCATGCTGACATTTGATGTCCACAGCTGGCATGTGACAATGGAGCATTTACGTCTTAAAAATCAACGTGGCCATCATCAGTACAGCATTGCAAACTGAATCAGTACCTTCCACGGACATTGCAGGCCTCATCCAACTGTTTTTCATGTCAATTATGGTATATCAGCTGTGGTTGGCTTCTTTAGCCTTCAGAGAAGGAATCCTGAGCCACTGGCTTTTTATATCTGCTCTTCCTGGTTATAGTGCTCAAATCTTTAACGATGTGTTTAGGCTTGGTGCTACAGGAATAGGCCTTTTGGACCTTGCTCAGTGAAGATGTCAAACCAACGTGCAATTTTATTTAAACTGCAGAAAAGCAGGGCATGTTTGAGAGCAACATCACAGGTGTGACCGTGGCCTCCATACATAGGGAAGAGCTGAGACTAAACAGGGCAAACCAGCACAGGGACAGGCCTGATTAGTCAGCAGGGTAGAAGGTAATTGTTGAGGTGTGACTCCATTGTTTTACAAGTCCCTGGTAGCGACTCATTAAAGTAACTCAGCAACTATTTGTTAAAGCAGGGGATGAGACAAAGGCAGGAGATTTAGCAGTGTGAGAACTATGGTACACCTGTCTTTGGAAGCACAGTCTAGAAGAGGAAGAGGGTTTGGGCAAGGTATGGTATGGCTGAAGACCAAGTGAAGATGGTTTTAGAGCTCACATACTAGAAAGCCCAGCCGTAGTCCCATGAGTGTGGTCTCCAGTCCTCTGGTCCCAGATTAACCGTGGCTTGGAAGACTTGAGTGTACATCATGTGTGCCACCATCCCAAGGAGACCTGATGGAAGGAGACAGGAAAGAAAGGAAGTTATGGCAGGAGCCTGAGCTGCATTCTTCAGCCTTGTGTGGGAGAGCGGCACTCCTGCTGCTGTGCATGGCCAGAAGCTGGAACACCACTTCTGCAAGGTTGCACCTACACCATCATCTCCTTGCAGTTCCCCATCACTGTTTCTCCCTGCTCATGTTCTCTTTAGCCACATGCTTTTTACTACCCTTTTCACTCTGATTCTCATCAGCTGAGGTGAGTGAATGTGAGAGGCTCTCAGTGTTTTATGTTTTTTTTCTGCCCACATGTGCCTGTCTTGCTGCTGTGCCTTAGGGTAACACACTTACCTGACAGCACTGAGGAGACAGCAGCAAAGGCATTGAGCTTCAGTCCACAGACAGGATTGCCAGTATGCAGCATTTCCACCATCAGGAGGATGAAGCTGATGAGCAGCAGGCTGATGTACAGCATCTCTGACCCCAGTGACAGCCACAGGATTCCTGCCAGGAATCAAAAACCCCTCATATCAGTGCCAGGTGGCATGTTTGAGGGAGAGTATTCCCCCTTCACAACCCAAACCTGAAAGGATGTCTGTTGGAAAGAAGGGAGAGAAGGAAATCAACCAGCCCCCAATAGCAATCCCCCCAGCTTGTGAGCAAGGGCTTGAAAGATGCTGAAGGGGACAGAGAATCTGCCACAGAAGATGGCTTGACTGCAAAAGATGAGAGGACCTAAAATAGCTATCTGTATATAAGCCAGCATTATTCACAAAGAGCAACGAAGAAGCCATGGGAGGAAAGATGGAGGCAATACCACTGAGTATTTGCACAAGACCTAGCAGTCATAGGCTGGCCACAAACATCTCAGCTGGACGTTGAAAGGTTCTTACCCATTAGTGCAGTGACGTACAGAGCAGATTTATAATCACAACAATGGAACAAAATTAATTTCAATCTGGAGCTCAACTGGTTAAGAAAAGAACTGCATGGCATGTCCGTGGTGATAGCTGGGACCTGGGACTCTGGAATTCACAAAGCCCCTAGCAGGCCTGTATTTCTCATTGAAACCTCAATTAAATTGAAAATGCATTCCTCGGGGTGGGTACCCAGCTGGAACAGTAACATTCATCACCCGCCCTGCCGCTTAAATGGAGAGCAGGTAATGTTCGTGCTGGGTCATCAGTGGGACATGGGTGATAGCACAGTTCTTAGCATGGCTCACTGTGTGCCAGGACTTGGAGCTGAATGAGGAAAGGCACTCTGTAACGCTGGGCTCTGGAAGAGCATGGGATTCACTGAAAAAGGCAAATGAAGCAGCACTGTGAGCACTACTGTTAGCAACTGTTAATGGCCTTAGAGGAGCCATTCCACTGGGGAAAATGAATGTGAAGAAACCTTCATTAGTGGGGTACTGACTCGACTCCTTAACGTCATTAGTCCCATGGAGTCACTCAGCTCTTCAACAGCAACTGAAGGGATGCGTTCCCAGCTTAGAGGAGCTGCTCCGCAGGCCCAGGCCATCCTGAGGTGTTACTGTGTGCAGGAAGCGGTGAAGGCAGGTGATGGAGCTGTTACACTGTGAGTGTCGATCAAAGTGATCTTCCAATTAATTTTGAAGAGCTCAATGTCTGACAGAACAGGGACTTTCTTTCAGATTTGTGTTGAAATTAGGCAAGGAGCAGTAGGAGGAGTGTTAGGGGGGACAGACAGAAAGATTTACAAAGACATGTACTCTGGTTGCATAAACCTATTCTCTTAGGAAAACTGGCTATAGGGAAGACACTGGAAGCACTAGAGCCAGAGACCTGGCCAGGTAACGGACCACAAGATGGTGAGAAAGCAGAAAAATGAATTACTGCTCCCTGTGAACTGAGCAGCTTGTGCTAAATGCAAAAGTAATTCTTACTGCAGTCAAGTCATTCATTTATGACAAAATGGAGATCTACGTGACTTCAAAATGATCTTGTAACATCATCATCATTTGATTTCTGTAAAATGCTGTTTCCAAAAAGAATAAGCATGAGACATTACTCTGCCGTGCTCTGCTGATACTGACCCAGGTTAATCTGCACAGTGACTCCACAGTGCATCATTCACACTGGACCCCAAGACTGTGAATGCACGGGGCTTTACAAAAGCAGGTCGTCATTCTTTGCCATTGTTTTTATAACAGGGGGAGCAAGGCAGAGAAAGAAGATGAGCTCCCCAAAAGCACTCATCTCCCTGGTGGTTGTTGCGATACCCCAATGCGTGTTCCAGCCCTTCTCTCACAGCTTAACCACTGGTACCTGCACGCCAGGCCTTTCCCCTCAAGTGCGAATGTCCTCTGAAATAACATGCCTCCAGTCTCCAGCTCTGGGAGCAGTTAGCAACCCCACACCACTTGAAAAGCTTTTGTTAACAATCCTAAATGAAGTTTCCATCACGTGTGCACATACATCCAGGTATACTGAAGTTCCCCCCAGGATAATTTGAAGCATCTGGGAGGAAATCCTTTGATTTTTAGCATCCATGAGGCCAGGATTTCACACCTGACTGCGGGGTCCCACCCTGCTGTCCTCACGGAGGTGAAGTTTTGCAGGTCGCTTGTCCCAGGGGGATGGTGCACTGGACAGCTATGGTGTGATACAGGGATTTGCTCTTACCTCTCTCCGCTGGTGGGGAAAGCTCAATAAAGCTACGGCATTTCTCCTCTGAAACACAAAAACAAGGGTATTAGTTTGTAAAACACTGTAGAGTAAGGCAAAAGAAAACCTCTCCCCCTCTCTCTCACTTCACTGCATAGCTCCAGTCATCTGAGCTTACCCACCAGATCTTCTCACTTCTACTCCCTTTCTGACCATCTTTCCATACCTTCACTGGGGCATGGCAGGAGAAGGCAATCTCCTAGGCAATGTCTCCACCTCTCTCTAGGAGGTGGCCTTTCTAGAAAAACTTCAGCAATCTGTAAATGGTACAAGCCTCTGGTAAATATATAAATCTGTTGCTACATATTCACCACATTGCTACAAGACTTTGATGACTGTTGCTCAGGCCAGTTAAGGTGTAGCTTACAACACACCACAGACCAGAACTGCTGCTGAGTACATGCACTCCCCCTCACCTCAGTCTCAAGCAAAGCAATTTACAACACTGATTTCCCAAGAAGAAGAAAAAATCTCTTTCCTGTGAAGTTCTCCTGTGACAGAGAATCACACAGAAGTGAAGTCTTCTGTCCTCACATTTTAGGAATGCTATTTAGACAAATGGTGCTTGTGTTTGCTTTGGCTTTTTATAGTGGCCAGATGCAAACTGTTATCTCAGCTGAGGGTCCACCATTATAATCTGTAAGTCTTTCTTAGCACTACTCTATACTGCATTTGTGGGTTCTGTCCTCTACATGGCATGGTATTTTCTCCCAGAAATACCAGCCTGCAGGTTTTTTTGTAAGAATCTCATTTTCTTGATTTCTATCCCCAATTCTAATCTCTCCCAATCCCCTATATTACTTCTATCATCCATGGCTCTCAGGATGCTACCCAGTTTAGTGCCATCTGCAGTCTTCATTAACTTGCTGTTTGCTACATCACCTAGAACTTTAATGAGGTTATTCAGTAATGGCTCATCTAAACCTGATCCTGAGATTAGCCTGAATAATGAAATCCTTTCTCCAGCTCAACTCAAACTCCTTTTGCCGATCATAGCCCCTTTTTTAGTTGTTGTTGTTGTCTCCGCACTTGCTTCCAAGACCCACAGCAGTGGGTGGCTTGTAGTCAATTCAGAGGAAGCTGAGGAAGCTGGGGACCAAGGCTGGCTTTGCACTCTACCCCATGCTCTGCTGCAATCCAGATGTAACCTGCTCTCAGCATTCCTTTAGGCATTGGGGTTATTCGAGGACTGCCTGGTGGCCAGACAATTCTTTCAGAGAAAGCTGTCAAATGATGTAGTCCCATTGCCATAAGCACCATGGAAACACACTCCAGCCCAAACCAGTCCCAAATAAACACACCTCCTTCCACAGCGTATCTGGAAATGCTCATAACGAAGCAATCGTCTCACTAGGACATGAGAGTTTCAAGCACTTTCCTGCTCCTGTCCCTCTTCTGCCTGCTTTAATTCATCTTTATTTACTTATGTAATTTTCAAACTCTGACAGCAACAGATAAGAAAGCAAGAAATGCTATACTAGAATGGTTGGTCAGTTAATCAGTTAAAAGAAGATGAGATGCTTATGTTTGGGGAGAACTGAAGGGAGGGCAGTAGACTCAGGGGAATGGGCCTGATGAAAGAAACTTTCATCATTGCATCTTTAGTTACAAATCTCTCTGTTGGCCACCTTCTGGGTCAGTTCTGATCCTTGTTGTGTGAACCAGGCTGTAAACAGCATCTGTGCACTGCAGAGTAGTGGTGTGGCACTGATTCCTGCAGAAGGACTTCAGCAGGGCTCGGCAGAAGCAAATCAAGGGTGAACAGAGACACCAAGGGGTCTAGGACAGGCTGCATGACCAGCCTCTGGCACTCCAGGGCCTACTGTGACAGCCACAAATGGTCAAAAATCACAAGTCAAATGTATCACAGTTTTACAAAAATTATTAAAAATGACAATACTGCAGCTCTAATCCTCAGGTCAATTTGCATCCTGATTTTGGTTCCTCTGTGGTCAGATCCTCAAGGTTTTCCCTGCATCTATAACGTAATACTTCCCTTTCTCTTTATTGTGTTGCATTTGTTTAAGAAAAGCCCAGTCCCTGTTCAATTCATGTAAATCCTCAGTTTGGTGATTTAAGGAGAATGCCAACAATTGCAGTCCTCACAGTTGTCAACTACATACTGACAACACTGAATAAAATCACCGTGCTTGAATTTCCTAGGGGATGTGCACAAATGAGCCCTTTAGAGCATGAGCTGAGCTTTGTGTGGGAATGGAGCTCTGGGGAAAGGGAAAGGAGGCCCACTCCAGTTCACATCAGGATGAACGGTGCCACCATAAAGCCACTGCCACCACTTTCACTTCACATCCCCTATTCCAGACAGAAAGGCACACCAGAGACAGGAATAGTCCCTTGCCACCCTCTGTAAACATCTCAATGAAGGACAGAAATATAATGACAGTGCGCAGGGCTGGTGCCATCTAGGAAAATGAAGACGGCTTTTCTACCAAGCGTTGTCAGCCTCTGCCTTTCATTTCCAAACTCCTGTGGAATAAAATCAAGGGAAGAAGCTGTGTCTGGCTGGGCAAGACGCTACCTGGCCCTTCCATGCTCTCTTCACAGGAAAGCCACATCCCCGTGTGGAAGTATCTGAAGGCAAAGCGGTCATCCCCAGTCTCCCAGCTGTAGTGCACGACATCCTGGGATGAAGCATTGCTAGCACCTGCATCAGGTGGCATGGGGACACCAATGCACTTGGTGGCTTTACTCTTCCCACACAAAGGCTTGGGCACTTTCTGGGTCCCAGTGCACCAGTAGCTGCCGAGCAAGGCGGTGGTGGAGAGGCTGAGAGCCAGCAGGTTCAGGATGACTGCCAGGAAAGCACGGCGCCATGGCAACACCTTCAGCAGCTCCATCTGCAACACACAAACGGAGGGACTGTCACGCCAGCCATTTGTCCCACCTAGTGTTACGAACCCTAGCTCTTCCCAGGGGGTACCTGTGGGGAGGGGATACATGTAGGAGAAGCACTCTGCCCTCCCCACGATGTCCCAACATCTCACCCAGCAAGGAAGGACGATTTCCTAAAAGCCAAAGCGACAGAGCAATAGCTCAGTTTCAACCATTTCAAAATACACCGAATATGTGTACTGGGGAAGATTGGGTGACCCAGTGGATCTACCATGGAAGAGTACACCAGTGTGTGTGAGCACAAGCAACGTGCAAGGGGTGATCATGTTCACTTCATCTCGGAGAGGGTAAGGAAAAGCTGTTAACCAGCTTCCCTAGAATGTCGTGTGTTTCCATTAGATGGGGCATGATGAATGCTTTGTCCAACTAAGTGAGAATTCTTGCTGCCAAGTGTCCCAAAACACTTCTTCCAGCACCGTTCATACTGTACCTAGGGAGGCAGGTAGGATATTGATTTCATAGTAGGGAAAGGCAGGGAAATGTTCCCAGATCCCAGGGAAGGTCACACTTCAAAACTGACCTGCCCAAGAGAGACACCCAGGTATTCACACCCAGCAGCTTGAGTTCAAGCCACAGAGCAGCACCTCCCACCTGAAGCAAGCACTGCTTTGCACATCAGAAATTTGGTAGGGTTGGTGGATGACAGTGTCTCTGCTTTCATACCAAGTGCGAAAAGTTGTTTTTTTTAAGAGTGAATGTTGTCACAAACAGTCTTCCCAGTTTCATCTCATCAGAATAAGGAATTCTGAAAGCAGGTTGTATACCAGGGTCCTTTGGTCTTTCTCACTCAGAGAGAAGCTTAAGATTTTAAGGTTCCTGCAAAACCCTGCACTGACTTCTGAGAACCCCATCTTATCACGCCATGGATTGATTAGATGTCATCTACCCACACATCAACTTTCATGTAATCAACGCATACCTCTTCCCACATGGCACTCCCTATGTTTGGCACAACTTCATCCAGCTACTCCCACCCTTTCCTATTTATGACTCTTAAAATCTATTTGGCCATGAATAGATTCAGTTTGTACAGACACTGCCTGCTGCTGGGCCTCTTCACATAACTTCTGTTGACTCACCCAACATTGAATGTGTGAGAAAGGCCCAGCACACTGTGGACACCACTATAAATAAATGATAAATAAACGATTGCATTGTTTGTGACAGTCTTACAGGATACAGCCAAAAGCAGTGCAGTTAGGAGCATTTGTTCTAATCAGCAAGCTCAGAAATGTGGTCAATAAAGATGTTGCTGAAGCTCTGCTTGGAAGACAGGACTCGATTAGCATCTCATCACAATGAAAAAACAGTGCCTAATCCAGAACATTCTCATCAAAGGCAAGAAAATACCCAGCTCCTGAGAAATTCCTACATTGTCTTATGCTCTGGCTTCTTTTGTCTCTTCTTCAGAGCATTTCTCTCTTTCAGCAACGGAGATGCTGCACCCTGGAGCTGGTACTGTCTCAGTGATACAATAACAAATGACTTTCACGATCTGAAGGCATGCTGGGTACAATCAACTTTCATAGAGTGGATATTTGCCAGGAACACACTATTATATGAAGCTTTCTGGCTAAGGTTGGTGGTAAATTCATTTCAGAAAGGTTTTTCAGCAGAAAATTTGGCTTATGACTTAAAAGGAAATTATAGATAAAATTGCCTCAGAAACATGATTTTTCATCTGAAAATAGAAGCCTTCATTGCACAGTTTTTCAGTTTTTCATCAATTCTTGATTATATTTTCTGTCACCAGGTTTCAGTTTGCTCATAATTTCACTGAAAATAATCTTTCGACTCATAATATTGACACACACACACAAAAAAATCTTCTAATTTAAATCTTCAATAGTGGGAAAAATATTCTCTCCATTTGATTTGTATCAGTAGGTCAAAGGCCATATCATTTCAGAACAAGTGATGAAGAGAAGAGAAGAGAAGAGAAGAGAAGAGAAGAGAAGAGAAGAGAAGAGAAGAGAAGAGAAGAGAAGAGAAGAGAAGAGAAGAGAAGAGAAGAGAAGAGAAGAGAAGAGAAGAGAAGAGAACTAGTCAGAAGAAGGAACTGGATCAAGGATGCCGAGGATGTAGGAGACAAGAAGCAAATCTGAAATACTTCCTGATGAGAATACTTTCAGAAGTTTCCTTCCATAAAAGCCAAACACTTACTGAAAATAACTGACCACAGTATCTAGATAGCCCCAAAAGGAAAGAAGGTTGAATTTACCTTACCAGGAAGTCCTTGAAGTCCTGTTAATTTGGAGGAGTAATACAGAAATGGAACTCACGCTTTGTTTTCTGTTTTTCTCATCTCTAAATTTTCCGAGAAACCAAACTGCTCCAAACCCTCTTTCTCTTTCGTCTCCTCCCCTCCTCCCTTGCCCACCCCTCTCTCCATGATTATTAAATGCTATCCCTCCAGCCAGCAGCTGTTTTGTGGAAAATGGTCATTTTATAATCCACAATGCAATCACAGCACAGCTGTTCTGGGAGATTATATGGGAAGTGCTTGGTGCTGTGGGCTGGGATTAAATGCAAAAGGGCGACCTGCATTCACTGAGTAAAAAGCTTCAGTAAAACATGAAAAGATCCCAGCCATCTCTGGGCACTGGATCTTTGGGAGCTTGAATGGAACAAGCTGCAGCTCTCTGACTGGTGCTGCAGGGGACGCGTGACCTTAGCTCAGAAATTACCAACACGCTTAGCCATCAGTTAACCCCTTGCCCTGTGCACAGCCTCAGTAGATGACAAAGACCACAAGCCCCCAGCCCTAGGATATCTTCCTGGCCAGAGCTGCCAATCATAGAAAGGGGAGAAATAGGGTGAAGAAAGTTCATGCAACTGCATCTGCTCTGAGGACTGCGGTTTCAGACCCTAAAGAGGTGTCAATCCAGCCCTCCCCTTGGGCACTGGAGTTTTAATGAAAAAAGAAGCCCATTAGCAGAACCAGTGCTGAGTGACACTGTGGCATCACCAAAGGGACAGAGGTGTGTGAAACAGTGACAAGTCAAACAAGCCCAGTATTCAAAGGATGCTGTCCCTCGTAGTGGCAGCTTTTAGCAAGGCATAAAGTTCACCAGGAATCTCAGCTCCCAGAAGCTTCACATCGGATGAATTTGGGAAGCTAGTAAGAGAGACCAGAAGATTCACATTCACTCAAAGTCACCTTTGAGCTCTTATCCTAAAAGTGTAAAGGTCCTACAATACTTGAGGGCTTTGCAACAGCTTGTTTGGCATCAGAACAGCAAGTAAGAATGGCATCACCTCTCATGAGAAAGAGCAGTCGCTAGAGGACATGGAGCTGCTCCACACCGAATCAAAGTGCAAGGGAGAGGAGCATCCCAAAGGTGCACACCGCACCATGCCCGCAGGACCCCGCAACTTTGCTCAGTGCTGGGGTGAGGTTCCTACTGCTGCAGGAAGGGAGCAAGGCAGGAGGTGCCCCACGGCTCTGCTGGGATGGAGGAAACCAGCGGTCCAGCTACTCTCATCCCCTGCGTCTAGCACCAGAGGCAGGTGTACAAATAGCTCTGGGTGCAGCACAGCCTGGGGCAGCCCCTGTACAGCACAGGCAGCAGAGAGAGCCGAGAGGTTCAGGAGCCTGCACATGGGCAGTGCTGTCACAGGCTCCTGACCCTCCCTGCCCTCAGCAGTACAGCTGGGAGCTGTGCGGTTATTTTAATCCTAGCCACTGCATAAGCTCCTCTAATATAGATAATCATCTCTAAGATGGGCTAACTGAAAGTAATGCTGAATGTTTTCGTGCTTCATAGGCTGTCTGCAGGTTTTTTGATTAATAGCAAGGCTCTGTTCAACACAGATGTACTTAATTTACTGAAGGAGGTATAGTAACAGCTGATGCTGTTTAAAAAGGGAGTGGTAATATTTTTTCATTGTTCATTCTTTCTGCATCTGGACACCTTAAGTTTGGCTTCTAAATGCTCAGTTTGGCTTCTAAATGCTCAAAACAAAACAAAAACTGGTTTTCAAGCTCAAAAATGCATAAAATTAATCTCACTACTGATAGTCCCTAATGTTAACATGTTCTTAATTTTAAGCATGATGAATGTCACATTAAAATCCAGGATGCTATGTCACTTTCTAAAGCTAGGATCGTGGCATATATATTGATGAAAAGAGACTGGACTTAGATTTATATGGATAAGAATTCAGGTTTAGAAAACAAATTTATCAGAATTATACTATGGTTTCAAAAATATATCAGACTTAGTATTCTGAATAATGGCAAATATTTATCCTTCCAGAAGATGGCAATATTACTCTAGTCTTCTTTTTGGGAGTCTGATGCTCACGTGTTCGCTGGGGGGAAGTGACACCCAAGTTTAGACTTCTATTCCTTCCCTTTTTTTTTCCCTCTCTTTTTTTTCTTCCATTGCTATGAACAAATTCTCTTTCCCTCACTTGAGGATGTGGGGGGTGGCTCCTTCTCTTTCAGTTATCTGAACACGAGAGACTTTTGAAATCAATGGGAAAGAAAAAAGCAGAATAAATGGAGAAGCTTAGCGGGTCATTTGCTCCACCTTCTGCCCTGCACAAAACTATTCTTTCTAATATATTTTCCAGTATTTTGTCAAGTACCATATTAACTTTCTCAGCATGTTTCCATTCCCAGATTATTGTGCTCAGCTCATAGAACATCGACACCAGAGCACATTTCCTGATGTTCAACAAACTTCCCTTAGCAAAATTTTATGTTATTTCTTTTAAAACCTGCATTCCCACCTCGCCTAAATCTGATCAACTAGGGACAGGAAAACACAACTCTGTCTGTCTTTCACCCTACTGTGCCTTGCAGTTTTCTCCTCTTTGTATCTGGCATTTCCCACCATAGCTTGGCTTCACTAGAGGTTTTGGATGTCTCTTTCTCTTTGAACTCAGCAGCAGCCAGTCCCTGGTGACTCGTTTAAAGTTCACCCATTGAAGTGAATGCCCATAGCAGTTGGTTTCCTGTGCTATCAGCCAAGTGCTTGGCTTATGGAAACAAAATGAGGAAACAAAATGTACAGCACAATCTTAGCACAACACCTCTGTGGAGATTGCCAAATCTACAAAAGCTTGAGGGTTTAGAAGTGATGCATTTTCATCCCGTCTGTATCACATATGTGCGTAAGTGCCACAAACCATTTATGCCCCTATCACTTAGGGCGTAAGTGCCCAACAGTGACACCCTCAGCTCCCAGGGATGTTGGTGGGAAAGGAGGCCAAGAAGCCCTTACCAGATAGGGCCCAACAACTGCAGTACTTAACTGGCAGATCTCAAGAGGCACATGGCTCTTCATAGCCTTCCATGCAGCTCTCCTCCCCCAGGGTGCCAGGGATCATACGCTGTCCTGACATCAGCTCTTCAGCCATCCTGAAGAGGAAGACAGAGGAGAAAGAATTACACCCATAAAGTCACTATTTACACCCCTAAAGTTGCTCTTTGAAACCTGGACAAAGGCACGCTCATACTCACCCCTCATTCCACACATTCTTCGCACATGACACTTCCGTGCTCCGTCCACCCACCGCTCCTGTTTTTGCTGTTTTTACAGGAAGACGGTCCAGCACTGCAGTCCCCTCCCTTGCTGCCACACAGAGAGCAGGATGTCTCTGGGTGGCAGTGACACTGAGAGAGCCAGACTTCTCTAAGCCAGTGACAGACTGCAAATGCCAGATTTCTTCCTGAGCTCTGAATAATTCCACTCAGATTGTAACCTTTATTTAGCTGTTTGCATGATGCATTAACTCTTGCTCTGCAAATGACCTCACCAGGCATTTTTTTTTAGTCAAAGCACATTTAAAGGTGAATTCTGTTTTTAAACATGAACAGCTTACATTGCTAGACAGCACGTCTGTGGCAGAACAGACATAAAGATTGAATTGGAACAAGTAAATTCATCTTAAAACTGAACAAACAAGCTTGCCATCATTTTGAACCTAACTTATTTTCCCCCCCAGACAAGTCTTAGTTGGCTAATTTTTTTTCTATTTAATCTGTATTATTTGAAACATTCAAAAAACACATAGAAAGTAGACATAGAAAAGAAAATAGTAAGATGCAACAACACGGACTTTGAGGATTCACTTAAAGATTCTAAATGCCACAATTTTTAGATTTGCAGTATAAGACAAGTTAAAGGGAGGTTGCTTTTCACAGAGTACTTAAACTTGGGTTATTTTAGGATGTGTTTAGCTGAGCACACAGGAAAAAAAATGTTTTTTATCAAATTTAGTCAACTGCAAACTATAAGCAGACAAGAAAAAGACAACTTTTTATAGACCTCTGTAAGGACATTAAATAAGATCCAGTCCTAGAACAGCGGCCGTACCACCCAAGTATATAACATTTTACCTTACCCACTGCTCACTATCTTCATCAGCTCTTCTGAGACATCCAGTGAAATATTACAAGGTGAGCATGGATTCACCCCACTTCTTTCTTTCTTTTTGACTAAACATGTAACAGTCAAGAAATTCTATGAGATCTTACCAGATGCTTTGAAATGTAGCAAGTTTGTCATTTTATTGATGGGTTAATTCTTTTCTCAGCTTGCTAATTCATCACAGTTGTAGAACCAGCAGGGCGTCCACCTCTGCAGAATGCGTCTTTATAATCTGGAAATTATAAAATTCCCTTTTATGAAAATTGTTGCCAGTTTTAAATCTACCAGTTATGGGATCTCAGTTTGTTCCTGTACAGAATCACAAACACCCAGACTCAATGGCTGTCATGGGTTCTTTTTTTTTTTTTTATTATCAAGACAGACCACTACAACAACAGTCTGATCTCCTCTGTAACTGAAACCAAAGAACTTCAATCATTTCTAGTGAAACACAGAGCTTCTGCTGGAGTTACAGCACATATTTTATAAAGCTACCTCATACCGTGCAACAGGATATGATGGGAAACCCGTCACATCCTTAGAGAAGTTGTTCCAATGGTTAGTTAACCTCATTCTTAAAACTTTGTTCTTGATTTGCAATCACAGCGTGTCTGCTTTGGTTTTCCCACCTCATCAGGCTGCTCCAACACACAAATAAATAGCCGGTGAAATGATTTCCTAAAAATGTTATTGCAGGAGTTACAAATCAATGCATTTCATTAGAGGCACACAGTGTGATCTAATAAGCTGGCTGACAGCCCAAATTCCTGGTTCTGTACTTGGCTGTGACACATAATTTTCCCTTCTTATAGGCCAAGTCATTAGTGGTACGTTTACACTGCAGTCAAAGCAGTGGCAGGGATGAGGAGTAAACATTTGGTGCTTGTTTTAATTTGGTGTTGCTAGCAATTTCACTCCAGCAGTAAGGAGCACAATGTAGGATACAAACCTCAGTCCAGAGAGAGAGTAAATTAAGCCGTGCTGAATTCCACATTGCAACGGCTAGACGGATAGGTCAAAAATAGCTTGCTTCTCTACATTAAAAAGTTGGGTCTTCACAGTCATTCCTATGGACACAAATCTATAGCACAGCTGATCCTCATTGATGTTGGAATAAGCATAAAGCTGGTGGGAAAGAGACACTATTTTGATAATGAAAAATCTCAGGGATGTAAAATTAGTATGTTCACAGAGTGCACTGCATATGTAGGTGATCTTGGTTTCAAAGTAGTATTTAATGCCAATTTTAAAGCCAAAAAAAAAAAAATGAAACAGTACAGTTGAAATATATTGCATTTGGGTTTCATGTATGGAAATGGGTAAGTCAAAGCAATAGTTCTGGGCTTTGATTTATATTTTCCTGCATTTCACTATGGTGAATCAGAATAAGAGCCAGAGGAAGCCTCCAAAGATCACCTAATCAGTCCATCTCTATCAACATGATGTAGGCACCCTGAAGACCTTCAAGCCTACAGTTAACATTTTTGGTAAGGCAGATACTTCTACATCCTGGATTAAAATCAATCTATTCCTTTATAATATCTTGATTTCAACCTAATCAAAATATCCAACAGAAAATTTTACCATCTCTGCTAAATGCCTAAGGTCTCCGTCCCACATATGAATTATTTACTCACATGGATCGTCCCCTGGAGGTCATTGAAGCTACATGGTTTACTAAAGTTATACTCATGAGCTAGTACTTGAGGAACCAATGCTTCAAAGGCAGACTCTAAGCTAGCAGGAGAGGTTTGGAAATCAAAAAGAGTGAGTAAGACAGAGAGTTAGCTTTTTTGAGGTGAGGCGTGGGAGGTGTTTTCGTTCTTTAGCTATTAAAAACTCCTTGCTTTGGCATTCGAAAAGAGAAAAAAGAAAAAGAAAAAAAAAGAGAGAGAGAACTGGGAAGGGAAGGATTTGTGAATAAGGAGGCAGAATGGCAAGAGGCACAGCGACCTGGGCAGCCAGAAGGCAGAAGGGAGTTTCTCAGGCTGGTTTCCCTGACAGAACAGCGTTGGCAGTAAGTGCAGGTCAGAGGAGCTGAGGTCAAAGATGCTGGTCTAAAGGGAATAATAAAAGCACCCTTCTTTATTGCTCTGAGCGGAGGTTTTATTACAGAGGGTGCTTCGAAAGCAACAGTGCTAAATATTGAAATTCGATGTTTTATCTTTCTGGACGTCCTGGTAATAATCCAGGATTCAGGCCTGAGGGCTTCTCTTTTTCCCAGACTTAATGAGGATTTCAGCTCCCTTTCCATCCCCTCGTGGTGCTTTGGAGCTACCTCTTCACAGATGGTCCTGCCGCTGAGCACCATCCTGTGCTCATGCCTCCCCTGCCCCTGCGCGCTGTGCCAGGAGCACGGCAAGGCTGCCTGCACACCGGGCAGGGTACCGGGCCTGGACACAGGGCAGTGGTGGCACAAGCTTGAGCCCCCAGCCCCGCACCATGGCAGGCCTGGGGGCAGCAGGCAGTGCTGTTTGAAGGCCCCCAGGGGAGAAGCAGAGCTCGGTGATCAGCACTCTCTTGTGTGCACTTCCCCACCAGCAGCGTGGGCCTCAGGGCCCAGCTGCAGCACGGGGCGCCCAGGCTTCCCCACGCGTCCAGGGGGAAGGGAGTTCCCCGCTGGTGGAAACGGAAACGAGAAGTATTTTGGAGACAGCACATGAGGAGCTTGGGCGTCTCCCTCTTCTCTCCTGCATTTTTCTCCCGTCCTTACAGCCAGATTTCCGGGTGCCAGAGCTCCCCCCTGCCCTCCTGACAAGCCCAGCAGCAGCATGAGCAAGGCCGCTGCCTCCTGCCCCTCCTGGGCCAGGGCAGGCCGGGGCGAGGTGCCCTGCAGCTACTGCCCGGCCCTACATGCAAGTGCAGGGTAACCCGGGGCCCTCGGCGTTACTATTTCCATCAGTCACGCTGTTAAAAAAAATAAAAATACAACTAATAAACAACTGTCCTTCCCCAGTATTGTTTCTGAGTAGGCTCAAGCTGCAATTACTCAAAGGCTTGTTATTTAGCCAGATACGGGGCGTGGATTTTGTGATAGATGGCACAGGGTGCCTTCCTGACAGAAAAAAAAAAAAAAAAGTGATTTATTTTAGAGGGAGATGTTGCTATGAGGGGCACTTTTTAAACAGAAAACGTCATTGAGTTGTGTTTTTTTTTTTTTTTAATATGGATAAAACAGAATATTCCCTTGCCAGCCTTGCTCTCAGAAACAGCTAAGTGGTTTTGACTGAAATTAAAAACAAAACCAAAAAGAACCCAATAAAACAGCTGAAACAGACGTGAGCTAGGAGATGTTGGCTCTGAGTTTGGCAAAGTCAAAAGCAACCGAAGCCAAATCTTGTGATGGGTTGTGTCAAGTGACTATAATAAAGAGACAATGCTACTAGCAATGTCTTGCATGTTCTGCACACCATTAACATATTATTTCACCATTAGCTTTTCCCATGTAGCCAAGGATTATAATTGCTGAGCTTTACAGCTAAGTATTAAGTGTTGTGGCTGCACAGCTTGACAAAACACAAATTATTTGCCATCACCTGAACAGAGTAAGCATGAAGGAAGGAGAGCATTTTGCTAGCGTGCAACCAAGGGCAGAGCTTAGAGAAATTAGGTCAGGCAGAATGGAAAGAAAACTTCAGAAATCAGAAACCTCGTCCAAAGAGAGAAACGTACTTGTCTGTGGAACAGTCTCTCATGGGAAGCAATGGATGCCCGGGTGCTTAAGTCATACGCAACCAGACTGGATAATGCACTGGAAAATGTACTGTAGGCAAGAATTTTGCAGAAACTGGGCTGAGCAAGAATGTGAGAAGATGGACTGGATGAGCTAGCAAGATTTTTCCTTGTATTTTCTTTTCTTTTCTTTTCTTTTCTTTTCTTTCTTTTCTTTTCTTTTCTTTTCTTTTCTTTTCTTTTCTTTTCTTTTCTTTTCTTTTCTTTTCTTTTCTTTTCTTTTCTTTTCTTTTCTTTTCTTTTTTTCTTTCTTTTCTTTTCTTTTCTTTTCTTTTCTTTTCTTTTCTTTTCTTTTCTTTTCTTTTCTTTTCTTTTCTTTTCTTTTCTTTTCTTTTCTTTTCTTTTCTTTTCTTTTCTTTTCTTTTCTTTTCTTTTCTTCTTTTCTTTTCTTTTCTTTTCTTTTCTTTTCTTTTCTTTTCTTTTCTTTTCTTTTCTTTTCTTTTCTTTTCTTTTC
>NC_139720.1:43023726-43198200 GCF_964211835.1 Anser anser | reverse complement strand
CTGTTTAATTTGATATTTTGGTTGGCTGGTTACTCAAATCATCTAGACCTCATAAATCTCTATAATTTTTAATCCTACAATCCTTTGCTCTCTTTTATTCCCACTTAATTATTCCTCCTGCATGTAGTATATTTGGCAGCTGTGAGAGATAAATAACAATTCGACAATTACCTCCTTTATTACTTTGATAAAAACTGGAAATAACTCTTATAACTCCAGTTGAAACCAGTGAAAATAAAAACCTGATATAAATGAGGAAAGATTAAGCATTAAATTCATATCGCTGCTCTATAAATCAAATTACCATGTTCTCTTTGCAAAGGCCAATGGCAACTTCAGGTACTGCACCTTCATGTGCGAATAATGTCTTGCAAACAAGGAAGCCTCAGAAATCTTTATAAGGTAGTATTATACCCTACATTAGAAGTATTGACCATTCTTGAGAGAACTAAAGCCCCAAACATGTATAAAAATAACTGTGTATAATACCATAAAAAGCTCACTTTATCAGGAGCTCTGCTTATAGACATCAATATGGCTTCTGAATTATTGAAAGCTGCTGTTTCCAGATGCTTCAAAAAACAACCTAATTTCCATATGACAACCAAAGCGGGGGGAAGAAGGAAGGGGATTTTGGAGTCCCAAAGATAATTGATTATAGTTTAGATGGGGTCTAGGGACACACTGTTTTCAGTGAAGGAACCTCAGCTCTGCAGCTTTCTTACCTCACCTCTTGGCCTATCAGAGTAGAAATTAGTGGATTGCTGGTCATGCTGCAGCTTTTATCACTATTTCTAGCACTTACCTAAAAATAAGCTGAACAAAGTCACTGACTGATAGAAGAATAACAATTTTGAGAAACATTAGTTTTATTTATGTGCTTTCTACCCCTCCTTATTTATGTGTCCAGACTTATGAAGAAGTGTAAACTTCAATACAGAAATCAAATCATCATTGGAAACAATGTATTTACCATCTTCAGGAGTTCTCACAAAAACATCATTCTCTTCAGACAAAGCACTTTCTCCAACCATGGTAGAGGCTGCAACTCTCATTTTATAATTTGTGTATTTTTTTAAACCTAAAAAAAAAACATGTAAAAACCAAATTATTGCTGATGATCCTCCTTGAACATCTCATAGCTTATTTATAAAACTATTAAAATGGATGCTGTTCTAAGGATTTTTGATATACATTTGCCATCTAAAAGATAGAATATGTATAATACCATTTATCTGGGGAGAGTCAAATAAGCACTTAGTCAAATCAACAGATTTTGAAATAAGTCAACTAGCTTCAACCCTGTAAATAGCTTTAATTTAGTTGTGAAAACAAGAGATGTATACGTGTACATACAAATACACGTTTTTATTCTATATGCATTACATTGGTTAGCACAAATAAATGCCCGAAACCCCATTAAGAATACATTTTCTTCAATTAGTATCAGAATTTTCACTTTAAAAGAAAAAAATATATTATTAACAGCATACAGATACTGTGGGGGAAAAAAATCGAGTCTGAAAAAGAATGATCAATTTAGAAACATTTTCCTGTGTGGAAAGAAGATGCTGAGGAAAAAATAATGAGAAATCTATTTCACAAATTACTACTTGCTAAATTACTTGCCTTATGTAGTCCTCTCCTCCATTCTCATATTCCCTGTACACCTCTCTACAGAAGACAAGTCTGACAGTAGTGTCCCAGCTTTGCCTTTTGCATGCAGATGTGTTATGTGTGGCTGGGGGAGATTTGGTCTATCTACCTTATAAATGGCTACATTACATAAAGTTGGAACAAATGGTTTTGCATAATATATTTGCAATTATTTTTTATCAAATGGCACTGTACCTGTCATAATTAAGCTGTTGTTTGAAGTTGTTGTGTGGAATGCTCTTTTTGTATCCAGCTCCATTGCATAAACAGTATAATGAATAATTTTCCCATTGGGATTTGCTGGAGGGTCCCAACACAGCAAAACAGAAGAGGAGCTAAGATTCTTATATGATATATTTTGCACTGAACTTGGAACTTCAACAAAAACACAAAAATATAACAGTAAGCAAAATAAATTATTTAAAATAGAATAAAATTTCAATGAAAGAAGTTACGTATGTTAACCTATTTCTAAGTTACAGGTTACCTTGCTCGTGTGTCCTGACTGTGAGAACAGATGGTGGCCCTTCTCCAATAGCAGTGAAAGCAGACACACTGATTGTGTAGTCTGTGAAAGGTACAAGGCCCTTTATAACATACAACAGCTCTTCAGCCAAAATATTAATGGCATACTGATTATCTGCGATCAAATGGAGAGAAATAGTTACTTACTTGAAAACCTTTTTTTTTTGCTTTTGCATTCTAAACTCAGTTTGACACGATAACCTTGAACTATTTTACTGCAAAAAGAATCAACTTTCATGGCAATTAAAAAAATATAAAGAAAACGTTATACAGCATCTCATAATCAAGGAGTGGTTATTGTAGGTCCATTTTCACGTATGCAATCCTCTCTGCTTTTCAGAGGTCTTCTATGAAGTATGAAATTCAGACAGTAGGAAGAATAGATAGATTGGCCTATGTGAAAGAACAAATGGGAGTGAACTAAAAGCTTGACACTGAGAGCTATCTCAAAAAAAAGAAATCTTCTAGGAACTAGGAAAAGGCATTCTTCGTATACTTCCTAGGAACACTGGAACATACTTTTGAACACTGGCTCCTAGGTTGTTGGTATTTTTGGTTTTGTTTTGTTTTTTAAGTCAGGAACAAATTCTCTCCTCCTTACCCTCTCAACTGTGCTGTAACAGCTATAGTTAAAATGGCTCCCATCACATATCCCTTCACTCTGGTATTTTTAGCAGAAGAGTCAGGATCAGCAAAATGAAGAAATTATGCTTATGTCCACAAAGAGTTTTCAGTGCATCTGTGATAAAGTTCAAAGTTGGCAGCAATCCAACTGTGCTAGTCAAAATCCTCTAGTGCAAGGAGCCACTACGCCACTGCAACGTGACAAAGTATGGGTACTTCACGTATCTGAGCATCAGGTTAAAAGTTTCGCAAGATCAGCATTAAAATGGAGGCATCTGAAAATCAGCAAGCACTGTTGAAAACTTGGCTGTCAACAACTTTACTATAACTACTATAATACTTGTGTGCTAGATTACAACAGATGCTGTCTGAAATCAATTTTTCAGCAATATAGACATATTTTAGCAACTGACTAGCTCAGACTGAATGAGGTGGTAAAAAGAACACTCACATTTTAAGCACTGTACACTTTCTCTGTATGACAGAGGAGATTCTTTAGGATTAACATAGTAAAGAAAAATTCCACTGTAGTTTACATTAATGGATATAATTCAGGTCTTTGACGGTGGTATATATGGAGAAATTCAGTGATTTTAAAAGTGCATTCAGAATATAAAAAATTGACTGTCTACCGTTCAAAACTCTCATGGTAAAAAATGGTAGTAGTATTTTAAGCCCCTGCTTGTCAGCTAGGTCCTGCTTAATGATTTGTAAATATCCATACTTAGAAAAGAAACACTGTTCCATTGATAATACAGAACAAGTGTACACGCTAATGACATCACCATGTCATGGGGTCATCTCCACCTGTTTGTCACCCATATAGCAAAGTTGTAACTTTTTGACCTATTTACCTTCACTGACATTTGAAAACCTATTAGTCAAAAGGCTTAGAGAAATCAAGGTCTCTGAAGGGCTTGGAGATATGTTAATCCCTGACAATCACACCTGCTTTGGCAACTGTAATAACTGATTGTCTATGCAGCTTGGCTGATGGCTTTTGGGTGCTCCTTTCACTAGGAACAAGGTCAGCTGGGTGACAAGGGGCTAGTTCCTGCCTGTGTGGCCTTCCCATTTGCTTCAGAAAGTTATTCAGTAGTAAAAAAATCTGACTCCAGCAAATGACCCATTCATAATTTGCCTGAACCATGTGCTAAAGATCATATCTGGGACAGGGATGGGGGGTCCTTTAGAGAAAAGGAGCAGGTAGAAAAATATATTAAAATACCTTACCCAAAGCAGAATGTAATTCCGCAGCTCCATTTATAGCAGGCAAATTATCACCAGATACACTTGTAAATATTACTGGGGAAGCTGTCTGAATACTGGAAAACATTTCAGCTGAACCTTCGTATAATTCATTGGCTGTTTCCACTGAATTTGAAATGGGAGAAGGCTTGATGTTTTCATTTGTCATGTATGGTTCCAAAGTATTGATCAAATACTAAAAATTAGAAAGATATAAGTAAATCACAAATCTTGTCAACATTATATCATTTAATTCATGTTATATATAGTATATAAATTGTGTATTTGTCAACTTTGCAATAATATTTATACACTATATTGTAATTAACTTTGCAAAATAATATTTCTCATGAAAAAGCTCAGTTGCTAGTAGCTTAACATTTCTGTTCATTTTAAAAATTAAAAAAAACAGCAAATGCATTTTTTAATTTCTTAATATTTCTTAATTTATGGGTTTACATTGCTGTAAAACTGCAATGCTCCCATGTTTTAGAGCAAGGCCTTTAAATTTAATGTTATTATCCTTAGAGATACACTGAAAAGACATATTTGAGTTTGGGAGACTCCATTTCTACTACACATGTTCCAAAACAGGGTTGAAGGTATAGACAAGAAGGTTTCAAATGCTCCTGAAGAAAAAGAATAACAGGTTGATTAGGCTGATCAGAGGGAAAAATATTCCTGTGTAGCCTTTGGGTGAGGGAGAGACGAGGAGAGAAGGAGAAAAATAGAAGGCAATGAAATAAGGAGGTGAGGGAAAATAAGGGAGTAAATATGTGGAAAGGGAGAATGAAAGGGAGGCAAAGTCAGTAGGACAGCGTGGGCAAAAGACAAAGTCGGAAAGGGATGGGAGTAGATATAAAGGGAGTAACAACTAATATGAGAGGAACAAAGAAAGCTGAAAAGACAGCTAGAACATAGGTACAAAATGGTGTGTAAGCACTAGATCATTATGCCTCTCCAGAATCTGGGACCATATCCAGGACTACAGTGTCTCTAAATTGTTCTGCTGTCATCTGTGAACGCTCCCCATTTGCACATATGGCCAACTTCACTGCCAGAAAGAGATGCTTTTACAGTGATGTAATTAATACACATTAGCCCTCTCCCTACAGACCCCAGGTGGAAAGAAGGCAAAGCAGCTTTTTTAACCACTAAAACTAGGTGGGATTGACCACAGGCAGACATACAGCAATAATCTCACCTAAGTACCAACAGGTAAAACCTATATGCACCTCATTTTCACATACATTTTATAGGAAAATAGTAACCCACATGGAAATATCACTTGCCTCTGAGGCTTTTCCATTTGAGATAACAGCCTTTCATAGCTAAACATTGTTGAGTACTATTATCAGTGTGTTTCCAACAGCTGAAATCCTGTAGATGCTCTAAAGTGCGGTCAATGGAGTTCCAAATGAGGTAATGTTTGTTATGATTTGTTTTTTTCTTTAATTAGAAAATTATATTCAATAAACTATGATAAAGCTGCTGTGATTCTAAACTAAGAACTCAAAAATAAGGAAATCCCTGCATTAAAGCATATCTGTGCAGACAATTTTCATCTTTTCTGTGTCTGTATAATTAAAGATTGTATCACAGTAAAGTCATATACTTTCACTTTCCAAGGACCCCGGCCTGGTTTAATGAATGGATCCTTATCCTCATTTTTTTCCCCCCACTCCTTAATGTTTGGCTCCAGGGCTCTATTTAATGTATACCATTCAACTTGAAAGCAAACTCCTTCACTTTCACTGAGCTCTGCATTAAAAACATAGATTATGTGTTAGATCTGTGTTTGAGTGGCTATATATTGATCTAGGCACCTACGTCCATACTCCTACTGTTAGATCTGCTAGGAACTATTATGCTGCAAAGAATTAAAGGGCTAGAAGGGAAAATAAGATTGACGGCTATTGTGCCCTGCCTTCAGTAGCCAAGAAATTCTGCATAATTTCTCCAGAAATTATTTGATTTTCATACAGTACAAATAGCAGTGTTGATAAAACAAACAACACAACAACAACAACAACAAAAAAGCCAGAGGAAGAGGTGGCATGGAGAAGGTGAAATTTAAATGCACTGACAATTCATCTGTGGTGGCAAACTCCACATTCTGAGTGGAATAAGAATAAGGCAGAGGACCAAATTTAATCTAGCAAGGAAATCTGTATCAAAACAAACAAACAAAAACAACCAACCAACCAACAAAACACTAAATACCATATTTTTTCCATTGAGAATAGTGTTTTCCAGAGTCACCCCTGTTTCTTGCACATGCACTTTAACTCTGTACTGGGTAATGATTCCATTTGGTTGTTGTGGCTTCCTCCAAGCAATTTTTATATATGTGGCTTCCACTTCCACTAGATGCAAATCTGATACAGCACCTGGGACTAAATATTCAAGAGGAAAATTGATTTAATTAAACATCTCTGATTAGTACAAGCTTTCTCAGCACTGTAAGCAAAGTACAATAGGGACTTCATAAAATTTTATGTCCTTATCTTCTGAGTTGCTCCTGTACAGGTAGAATGTTACTTCAGTTTTTCTTTTTGGCAAACAAGTTACATTTCTAAAAATATGCACACATTTTTCCACAAGGTTTGCATATTTGATGTTAATTTAGACATTAGACAATACATGTCACTCAAAACAAAACAAAATATTTGGCTTCTGACAGTGAGTTTAGACAGAAGATAAGCATTTCTGTACTGAGCTGGGTCATCTCAGGAAAGTGACTCTGAGACCTGACTAAAGCAGATACTTCAGGAACAAATGCACCAAATAAGTACAGGTGTTACTGCTGCTGTTACACCTTAACAGCAAGCTTTGCAGCAAGCACTGATTAAGAGATTTTTTCTAAATTTGTGCTCTGTAACATAAACATAATGTTGAAGTCACCGATATATCACATAGCGATTCTCAATTTTTTCTTGTTGAATCCTCAGCTGCAGAGCAGTATTTCTGTACAATCTCACATATATATAAGACAAAACAGCATTTCTACTGAGCTAAGGACTGTCTCCTGATGAGTGAACTATTGGGAGCCAAAACACTGAAATCATTGTGTAGATGGCTCTGGGGCAGAACTAACCACTTGGTTGTCCCAGGACAGGATCTCAGTGTTACATCTGCCTCAGAGGTACACTGTACGAAGGTGGCTACCTTAGAAACTGGTATGAGACCCTGGATTTAGAGAAAATTACTCAAACAAGATGTTTAGGGTTGAAGAAAGCAGCCGTGGTGGATTCCCGTAGTTATTTCCCTACCACTTGCTGCCATCTAACGACTACAAGGGTGACCTGCAATTTAATTACCAAATCTAAAAAGCACTACTTCCATTCAGGTAGAAAATACCTTTCTTTTACAATCTCTGAGGGCTTCTGACGGCAAGAAAATTTAGTGCCAGTGTATGAACTCAAAAAAAAAAAAAAGTAAAAATAAATCTACATAATCAATTTTCAGCTATTTCTCTCATTAGCTTGTTTGCCATCTCTTTCAAGACTCATATAACATGCCCATTCCTTCTGTTGCAAGGTACCTAAATAGCTTTAAAGGAAAAACTGATATCAGTTATCATTTACAGTCTATTTACTTCATTTCTTTAAACTTACCATCTGCAGGAGTGAAAACCGTAAGGTTAGTCTTTGGTCCCACGCCAGCACTTGTCTCTGCACCAACATGCACATTGTATGTTGTAAATGGCACAAGGTTACGGAATACAAACTTATGATCTTTTGTGCTGTTATCCAGAATATGTCCTGGAATGAAAAATGAAGAGAATCTAGCTCAAAAATAAAAACAATCCACCATTTGCTTACACTGAATATAGCTACTGTCCAGGATGATGAAAAGTGAAGTTTGTTTCTGAAAATTTGACATCAACCTCATTGGAAATAAGACTGAATGCCTGAAGAAAAAAAAATCAAGGAGGTATAGGTTTTAAGAGGAGTTGTTGTTGTTGTTTTGTTTCTAAATTAATTCAACTTGCTTTTCCTGTATGATCCCATAAAAACATTAGTATACAGCTCATTGACTTCTTTAACTATATGTAGTTATGTAAGATCTTTAACTATGTCTGAGTTACAAAAAATATATAAAAACACCAAAACAGACTCACATAGTTGATTGTATAATACACAAGGATGAAAATCCTCCAGAAATATTTAAGAGAAAAAGGAAAGAGTAAAGATAGAGAATGATTTGAATATATAAGCCTCCTAATTCAGCTGTGAGCTTAGCCTGTCGTTTCTCTGAAAGAGTGAGGAAGGCTGATTTTCTCCACTCTTAAGAATATCTAATGTGAGTTTAATTGTGTACCTATCCTTTTAAGGGAGAAGCCTGCCCATTATAAGTTACCTAAGAATTACTAACGATTCTAATAGTGAGAAACATAGATAGCAATGCTTTCAAATATTCATTCTTGACTGGTAGTGACACTAAGAGTGCCAGTGTAAGGAAATAACCACAAAAATAAAAATGAAACAAAAACATCAATTCAGACTTACCAGATGGCCCATGCAGCTCAACTCTGTAACCAAATTTTCCTGTTACTATGGTTGGTGGGTCCCACGTCACTGAGAAAGACTTTGCTGTAATGTTGCTCTTGGCAAAATTTTGTGGTGGATCTTCTGGAACTTAAACAATATTGGAAAAAGTCTTTGAACATAAAATAATTTCTATTAGGGTTTCCAAGAACCACGTATCAGACAATTCATTTTAAGCATAAACAATAAATGTGCTGAAGGACAGTTAAATTAAAAGGACGGCTCATTAAAATGACTGATTTTTGTTTCATTTCTTTTTTAAAGTTATGCTTTCAAAAGGTATCAAGAGCGCTGGTAGTATGCAAATAATCCTTAAAAGATAAAGGGATTCTATCAGGTTTAACACGGACTTTATCATGAAACAGATTACATTCAGAAGATGCTCAAATAGTATTGTGATGCTCAGCACTGTAGAGATCACAATGGCAAGCTTTTCTTCCATGAACATTTTTTATCCCCATTTCGAGTACATCACATAGATTTTTGACAGCACTAATGATATACCTTATTATACAAAAGTGCAAACCCAGTAATGATTAAGACTGCAAAAACATTGCACATTATATTTTCATAGAATTATTCACACAAATTACATGAATCATAAACTCAAGTGATTATGGAATTCAATCCCTGCCCTTTCTAAAGCATACCTTCCTTTCTAAAGCATACCTTCACAAGTTAAAGAGAGATTATTACTGAGATGGAAAACCAAATCCAAAGACAACTAAAGGAGGTGCAATTCTTTTTATCCATATAGAGTTAAAATAAACCTGATTTTCAAAAATGCTGCATACCCAAGTAAACTTATTGAAACTGCTTGATACAAATTACTAAGAAAATCAGGTCTTCATATGCCATATATGAGATTTAAGCCAATGTGAATATACAAACTGATCCTTCAAAAAATATTCACACAATACTCTTACAAAGTTCTCTGTTTTTTGTAAAAACTACCGTACATCACAGAAGTTTCCAAAAATATTGACTACATTATAGATGGCCCATTCATTTTGATTTTTCTGTGAAGATGGAAAAGTTCCTTAGCTGGAAAAGATAATAAAATGTATAATGATATTCTAAAGATAACTAAACCAAGAAAAAGCAAGATTTTTTTCTTCTTCAAGGATGTTATCAAAATAAGAACATCTGCAAATGAAAGTAATGAAAAATCTTGTTATTCCTAAAAGATAGGCTATACATTCGCCAGCAGAGATTACTTAATCTAGAGTTACATAAACTGCATTAGCTACATTTGTTTATTACTCTGAAGTATCATTTTAAGAGTTGACCATTTTTTCAAGTTCTAAACATTTTTCTCTTTGTAGAAATATCCTCCCCTTGACAGCCATCCCAGCAAAGGAAATATTTGCATGCTGGGTTTTCAGAGAATTTGCTGTAATGTAATTCATATTTAAAAGAAAAGTAACTTCTTTTAAGCATTTTAAAATGCATTATTATAAAATCAAAGCCAGAAAGGTACCATCTTTGTCAAGAACATAGGAGAGCTTCAGCATGGCTCAGAAAATTCTGGTTGGAAGGGACAAAAACAATTTTCAGCATTTTAAAAGAAAACATCACTGAGCTATACTATACTATACAGTAGGGATATATCTTGATATTTCTTGTGCGGCCAGATGGGTATGACAAAAAATCCATGTCATTTTCTTGTATGAGCAAAGTGGTATTTGAAACAAATGCACTCTCCATCCCACCACCTGCTATCACAAACCATGACCCATCAATTCCTCTCCCTTGAGCCTCACCTCAGACAATCCAGTGGTGTACTGAGATGCAAGGTTTTGGCCACAGGAGAAACTGGCAGCTTGGGGTGCTAGCTGGTGTGACACTAAAGAGATTCTCATAAGTATAAGGCATTTGGAAAAGGGAAGTGGATTTCAGTAATTGCAGAGAGACGGGATGATGGCGTTTGATACTGGAGGAGGTGGTGGGCTGCTACAACAATTGCAAAACAACATTCCTAAAATCATAGCTTTACTATATAGGCTATATAGATCGATATACATTCCAACATATAAAGACATCTTTCACACCAAAACAAAGGAAAGTTAAGACTGTAAAAATCATGAGGCAAAACATCTATTATTTCATAATGCCTTCCTAACAAATCACCAGCCAATGCTATAATCAGCCTCAGAAAAGTGTCCTTAGCATGCAGGCATGCAGAACTCACAGGGAAGGACATTAACAAGCACCTGAATGTTCATGAGGTAAAGACCCAATACAAGTGGATCCAGAAACTTGCGTGCTTCTAAGAGGAAGGACTTACTAAGCTGGTGGCGGGGGTGCTGGTGGGTCTGTGCACACCACCACCCACATAAACCAGTAACCAACTTCCCTTTTCCCAGACCATGCATTAATGGATGAACTCTGGTTGTAAGAATAAGTACTGATAAGGACTGAAGATCTCTTTGGTTGACATCTTTCTGTGTATTTCTGTGTAATTGGCAGAACCAAGCCCTACAGCGTAAGCTTTCCAGCATTGCCCAACATTTTGTTATTACCAGTGCACCTATCTTAGAATGTTAATAGGATGAAAAATGAACTGGACAGCAGCCCTGCAAATCTTAGAAAAGAAACAATCCAAAACTTCATTATCCCCAGACAGAACTGAAAACAAAGGATATTTTAATTCTAGCAAAGCCATTCAAATGAACAGTGCTAGAAGAGAATTACATTTATTTTCATCTGAACAGTGCTATGAATTTTGGATGTATGAAAGAGTAACAGTAATATCAAACTGAATCAGGCAAAAGCAGGATGTACTAGTAAAAAGAAAGCCAGAACAGCATTCTTCCAGAAACATACATTTTTGGTATGGCTGTATTAATAGTGTTGCCCACTACCTAAATAATTATAAAACTTCTGCTCCTGGATGACTTTCACTTTCAATTCTAAGTATTGTGAATATTCCAAAAAACAACTTTCCTAGTGATTAGAGATTTCTTCAGGACTGTACAACTTTCTGCAACAGATCCAGATTGAGGAACCATTGGAAAGGAGTTTTCTCTATACTGCTTGTTTTTCCACAAAACCAAAAAAGCTTTAATTTCATTGCTATGTATACAATACATATGTTTTTTGAATATTATACCTGATACCTGTTCCCTTAATTTTTAATTCTCCTTCCATTGTACCATTAATAACTGCAGTTCCTGAATTATCCTCAGTTTTCATAAAATTAAGGAGGAAAAAAACAATATCTATCCTAGGCATATTTGATTTAACTTTTCACAGTAACTGAACTCCCACCCACTGGATAGTGCTAAATACATTATGTGCACTTTCAGTTGATTTCATCAACTTAAAAATTAGGTAACCACATACATCTAAGTGTGTGATACAGATAAAGATTCAGACTGAAGTATATTGTAACATAACTTCAAGTTGATATTTTGCATGTTTTCCTACAAATCTGAGAACTTCATTTCATTTTGAAAGCAATATATACCTGATTCTGGTGTCCGGACAATTGCACTGTCAATGTAACCTGCTTCAGTGGTAACCGCAGAGACTTCAAAAAGATACGTGGTATATGGCCTCAGGTTAGTTATAACAAAACTGATCGGTTCATTCCAAACAGAGCTCATTTGACTAGATGCCTCTGTACTTGATGCAACGGTAGTCCTTGAAGGAATTGTGGATTTGCCAAAAGTAGTTGAAGGAGTAGTAGTACTCCACAAAAATGATTCACTGTTATCCTAATAAGACAAAATATGAAATATGATAAACAGAAATTACACATTTGTTAATAAACATAGATCAAGAAAGGCAGACACCCTTTGAAACTGGTTCTTATTTTTATACTTCAATACCCAAATTAGTTTATCATTTCATTAGGTGATATTGCTAGTACATCTTGTTAGTGACAATATTATAGTTCCTGCCCTTATTCCAAAAGATTTCAAACATTATTGAACAAACATATTGAACAGGCTCCATTTAATTATTCAGAGATTCAAGTTTTAGCATTCAGACTCCATCTCTCCAAAAAAAAGTCCCCCTAGAGAGGTCTTTCTACGTACATATACGTTTCTATGTATATATATCATATATGTGGTTTGTGTATACATACATATATATAGTGTGTATATATCTATCTATATATATATACACACACTACTTATATGTAACAGGTAAGACCAGACAGGGGTTTCCTGATCCATACTGTCAGGAGACAGCTCTGAAAAATTGATAGACATTACAATAATCAATGTTTATGATTTAGTAGGTGGTAGTCTCTCTTTCAGTTCTAAATAAAATCAGCATAATGTTATGAGCTTTCACAATGCTTAAAATGATCTTGAAAATAAAATCTGAAACCCAAATTTTTATCACTAAAAACTGCACTTTTCAATAAGTACTAAGTCTAGCATCCTGAAAAAGAACTTAGGCAATTTAACATCCTACTACATCACAACACTTTGCTCAACATAAAAGAGAAAGGGAGAATAAGGGCTGGAAAGGAAAATGTTCTTCAAGAAATTCTGAAAGGTGTGCACTGGTTGAAATTCAGGCTGAAATCCAATGGATAGTCAGAATTCTTAAAATAAGCATTCATTGACAATTTCTGATCAACCTGATCTACAAACATTGTTAGAAAATCACTTTGTTAATTCTAGTTCTTTTTACATTGCTATGAAGAGGATTTAAATAACGTTGAAATTTGATACACAAAATAGAGCACAACTTAAAATATACAAAGCATTATTAAATTATTTATAAAAATAAAATATTAACAGTTCTATGTGTCCTCACTGACCAAAACAATGAATTCTTGATTTTCCAAAGTGAAAAGGTTTTCCTTCACCCATTACATCCTGCCTTGGGCCTAACTTTTTTACAAAGTTGCAATTGTTCTGAAAAGCAAGCCAAAAATTTTTAGGTCCCAAAATGCAAATTTAAAACTATATTCTACGGCTTGAGACTATTTCTAATTTAAAAGGTTTATAGCACTTACATTACATTCTGGTAACCTCCCAGACAGAAGGTCCTCTACTTTAACCAAGACATCTTTCACTACAATTCCACTTCTTGCATGTTTCACACTAATCTTGAAACTAGTTATCTTTCCATTTGGTTGCCGAGGGAGAAACCAGATCAGATTTACAGCTGAATAATTTAAGGCTTCAACTGTGAGATTCACTACTTTACCTGGAGCTTGAAAACAAAACAAACAAAAGCAGTGAGACATAGTTTTCTTCTCAGGAAATACATATTTCAGAAACAAATCTACCATGATCTAAAATGAATTTCATTATCATTTAGTACTACAGTATCCAAGGAACCCATTATATTTCAAAGATTTCTGCTTTCCTGTTTTCATTAATTTTAACTTCTAAATAATCATTTGAGCTAAACAATTGAAAGAAAGGTCTGCTTGAATATGTTTTTCACTCAACTATCCACTCTACTATCATCTATTAAACTCCACTTCAAAGCACTAGAAAAAAATAGCCATTTTTATTCGTAATGCCATTTCTAGGTTCTTTGCCCTAGAGCAAAGAAATACCAATCGTTCACAAACATACTTAAAGTAGGTGATATGCAACCAAGTCTTTTTCCTTCTAGTTTAAGTGACAAATATAATTATAGTAATTAGTTTGGTAAACTTAAAAATATTCTTTGCATAAGTAAATCATCTACCATGTCAGAAGTAGCAAACAAGTTTATTCTAACTGAAAAAAAATTAAAGTATAAATATTGACTTCTTTTTCTCATTTTAAGAGCATATGACAGTATTGTGTGTTCTATTTTACTTTACCTGCATGATCTTTTCAGCTGGATACAGATTTTTGGTAGCTTTAAAAAGTTCAATTTAATTTGAGTATTCATTATTACTGCAAAAATTGTGTTCTTTGTATCAATGACAGTTTCCAGGACCTCGTTTCGGAACTGTTTTATTAAGCACAGCACAAAGGAATGGGATGTGGCATCTAAACAAGATTTTTACATGCTATCTGAGCTTTCCTTTGAATTAAAGCACTGCAGGTGACTTAGCCCTGTTTAGATAGCATGGGCAGTAACAGTTCCTGTGACAGCCACCCTTACTACTGTGAAGAAAAGGGTAAAAATATATACATATACAAATGTTCACAATTACAGATCTTCCACTGCTTAACTAAGACAAATCCTCCATGCCTTGTGTTTTGCTCTTGCTTAGGCCCTGTTGAATTAGGGCCTTATTTATAGTGTTCTTTTATAGATCTTGTTTTTTACTCCCCTGGACTACAGCTTTTTTATTTAAGAAGTTTTATCTTCTGGTTAATTTTACTATTTTAAACTGTATATGTTTATTTTGATTAAGATGTTGGGGTTTCTTTAACCATCACAGGGAGAATTAAAAAAAAAAAAAAAAAGTAGTATCAGTGACACATAACTTTCACCTACAATTTTAACAGACCATCCAACTACATTAAAAATAAGCATTTTTACTTCTAATAAAAATGTGAGCAGAAAGCATCAAAGAGTTAAAAGCTAATGTTTTCATATGGAAAAATGCTAGTGTTGTCCTCTGTCAAATGAGTAAATGGAGCCCACTAAAATTTGGTTTTCTACGACCATCGAATTACAAAGAGTAGTGAAGAAAAATTATTTGCATAGTTCCACCAGGCAAGTTCGCTACCCCTTCTCGTATTTGGTTTCATAACTCATTGTGAAATCTCTTGCAGAGTAGTAATTTAGCCATTAACTGAGGTTTGACACTATGCTGTTTGCCCTGCTACAGAACCAACTGTGAGTCTTAAACACAGAGGGACAGTCACCAATATGGCAGCACAAATTCTATATTTCACTGAGACTTGTTCATCCCAACATAACTGGCCTGGAGCCATCTCTTTGGCCAAGGTTCTGCTGTTCCTGGAGTGCTCCAAAGAGCAAGACCACAAATACTAAATTAATTATGGAAATTTAGACTAAAACTGTATCTCTTTTTATTCTTCCAAAGCATCAAATCAAATTTTCATTTCAGTTATGCCTTTTCCTATTTTTTTCCTTCAGAGTTAATAAGTATAAACTTAGTAGAATATATTCTGTGCTGGGCTTCTTAGAAAAGGTACTTGATTCCAGCACTAACCAAATAACAGCTTGACACAAGGAGTCAATGTAAGTACTCCCAGTCTCCTAGTACTGCTGCAGGCAACAGCTGATGGATCTGCTTCAGCGATCATTCTGCTCTCCTGTGATCCTGCTTTCAGGGAGCAGCCTACCTAGAAACTTGCATAGGGAAGAAAAAAAAAAAAAAAGAAAGAAACAGGCTTTGCATATGAGAAACCCTCATATGTGCACACCCTAAATGCTGTTACTAGAAAATAGGACAAAATGCACCTTTTCTAGAGAGTGAGAAAATACAGAAAGAATTGTGATTTTCTTCAAAATGTATCAAAATTTGTTCAAGTATAAAACATGGAATGTCAGGGATATTTTATTTGAACAAATTACAGCAGCTCTATTTAATGAACAAGTCTATTAAAATTACCACTTTCTGCAGTCTGAAAAAGAAAAGGATCACTAAATACTCCAAGACCAGCACTGTTCTCAGCAGCAACCTAAAGAAAAAAAAAGAAAAAAGAAGTCTAAGTAGAGAACCTATAGGATGTATAGTGTCAGGGACGAAACATACAAAAGTTTGCATAGTAAAGATGTTAGCTATACACACTGATTAGCTTTGAAAATGAAAGTGTACCATTAGCTTTTAGAGACCACTGCCACACAGTGACATTATAGCAAAAAGTGGAAATTTTTAAAAAGGACAAATTTTATTATGTGAATAACACAAGTACTCTCCAAAGTTCAAGTAGCAGTAATTCACATTTTAAAGGAATATTAATGTTCATGCTTTGAAGCATAATGTTGCCAGTAATTATCTGAAGTTTAGGAAACATCTCACTTGACTGTACGTTTTCACAAAATGATCAATAAGGTGTTCAAAATTATCTGTAACCCTCAAACATTTAACAAATCATCACTTTTATCTGCTATTTCTCTACAAATGATTCTTCTTCAGATATAAAGAAACAAAAGTAAGACTGCACTGTCACAAACAGGTTGGAATGTTCAAAGCTTATAAGAAGTTAACTACACTCAGTTGTACTGCCATAGTATTTACCAGAAGGAATTTAACAAGGCCAAACAGGTACCCTAAAACAATAAGGAATTTTCACCTAAGTGAAAATCAAGAGGTACTTTTAATTGACACAACCAACCCTCTCTCCACCTCCCCCACCGAAAATAAAAAATAATAAAAAAAAGTAATTACTCAAGACAAGGAAAACATAATGGTTCTTTCTGGCTACATCTTTGAGGTAGAAAAATGTTTCTACATGAATGGTTATTGACTCTGAGGTTGCTAGCAGGTCAGCCAGTCAGGAAGCCCACCAAAGCAGCAGATAATGCAACGGTCCTCAGCTTGCCAACAGACTTTTACTTATGCATGACTAAAGGCATGTGGTTCCTGCTAGGCAGATGTTGTTGGGTCACAACTCACTTTCATGAGTCAAATTCTGCTTTAAGATCAATGTTTAAAGCATGAGCAATTAGAAGAAAAGCCTCCCATATATAGCAATAATTTGCCTTCGTTTGATAAGTGTATGATTTAAAATGTACATTTTTTTCTAGGAAAAAAAATCATACACAGCAAAGAAGTGAATTTGCAAAACCTTTCATAGTGAATCCCACATGCGTGCTACTGAGGTACTCAGAATTGAAAACTGAACTCTTAATAGCCTTATTTATCTGGATGAATTAATTTGCTTACAATCTAAATGATATATATATATATTTAATAGTAGCTGAATTTTTAAATTTCTTTTCATTTTTTTAGATGATCAGAGGCAGGAGATCAAAGAATAAATATTCCTGCAGCTGTGTATATAGGGGCTTTTATCAACATGGTCATCACTACTAGATTCACAGTGAGCCTGAGAACCTTTCTACCATAGCAAGCCATCATTAGATATCTACTTTCTTACACATGCACACCACCTTTACAAAGGATCACTGGCATCACAAAAGCATGTTAAAACATGTTACTTCATTTCATCCTTGACACTAAAAAGAAGCACCTATCCAAGGTTCTTATTAAAGAGGAAATCAGGTGAAGAACTGCATGGCAAATATTGCCATGAGAATAGTAGTTCATTTCTGTCCATCTGAAGTCATTTGTTCTTGAAGAATTCAGAGTTGGATCAGGAGTCCCTATTCTCAATGCAAACAAATTCCACATAAAGAACTCATGAAAACACATGTACTGATTTTCACAGAAGATATTCCACGTGAATATCTAGGAATAAAATCTATGGAAAGGAAATGGAAAAGTATGACATTTTCTTTATTTCAGGACATGACACTAGGTAAAACACTTGAGCTTAAGGAAAGCAGACTAAGGTGTTTACAGGCCACATATAAATACATACTCAGGCAAGAAAACTCCTTCTTATTTCCTTAATTCTAAAATCAAAGAAAGAATTACACACCAATATGCTTTTCTGGATCTGGTTGAGGTGTTTTGGAAATCTATGCATAACATCCAAAGTGCATCAGTGGTTTGAAAGATCTCAATTAAAATGAAGGACTTAGACATTTTTGAAAATTCAAACCTTTCCTCTTTACCACATAATGCTGTATGTTAATAATACATTAACAGAATTAACTGTTTTAGAACAATTTTGGCTGGAAATTATTTAAAGTGTATTTAAGAAACACTACAATAAACAAATACCTGACTAATATATTTTGTTATATGGCAAAAGTAATTAGCAATGCACTTCAGAAAACACTGTATGCACCTAGCATAGCCTAACACAATGTAAAACTAGGCATAATTCAATAATAATAAAAGCCATTTATAAAGCTTTTACCGTAATTTCGTAAGTTGTTCCAGGGTTAAGATTGGTAAGAAGAACTTCCAGACTATCTGGTTTTGTTGTGACCTGTGTATATGCTGTTTGCATCCACGGGCAGACCTCTTTATATTTAACAGTATAGGAGAGAATTCTCCCATTTGGACGCAGTGGTGTATTCCATGACAGCAGAATTCCAGCAGAGCCCACTCTTTCACCTGCAAGAAATATGGGGGGCCCAGGATCTAAAATAAAATAAAACAAAATAAATAATATGTAGAAAACAGTAATTAATTAAGTTTCCAGACAATAAAGACACCTTTAAGTTACTATAGAGAAAATAAATAATTTGCTAGAATAAATAAGATAAAATACCAAAGACTAATGTATGATTTAAAAATAAGCTTTTTTTTCAAGCTAGGGTACTGTTACAGAAATGATTAAATGAATTTTGGAACGCCAAGAACATTCTTTTGTAAGAATGCAAAAAATGTAGTGCTCAATATCTCAATGGAAAAAGTAGAGTTTAATGTCAATTTAATATTTCAGACATTCTAGAAAGTTTCATTTCAGATTTTAAATTAAAAAATTAAGAAAAATGCATTCTCTTACAATACATGTCTAATATGGCTACATTTTCCTGACACATCTCAGAAGTCTACTACTATATGTATAAATTGAACTATGGATATTACTATGTGACGCTAACAAATTTTTCAAAAGCTTACAAAAGTTTTTCTCCCTTGTGTTTTTTTTTTGTTGTTGTTGTTGCCTTTTCTTTCTTTCTCTCTCTCTTTCTTTCTAAACAACCAAGCTAATGGATGAATACAATTACTACTTGCATCCAGAGTTTCTCCTAAAATACCTGTTAGGGAAACTTTCATGCTCCCATAGAACACCTTCAATTCAGTACCTTGTTTTACAGTTAAGATCAAAAATTCTGATGATTATTCAAAAATTATTATAATTTCTAATAAACTACTGTGTATATAGAAAATACAAAAAAAAAAAAAACAAAAAACATAGTTAACAAAAAAGCAATAAAATGTAACCAGTCATTATTAACTCACTTGTCACGTTTGTTGTCACTGTTCTACTGGCTGGAGAACTGTACAGTGAAGAAGAAACTGCTGAAACAGTAACATTGTATGTTGTTCCAGGTAGAGTATTAGAAAAGTCAGCCTAAAATATAACATGGATTCAAGTCTTTTAGAAAGAAAGAAAACCCAACAACAACAAAACAACAACACAACCCCAAAATTTTAAGCATTGCATTACTGAAAGTGAGCTGTTAATAAGCTTTTAGAAATACAGCAGCATTTGCAACAGCAAAAACAGCAATTCATATTTGTTAGCTACAGCACAGCATTTCGCTAACTTATTTAACTAACCTCCATAAGATTTGTATAACATTCAATATTAAAGAACAACAAAATTAACTATTAATTTTATCACAGAATGACCTATCAGTGTATCTATAGAGGTGCTTCTGCGTCACACTATTTATCTAAGTATACATGAAACATTTTAAAATCACTTCTAGAGAGAATAAACACAAAGCTAATCTGAAAAACTTCCAGGTTTCTGATTGTTAAGCTAATCCATCTTTCAAGATAAATATACTTTAAAAACTTATAAGCAATCATTTATACAAAATACCTGTATCTTTGCAGTTCCAATATAAAACAAAACCAAACCAACCAGAATGGCCATAATTTCTGTTAATATTATTATATTTTCCAGGCAGAAGAAAGAAAAATTGCTCCTATTTCTTTTCGATGCCTCAGCAGCAAAATGTTGCCTGCATTAATGATTTAAGCACAGATCTTCCTGGCAAGTACACAATTAATGAGCCTGTATTACTCAATAGCTCTGCCCTTCCTTTGTTAAACTATTCATGAACCCTTGGGTGACTGTCTGTATCTTTATAGCAGACAAAAAAAAAAAAAAACAAAAAAAAACGGTGCAGGGGTGGAGGGGAAGAAATTCGCTAACCGCTGTTAGGGAACCAAACTCTGGATGCTGAAATTTGCTTTCACCAATTTTTCATTAATACTTTCACATTCATAATTGCATTAAATAGCTAAGGAAGCAACTTGCATCCCTCATCAGCACAGTACATAAGGAAAAGCTGGCCATGCAAGTCCTGTAATAAAAGCACATACTTGATACTCCCTAACTCCAAGATCTAGGATAACAACAGATCCATGATCAGGAATAAGATCCACATGAAATCTGTCCACATGTCCGTATGGTAGTCTCCAATACAATGAAAAAGAATATGATGAAACATTGAAGAACTTTAGTCCTTCTGGCTTTGCAGGTTCTGAAAGAGAATGATGAAACAGAGTAAACCCTCTACAAATGTATCAGTAGTTACACCTAAATATCAAAGCATCCAAGAACAGTTTATTGGGTGCATGAAGGACAACTGCTAACTAGTCCAGATACAGAAGCATTTTACAGTACCGCTGCTATAATACTTCTGAGACTTGGTTGATAATCTCCAAACTATGCTGTGTAGGTATCATGGAGAGCAAGCTCAGGTATCTCTGGCTAGTGTTTGGTTAACAAGGAATCTCTGCAGTCTTGATGTTTCTGCTGTACTAAAACTTTAAGGTAGCACTGCTGCTATAATAACTAGTGTTACTGTTGAAATTCAAGCTATAGACAGTGTTTGTTCTGTTGCTTGTTACAGGGTAGTTAACTCTTTTTTTTTTTTATACTTTTCGTATATTTGGAATCCCAGTAATTCCAGGAAGTATAAAGAGTTAAGTCTACTAAATTTGGTTGTTTTACTCCTTTTATTAAGGCCAAGTTTTTACATGCTCCTGCAACACCATCTCACTTTCTTCTTTTTTCTGCCCATACACACACCTTTAAATGTGTATCATCGATTCAAGGCATAGCAAATAATCAGATGCAGATTCTTCGATAGCTCATTAAAGCATTATATATCTTTAATATTGTATAATTAATCTAGCTGCACAATGCAAAGCCATGTGCATGTCTCCTCTCTGCTTTGTAAAGTACAGATAGCTAAGCATACCTGCCAGAGCAAGCCCAGTCATAGATTGTCACATTTCAGATCCACTACCCTTGCACTCAGCCCTCTGACTCTCTCACTAACATGTTTCTTCAGAATTCAAACCAAGTCTTCTAGTACTGTTTATATATTAATATCATTAGCATCATAGAATCATAGAATATCCCGAGCTGGAAGGGACCCATAAGGATCATCAAGTCCAACTCCTGGCACCGCACAGGTCTGCCCAAAAGTTTAGACCATGTGACTAAGTGCACAGTCCAATCTCTTCTTAAATTCAGACAGGGTTGGTGCAGTGACTACTTCGCTGGGGAGCCTGTTCCAGTGTGCAACAACCCTTTCAGTGAAGAACCTCTTCCTGATGTCTAGCCTAAAATTCCCCTGCCTCAGCTTAACACCGTTCCCGCAGGTCCTATCACTGGTGATAACGGAGAATAGGTTACCTATAAGGTCACCTCCATGATAACAGAGAATAGGTCATTCTTTTCAGTCTAAATATCATATACTTCTATCCTGAAAGAGCTCCACATATTTTTATTTACTGTAAATCTGTTGAGATTATATATACTTCGTGAACTTTTTTCACTGAATTTTCAGCTCCAGCTTTGCCATCAAGTGTTCTGAAATATTCATCTATCCAAATATTACTATTAGATTTTATATTCAATCTATATCTGTCACATGTATACGATTTTTACTTTTTTTTAATACTAACTGAACAACAACAACAAAAAATCTATATGGAGGAGTGCAAGTGTAACTGAGAACATAACTTCTTCCTTCTATGAAACTTACTTAGATTTTAAGTCCTACTGTTGTCATCAGCACTACTATTACCACTGATGTTATCATGCTTGTACAGGTGTTTTATACAAACCCATGATTATTCCCTCAGTATACAGTTAACACAGTACTTAAACTCATCTCTTTACTTCAGTTGAATTACTTCTGACCCAGCAATAGTGGACAGCCTAGAAACATCCTCACGGAAAGAGGAACTTAGTGCCATGAAGCCAGCGCTATTCCTACCATTATCTTGTGACTGAGAATTACCATTTCCACTGATGCTGAAAAGAAGTTTCAGTTCTCCCCTCTTAAAGATTTAACCATATCAGGAAATGCATACATGCATGTGGTTCACTTGAGCCTCACTGCGCCTGCTCTTCTACAGTACTCTTCTCCATTCCATGCACACACGCACACATTTCTTACTAGTAGTGTCCAGTATAGTTGAATAAAGTATATAGCCAGTTTATTTGTGTAAAGCATGGTTAGAACAATTTCCTGTAGATTTCACCTACAGAACTAGTTGAGGTTGAGTAGATAACATCAGTAACCATGGAGTTCAAAATACATGTTAATTTTTCCAAAAATTAATCATTATAAACCAGCAGGCTCAGCATCAAATTTCATTCCGTTGAGATGGAATCTCAACACATTTAAGACAAAACACAATTAGGCCAACCAAACTGACTTTAATCTTCCCTCCATTAGAAAAAAAAATATTAATTGTGATTAAAGTATTATAGCATTGAGGTCTTAGTTCAAACTTTAAAAAACATGTTAGATTCTTCTTCCCTCAATACATTACCTTATAGTAAATGTATTTCCACCTCTATGTCACTGTATTTTAAACACTCTATTTGACCTATTTCTTCAGTCCCCTTTATTATGGCAGAAGCAACAAGTTTGTCAAGCACTGATCCCATACGCAGGCATACAAACATCATGACATTTGGACAAAGTAGTCAGTCAATGAGAACTTCCAACACTACTCAGGTCTCTCTAATACCGCCATGTAATTGCCAAAAGAAAAAAAAATATAAAACATAGCATAAGAAAGTAGTAAAAGAAATCTGTTGAGGTAGTTCTGGAGCATCTTTCTGTCTTTTAAATTCCGTCTGTATTTCACATTATTACATTACATTAAACTGTAGACACACAGGTCAAGATTGAGTTTTTATCCTAGTGCTTTAATCACAATTTTGGTAAGAAACAGTCCTTGAATGGAGCTGTTTACAATCTAAAGCCTTAACTCTACAAACATTTGTAAACCTACTTTACTTAACTTCCAGTGAAAAAACTACTGAAATCAGATGAGGTAGAGCTCAACTTGTGCATAACTCTTCACAGGATGAAGACCTGTGAAATAATTAAGATACTAAAAATGGTCAAAAGACATGCATCACAGACAAAGTGTATTGTTTCTGGTAGTGCATCACTTGACACATGTTGCATAGGTTATAAATAATGTGTGTCCATGACCACAGTAACATATTACATGCAGCCTCCCTTGAAATTCCCATGTTATTGAAAAAAGTGATATACACAAAGCTAAAAGTGCACTGGTACTGACAGCTATCATTCACCAGCAAGGAGAAAAAGAAACCATACAGACCTGTTACAATTTCAATGAAAGCAGAAGCCCCTTCAATATTGCCTTGTAGTCTTCGCAGAGTGAAATTATAAATGCCACCAGCAGTCAGATTTGTAACACTGAAGTTAGACACTGCTCCTGGAATCCTAAATTTGCTTATAAAGGTGCTGTTTGATAAAGATGCTTTATAAGAAGTGAAGTTAGTCTTGGTTGGATTCCACATTAAAGTTGCTGATGAAGTATTTACCATTTTTAATACCAGACCGCAGATCCCAGCTGGTTCTACAGTAAATTCATTCAGATAATTAGAGAAAATTTTAACGTATAAAAGTAGTGATTTTATTCAATTAAATGTTTTCTAACATGCTTCACAGAAAAGAAGATTTTTAAAAATTGTTCATCGGTTCACTTAGGGACGGAGTAAGTTGCATAGAAACAGTGATCAACAATTTTTTCCTTGTTAATTATTTGTTTTGGTTATATTAAGACTTCTAAAATAGCAGATATTTATTTACAAATAGCATCTCTATTACTATGTGAAGTATAGCTACTGTTTAAAAATAAACATTTGCAGCCCTTCTTAAAATAAAAGAACCTTCCATGATTATATTTCCAGAAGCTTTCTTTAAATCTAAAATACTAATTAACATAAACCCATTAAGGGATGGATTATTAAGCATGAAAAAATCCTAAAGGCTTGCCATTACAATGATGAGAATACTTTCTGTATGCTCTATCCATATATTGGACTCACTGACAGCAGTTTTGAAAATACTTGCAAAAGACAAAGGGAGCACCTTCAGGACCAAGATGATGATTATTCTGCTGCATTTTGCATTAATGAGAATGCAAAAACTAGTTTTGTTTGTTTTTTTTCTGTGATTCACTGATCTTTGAATAACTAACTGCAGAGCCTCCTTGACAGTTAAGGAGTTCTAGTTCCAACAAGCCACAGAAAACCCATCAAGGGGAGGAGGACTATAACATGCATGTGTATAAAACTGGGGGTTGATTTATATTTTGATTACATTTAGCTATTGTATCTCCTTTGGCAGGTCAAAAACAAATATAAATCCATTTCTACAGATTTCTGACACATACAAACTCTCCTTTTTTATGCAGTATCATAGGAGAGTTGGAAAACATTTGCTCACAGACAGAAAATGAGTGCAAGATTCAGGGTTAATACTCTGGACCTCGTTATGCAATCTGATGCACAATTTCTCTTCTCACTTTTTTATGTCTTCTGTGCTCTTGTACTGGAGCAATCCTGAAATCCACTATAGGGTTGCAAGAATTTACCAGATGCAGAAACAATCATAAACAAAATGCAAAGTATTTTTTAAAGTATTGGATGAAATTCTGGCAGTATTTATTCCTGATGAAGCTGTAAGAATTTTGAGTCCACTTCTTTTTTTCAAATGGGTATCTACAGCTATGTTTAGACTTTAAATTCAACCCACTGCATTACAGACAAGGTTCCTCCTTAAGCAACTATCACAAGAGGAGGAGAATTTCTCCCCCTTAGTTAGACTTCATTTTGAACTCTGACACTTTTGAGTCACTTACATATGATGATTTAAATGCCTCTGCACCCACATTTATCATTATTCAAAAAGAGACAAGTTAAGAGGTGTCCTTACTTGTGATGACACTTCTCTCCACAGCCACAGAGGAATCCAAGCCTTTAACTGTCCTTAACTGAAACAAGTATTCCATCCCAGGGGCCAGATTTTTCACTACAGCTCTGCTATCATAAACAGTTGTGGTAAGCAACTTTTCATTATTCATCAGACAATAGGAAACCTATGGAAGAAGAGTAATTTTTATATCCAACACAATTAAGTATAATATATGTTATTATACTTGAATATATGTATACACTTGTATTATTATATAAACAACTATTATTTATTACATAATTATAAGTAAAAACTATATAATCATAAGTAATTTCTTATACGTCATTTATTATTTCACTTCATAAAATTAATGTTTAGTGATTCCAACTATGTGTTTATATAAAAATATTTACAATATCCCCAAATACTTTAAAGAAAAAAAAAAATCAGAAATATGACTTAAATTTTATGTTATGTACCACAACACTGACCCACTACTTACTCAAGATTCCTTAAGAATTATGACCTAAAGCAGTGACCTTAATCTTTAAAACTGGTGAGGAAGGTGAAGTTAAGTCAAGGCTTACATGGCTTTGCTCTTGGAGGGAGGATAATAAAGTGTACTCTGACCGCTCAGTCATACAGCTGTACTAATAGGCTGTGCAATTAACTACAAGATAGAATAAGAACAGTCACTGGGTAAAAGAGCAGCCCATGGATTAATCAACAGGATGGGATAAATAGTTTTCTATACTGAAATTTAGAAAGACACCTCAGAAATCTTAGTACCTTTCTGGCAAAAAAAGTAAAAAAATAAGCAAACAAAAAATAAAAATCTGTGCATTGGTTAGAGCTGAGATTCTGAAAAGAGCCCCAAAGAATCAGTCGCTCAACTCTGTTCACTGGGATACCTTGAAAACTCACTGCTTTGAACCACTGAAGAGAATAAAAGTGTTGCAAGTGTGTTCACTGCTTTCACATTTGCACTAATGGAAAGCAAGGTGCACACTGTGTCTGTCCCGCAGAGGAGGGATCTGGACAAACATCTCCAGCACTCATACATGCAGCCATGGCAGACAGCACTGAGAGATCAAGAAGACCTGCAACCGCTTACACCAGTGTGCACTGTCTTGTCACCAAGAGCAGAGAGACATGGTAGTGATCTGAAAATACTTTGGTTCAGCTGCTGTTGATTTGGGGAGGAATGATGCAGTTCCCCTTGGTATCTACATGTCGTACCAGCACAGCACCTGGTAATGCACACTAAGTCTTGGAGACTGACATCAACTCATTAGAATTATGACACTGCAAAATGCTAGAAGCAAAGCTATAAATTAAAGATTTACATCTAGCATAAACAAGTTAGGAAAGTACCTTTTGTGTACCCTTCACTCCACAAACTACAATATATTGCTTAGAAGGTTGGTGAGCTGGGATAATAAATTTTAAATGACTAGTAAAATGATCCCTTTTATGCAGGTGCACCTTACTAAGCAACCAGCCTACTGAAACCTTCCTCATTAAAGATTTATAGACAAGCTCATTTATTCAGATAAAGCACTGTGCAATGTGGCTGCTTGCTCCAGAGATACCAATACCAAACAATAATACTGTGCCATAAAGATCAATATTACAGATGACAATTACTTTCCACAGGATGGTAAAAATAACCTGACCACATACAAAAGTATATCTGAACTGGTTCACAACACAAACAAGAGAATTAAATTAAATTTTGAAATTTGTAAAAGTACTCCAGGCTACATTAGCAAATGGTGCTGTGGCAGATTAACTAGCTAGTCTTACTCACTCAGATCAATGCAGCAGTACACTAATGAAGAGAGAAGAAACACTAAGAAACTATACTAAGAATACTCAGATTTCAAATTTTAGGTAAGGATATAATAGGAGTCGGGGGGGGGGGGAATTAGATACTGTAATATTGGGGTATAAACGATGTAAGACCATTACAACAAAGTACTTTGTCACATGGTACTACAAAATAAAGAATATCCTAGTCAGTGAGTTAAGGGTACAGGGCTACACCTTGAATTCTTTATTGATTCAAATGAAACATTTAAATAACAGTAGAAGAGTTCACTATTGAAGAGGTTTTTTTGACCTTATGACCGTGTTCAAACAGTGACTGCAAATGGCAAAGGATATGCAAGACAGGCTGCAAAAGACAGGATACAAAAGAGACTGGTTGAATGGCTCAGTGAAACACGATCCACAAACTAAGTGTGTAGATGTCATAGTGGATTGTTTCTGACCAGAGGACTGGAAGAACAGAAACTACTCTAGATTTTGTGCTAAGCATTGCAAAGGATATGGTTCAAAATACAAATGATGAACAGCACTGTAATACTAACCCTGAAATATTAGAACTTATCTTCTCTGATAGAATAAAAAATGTCTAGCACATTTAAATAGAAAAGGGGAAATACTTAGTCAAGGAAATTTAAAGAAAATCATGATGAGCAGTTAAGTCTGCAAATGTTCGTCACAGTATGAAAAACATTAAAATGCTACATTAAAGGTTCATATATATAATAACACACAAACAGCTTGCAGAGGGCGTATAGAAATAACCAAGGTATATGAACAGTATAGAGGATTACTTCAAGAAAAGTCATCCTTGAAAAACATAAATCATGCTCAAACAAGAAAAATAAGAACTACTAACTTGTCTAATTCATGCAAGCTAACCTAAGAAGCACAGGGAAGGGCAAGGCAGAGCAGAAGCAGAGGTCAGCAGGCCAAAAGAGTCAGAGGAGCAAATTAAAAATGGCATTAGAATTAATGAAAACAGTAATTTAGAAATTAAGCTTAGAATTGAATTAGATGATCTTTAATTAAATTGGATGATCTTTAAGGTCCCATCTAACCCAAACCATTCTATGATTGTATGATTCTATGGGGCTGTTACTAGCTGACGAAAATGCAAAGGAAGCACTCAGTAAAGACAAGCCCATATAAGAAATTGTAACTGAATTTTTTAGGTGGTCAATGATTTTCCCACACCAGAATCATTATCAAGTATAAGTTTAAGTCAAATTCTGCTGTCAATAGTTGAAATGTCCACTGAAGAGGTTTTTTAAAAAGTTTGACAATATTCATTAGAGAAGTAATTGCCAAGGAAAGGCATAGAAAGAAAAACCGGAAAACACCATTATACTTTTGATAACACCATTCTGCATCCACATCCTAAGTGAAAGTCCAGTCTCAAGAAAGCTATCAAAGACAAATATTACATGAACTGTAGAATGATATCCACGTAAGAATGGTGCACAAAAGACAATTGAGAAATTAAAGCCTATAAAATAATGAAAGGGATGGATATGGTGAATATAGAAGTCCTAGCTATTTCTTAAACCACACAAAGGAAAAGAATACCCACATTAAAATAAAAAGTGTACAGTTTCAAATAGGGCATAATGAAATTGTGTAGTATGAACAATTAATTTCAGGAAAGGTAGTCACTGTTTTTCTCATGTATGTTCAGATTTAACCTGTAACTCAGGAAATCACTAAATTACTTAGTGCTTAAGGCTGGGAAGGCCCGGGAGGTATTAAATATTGGCAATTTTGTCTTGTAAATTGTTACATTAAGAAAAAAATGAAAATGTTTTACTCTGGAACTTTCAAAACAACACATTTAGATCCTTGTATATAAAACGAAATTTTTATTTTGCAGTTTAATTTGTATTACAAATTCACAAAGCTAAGAAAATAAGTTATTGCATTACAATTGCATTTAACCTTCAATTTATAATTTTCTTCACTGTTGCACATTAGTTGAAAAATCATTTTGAAAGCTTTTAAAAGCTTAATTTTATAATCTTTTACAAAACTGTTATGCAATATGAAATATGTATTTAGCCGACCTTCTCTAGAAACGGTATTCGCCCACGTAGTTTCACGGTTTATAAAGACAAATAATTATTGTTGGGTTTGCAGTACCTGCAGTATAATAACTTCATTGAGAAATTAAAAAAGATGTAAAGGATTGCATTGTTCCCATTCTTATCTCACCTGAAACATATCAAATCCTCCTCTTGGCAGTTTCCAAGACAAATAGACTGTATTTTCTTCTTGCCCAAACACCTGTAAATCTGATGGTGGATCAGGATCTGAGGTAAAGATAAGAGTAGATGCAATATTTAGTATCAAGATATTCTATACTAATTTGAAGGAAATTAACATCTACAGAAGACTCTGCCGTAATTCATTATTTTATAGTTCAATGCAGTTACAATTTCATTTTGTACTTAAGAAAAATCTGAAAAATTCAATTCACATCTACGTATTAGCAACAGAATCCAAAATAAAAGCAATGTTTGTAATTTTTTATAGAAAAGGTGTATCATCCTAATAATATACTGTTTCATCTATTGGCATATTCCCACTGAACACAAAGGAAACTTATTTGTGTTTAAAAACCTTTTATTTATTTATAATTTTCAAGGATGTTTAGCTTGAAAAGAAAGATGTTACTCCATGCATTGATTTGATTGATTTGAATAAAACCTTGCACTGATTTAATAAGAAATAGCTTTTCTTAGACAGTACATTAAAATGCAACAACCCTACATATCTGATATCACTAAAAGTTATCAATAAACTGTGAACGTACAGGTGCTAATCTTGAGGATGGTGGGGCGGCTTCTTTTTAGTCCATTGGTTGTCACAATACTGATTAAGAAATCAGTGCCTGGCTGAAGATTCTCAAATTTGTACATTCTACAAACATCAAAAAGAAAAGATACTGTGTTCTTTAGGATTTTTAAATACATGTGTCTTCATAAGTTTAAGTCGTTATAGCATTATGAATATTATTTACACATAATGTGTGGATATACATGCATATACTGTCAGTCAACAAATTATTTTAGTGTGATACAACTATCTTAGCATGATAAAATCTTCATTAGGACACATCACTCCATGATAGCAAGTTCAAGTACCAGAAATTCTTAAAAGATTAAATTAAGCATCTCGAATGACACACAGGTTCTACAGGCATTCACTCCAATGCAATATTTCATTTCTTCTTCTTTGTACACAGGTATCATATGAGAAGTCATTTGTTAAAAAATGCAATTCTTAAAATGGTCTTTTTTCACATGGGTATAGTAATGTATATCAACTGAAACATCAGACATAAATCCCATGTAAATAACTCTGCAGACTACTTATTTTAGATATACAGTGCAACATCTATTTTCAGATCATGTTAGTTATTTTTTATATAGTTGAATATTAAAATGTTATCCTCATACCTTATACCAGAAGGTAACATTTTCTCTTTGTTGAAGATCTTGCTGTTTATTGAAAGAACATATCCATCAAATTTATTTTGGGCTGGTGGCCACGTAACAGTTATTGATTCAGAGTCTCTGCTATAGTTCAGATATTTAACTGCATTTGGTACTGTGTAACAATAAAACAAAACACTTTTTTAAATACATTTTAGATATATTACTCTATGGCAGGACTTATTTCAACAGACTGTGATGAAAACTCCAAAAAAATTATGTCATGTCCTTGTTTATCTAAAGTGCACACAGAATAATACAACTGCAGTAATGTGCATAGGGACTTTCAATACCACTAGATCCAAAGCCAAACTGATTGCTTCACTGTAATGCTGCTTAGTGTAGTTTGAACATCACTGATGTGAAGTTCCTCAAAACCCAACAATTTCTTAGAAAAAGAAATGTCAGCATAAGGGCTAATATACTGAGCCAAGACCTAAGTATCTTGTATTCAGTGGTGGCCAAAAGCAGATGTCTACAGAAAAGCAAGTCTTGCACATAATGATAATCATCTTCAATAACTTCCCAGGCTACCATCTCCTACTGTGTATCCAAAGGATTTTCTGAGCCAAACCACAATCGTAACACAAAATGTCCTCTGGCCAAGAGTTCTCCAACTTATCTACAAATTTAATAAACAACTATTTCCTTTTGCTTGGTTTCTATTTGCTCTCTTCCATTTCACTTCAAGTCCTTAGTTCTGGTAAAGGAAATGTCCATGAATTAGTTCTTACTCTCTCCATAATTACCCTTCCATGACTTACCTCTCACAAATGATTTTACAGACAACTACCATTGTTCCTACATCAGTTTTAGCCAGTGGTTTCTTGAAAGCAAAACATTACATATCTTTGATCACACTTGTGCCCTCCTATGAACCTTTCTTGATCTACCGTACTATACTTCTTCAGGTTAGAGACCAACTAGAGGAAAATCTATCATGTGGGATCCAACAGCCAGAGAGATGTGAGGCTGCTGCTGCCCCATGTCCCCACGTCCAACCAAGTTGAAGGTGTACTCCCACAAGGCACACGCATACAGAGCACACATGCACCACGTATACATTTTTGACCAGCTGCACTGATCACAGAGACTCAGAGCACTCACACGAACACAGACAGCACTAATGGCCTCACCCTGCTCTCCCGCTGACTGGGAATGGATGTCCATTAGTGAGAATACTTACATACAGACGTACAAGGTGCGTGCCTCCCGCAGCTGGGCTCAAACACTCAGTCTGCCCAGTAGCTGCTCCTGGAGCCCAATCTCCCCAGCTGCTGGTACCAGGACACACAAGCTCCCAAGGTCACAGCCCCACTCTTAGCTGGACCATCACACCCACTCACACCCACACAGCTGGACAGGATTTTCCAGGTCCCAGGTGCCGACTGCCTATGCTCACACAGATGCTCTCGCAGCTGGAGCTGGCCCTGAGAGACCCACTCACCACCTTGCTCCCAGGCCACTTCGCCTACTCCCCACCTCATCCAGCGTGATCCTCAACAGCAGCCACACACTCACTCGCTTGCCCACCCTCACAATACTCGCTGGCACCACAGACCAGTGGTGTGACCCCAGCTGCAGCACTCGCACCCTGGTACACACAACATGCACCCAGAAAGTTAGAAACAGCATAGCCAGCCAAGCTACTGACCAGCAAATCATTTCCATAGGACTGGTTGTTTTTACCCCCTTAACCCTCTAATTTCTACATTTGCTCCTCCCCTTTGGTTCCTCCCCTAAACATTCCATATTAAGTCCTGTGCATTCCTGAGCTGCTTTTCCCCCGCACCCCATCACATGTCCTACACCCCTAGGCAGCAACCTCCCGTAGTCCAAAATCTGATCTGGATAGCTGCTCTCCTTGACTTGATGGGCTGCATGCCTGGGCAAATGGGGCTCTGGCTCTCCTTGGACAGCCCTGGGAAGGGCCTTGACAGGGTTTTTATTCCTTGGAAATCCTTAATTTGGGTTTCTACCTGGCAGTGTGCTTCTCTGGGCTTGTGTTTGGGCTTTGATGGGCTGGTGGCTCCTGGGTGGGCCTAGAGTAGCTTGGCAGGGTATTATTTGATCTCCCCCTCCTGCCATTTTCTTTCTCTCAGCTCTGCTGTGGTTGTGCAGACAAGCTTTTAGCACGTCCTAACAGGACGAGAACTGCACAGTGTGTTGAGAAGGCAAGAGTACTCGGATTTCAACAAAACAGCACAGTGATGTTTTCTGTTTTGTTTTATAAGCTCTCCTATCAGCTCCTCATCACCTTGAATGCGTTTTAGTCTGCTGCTGTGCTAATGCTAATTTTTTCATGGAACTACCCATCCTATACTCAAGATAGATATGCAACTGAAGGAAGACTCTAGCAGCTAGAAGAATGACAATGGGACTTATTATTAACATCGGAGAACTAAAACAGAATTGTGCTGCTGAGAAGCATACGTCCTAACCTAAAGTAAAAATAAATGTAGAAAGCCCCATATTTAGTCCTGATGTAAGGGGGGGCCAATGAGAGAATATCAGAAAACTAATTCGGTTCTGAACACGTAACTGTGTTCAAACTCAGCAGTAAAGTAAAAAATCAAATATTAAACAGAAATCTATGGAAAAAGACTGCTTTTTGTAATGCTGGTAGACAGACTGTCTGGAAGTACCACTTGTACACCTGGAGCATCCACGTGCTTGAGTCATTATGTTAACATCAGAAGTTCATCATCCGCTACAACCATATTCAAATGCATTTACTTTCAAAGGACACAGTCAAAGAATAAGTAACAATGAAGGAGAATAAAGAAGAAATTATGAAAATTATTTATCTACTTTTCTGTACTTGAAACAAAAATAAAATTCCAGGAACTGTAAAAGAAAATAGATATACGTAGAGGAAAACAATGCTAAATATAACGACACAGGTCTCACCTGTTTCTATTTCCTTTGTGACAAAAATGCTGTCTCTAAAACCTTCCTTTTCTGTTCGAATTGTAAAATTGTACAGCTTACCAGGAATAAGGTCGGAAAATGTTGCTGTTTCTTGCCTGACCTTCTGGACCTACAAAGCCAAATAAAGCTTTCACAGAACTGCTTGCAAAATTTGCTTTTATTATGTTAATTACACCTCCACCTATTTTAGTGGGAGACATAGCTTTTAATTTAACCTCTGATTACTTTATGTAAGACTTTAAAAAATATAACTATGTTGTCTATGCACAAGTGGTCATTTAAAAAACATACCCTGAAAGCACTTGCACAGTTTGTACATGTGACTTCATATCGCTGAAAATCTCCATCAGCACGGTCCCAAGCAATTTCTATTGAAGTGTCTGTAACATTACCTTCTCGTACATTGAGTGGAGCTGCCAGACCTACAGGAAAAAAATAAAATCCATTCCTGTTCAATCCAACACTTTATGTGTTTCCTATGGCGACATAAAAGTGAAGACAATCAGTAACACATTCAAACAAGTAGAGGGCAAAATCTGATCTCAGACATGCAAACACAGAGACGTTCCAAAACAGAAAAATGGAGAAAGAGCAAGGAGATAATACTGACACTACTCAGAGAGAATTGCTTTCTTGCTTATCTTAAAATCACATGGGGCTGAACATGCCGATACTCCTAGGCAGGAAAATCCTTCAGAATGAAGTTAATCCCTCCAATACTACTGCAATAATGCTCACAGTTGGCCTAAATTTTGCCAGAAAGATCAGCAAAACTGGGTAGACCAGGCAAAGCAAATACTCTTTATCCCTAATTAGTATACCTTTGTATAATATATTACAGATCACATTACAGAGGAGCTTCTAAATTTGTCTGCATTTCTTTCATCCCATCCCAGCTGCTTCTGGCTGGAATGTACAAAATTTACACATTTTCTAAGAGAAACTCCGATTTTTTCTTTCTTCCAAGTTTTTGGGGGCACAGGAGGGACAGATCAAAACTGTTTTCTAAGGAAAGGTTATGCTAAGTTTAGGGATTGCTCTCACACAAGCAATCAAAAACCAATCTTTATTAAAACTATATTTTAAGAAAAATAATCTTTCAAGGCTTTCACTATTTGGTAAATAATTTTTCTTTTTTCCCCTCATTCTCTTCTTTCTTCTTTGCTTCTTTTATCCTATATTAGTGGTTCCTTTTATAATACTTCCACTCTGAATAGAAAAGGATTGCAGAGGAAAATGGTAAAACAGGAAAAAAAAAGTCCTGGAATTACAATTATCATAAAAAATAGAAAAGTCAAAATGCAGAATTTCAGTAGCTATTTTAAACAATTTTTAAGTCCTTATTAAAATTTCTTTTTTTTTTTTTTTGAAAGACTTTGATAGAAGAAGTCACCTTTCCACAATAGTTTTTAATGTTTTTGTTTGATGTTGAATTTATTATCTTGAAACTTGGGTAGTTCAGGTCTATTCTTACTTGCTTAATAATGCAGTGGGAGGAATGAGCTTATTAATTTCAAGAGACAGAAGCAACTCCATTGATGCTGATTGCCTTGACTAAAATAAATGGTCAAACCAGGTCTTGTTTCCCCACAACAATCTAATACAGACTGAATTCCTGAAATACTTGCTATACATTTTATAGACTTGATATAACAAACAGAGTTTAGAAAGTTTAGTGATGATAAGGGATAGTTAAAGTTTTGTTTAGAAAACAGCTAGTGTATAATTATTAATCTCTTAGTATAATTAGTATAATTAGTATAATCTCTTACACAAATATATCAGCGTGATTTTTAAATAATCTGTCTTTTCTAACTGTACTGACAAAAATATAGAATAGAAATCAGAATTTAATATTGTGCAATTTTATAGGAATCAACTTAAAATACTCACATGTTTTTACACCAGTTACATGGTAAAAGGAGCTCAACATTTTTCCGCTTTTTGTGGAGACACAGAAATCATATTCTGTTCCTGGAGTAAGGTTTTCAATTGTTATTTTACCATCACGTTTCAAAATGAAAGTTGCATTAGGCCCTCCATTAGTTGTAACATATATGCCATCAAATACTCCAATATCAGGCATGCGAACAAATAATACCACAGCATTGCTATAAAGCACATAAGGAACTACAATTTGAACTGGCTTGGGCTCTAAAAGAAGAAAATAAAATTGCAACATGTTAAAATCAGCTGAAAATAATGAAAAGGACACAACAAATCAGAAGCAACTGCCCTGAAACTATGCTTGCATGGTGCAAGTGAACAGATATCATAATAAAACATGTCATTGCTCAGAAACAATAAACAACCTGATTTTTTTTAGGTGTTTATTACTAGAATCCTGAAACTCTTGGCAAGTGATTTAGCATCAAAGCAAGTTAGGCTTCCAAAGGTGAATTACCTTTTCAAACACAACTGCACCAAGAAAGAAAGTTAGTAAGGATAGCTGAAACAATACACAGAAACATATATGTGGACATGGAATTAAGCATGGAGAATGAGATATGTTTGATGGACGCAATATTGACCTGCTCATTTTTGTTCCCATACAGCTGGTTCTTACAGCTGTGAAAAATCCCATTTGTACTTTTCTGTCATCTGTGTCCTGAATGAGGTATTAAATCTAATGCTATATGTAAAAAAAATAAAAAATAAAAAAAGACTAAGCCAGCTACCCCCCAGAATACTGTTATCATTTAGGAAAAAAATGACAACATGGCATTTTATGTCTATAATCTGACAGCTGCAGCCTTTACATATCGTATATATATCATGACTGAATCCTGTCCATTCCTTTCACATATGCAAAAAAAAATTTATACTACTCCAAAAGCATTTCAATATCTTGGTGAACTAAGGCTAACACAAAACACCTTTCAATAAATAATTTAGAGCTTTTACCCTTGAGGTACTACTACTTCTAACTCTAAATCTTTTAACAGCACCTTCTCACCTGTAGTAGGGTAATTCTCTCATATTTCACAGAACACCTAATACTTCTCCACCAAAATAAAATAATAATAATAATAATAATAATAGTTTCAACCATTCTGCTATTTCAAATGAATGATTCACTTAATTTCTTCTGTCAGTGGAAAGAGGATTTCCTGCTCTGGTCCTCATCACAGTTAAACAACATTCAATACTACCAATATGTTTCCCAAGGCTTTGAAAGGTAATGGCATCTGCTCTGCCTTTAAGAGTTAGGATTGGATGAACGTATTTCATATTCTAGTTTTGATCCTCGGCTATTAAGCAAGTCATCCTGATATGCCAATCTGTTAGACAATAGTAATGACGATGTATTGTTAAACAAAATCTGTTAGACAATAGACTATAGTGTAGTTTCCAGTGTTTAAAGATGTCTTACTTAAAGTGCATTGAATGGTCTTCGGTTCACTCATATTTCCATTATTCACACTTGCCACTGCTATTTCATAAGACATTCCAGGTATTAGATGATCAATCTTAAATTCTTCTGTATTGTTTACTAAAAACTTCATAGTTTCACCGATGTCTGCACTAGGTTTCACCTGAATGTAGGATCCCTGATCCTCTTGCAACAGCTTCCAGTGAAGAATTACACTCTCTTCTTGTACATCCTCAGGGTAAATAAAAACAGCTATAGGTGGACTGACAGCTTAATCAAAGAAAAAGAATTTCAGTGTAAAACCACAGATCAAACATACCATCACTTTACAAACCCTTCCCAACAATGTCTTTTGGTACATTTTTTCTTCTAAATATCTTATGATTTTAAATTTACTAATCCATTTAATTATTCCTTACAGTAGTTTGTAGACAACTACCTCTTACAGACACTTTTCCTCATGAAATAGTGCTTTATTTTCCAACCATATTCCACTCCACTGAATATATACAGATAAAAAAGATGATGCAACTGGAGTCACAGTATCAATAATTAGGAAAAAAAAAAAAACTTATCTGCCTTCGCCTACATAATTTGAGATATCATAGTAATGTCTCTACTTTGCTAAAATTAAACATATGAACCATAAAGCAGTATTTATCAAATATGATGTCATCGCTTTAGCACACAGGGGTGTGCTATAAGCAAACAAATAAATAAGAGAATAGCTACATTTATTTTTTTGAAAGGTTCTGAATGTTAAAATCAGTAAACAGAAAATATAAAATACAATTGCCCTGATTTTCCCCCAGTACATACCAACAAACTACTCCTTGCAAATGATCTTAAAAATACTTTTATGCCTTGTATTTTCAATGTGAACAGCCTACTGGAAAAAAAAAAAAAAAAAAAAGGATACATTACCTGTTGTGATTAATATAGGCTTTTCATGGCAGCTTAGAGTTCCCTTCTCTGCTACATTCAGTAAATATATCTGATACTGATGATAAGGTTTTACATTTCCTATAACTATTGAAGTCTTTCTTTTTTCAACTGGTAACTGTTCCCAGACATTGGTTTCAGTATCCAAAATGTTAATAAGGTAATAATGAAAATAAGCACTGGATGAATGCTGTGGAGCCTTCCACTTTAAATGTATTTCTGCAGATGAAACGTATGTAGTCTCTAACTTCTGGGAGTGCAATGGCCCTGTTGAATAAGATTAGAAATAGAAAACGGGGTAAAAGCTTCTGTTGTCTTTTATCAAAAACAAAGATTTATTTTGTTAAATAAAGCCTGAAAAGCTAACACTACACACTAACTGACATAAATACAAAATAGTATTAAAGCAAAACAAAGCAGCCTTGACAATATAACTAATATTTATATGCAGAGGAATACTCTGTGTAATTCAGGTTTTCTGAATTGCCCTGCTCTTTATGCAGAACTCATTCTCCTCAGTTAGGCTCCCTCCCTTATATTTAGACCAGAAACATTATCTCAGACAAATGGTATATATTACCTAAGTTGGTTAAAAACCGATCCTAATGAATTAAATGGCAAAATCTACAGAATTTCAGAAAGTGTTGAATGCACACACTTTTTATCAGTCCTCCTCATCATATGTCTCCTATATCTCTTCCAACAGTTCAGTCACTAGTCTAATAAGCAATAAACTGATCTCTTTTTTCTTGCCTGGACAATCATGTTTCTGTAGATAGTATTTTTGCAGCTGTACAGCTGATCTCTGAGGTAAAACATATACTTGCTTTTGATAGGAGAAAGCAGGAATATCTTTATGTCATTGTAGAGGCAACTGGCATTACAACACCTAATAAATAGAAAACAAGCCACCTGACTAGGGGCCAGAGAGGCAGGTAGGCAGAGAAGATGGGGGGACTTTCAAGTAGCCCAGAGGGTGAAGAAGCAAAATATGTCAAAATGTACTGGCTACATTTTGAAGGAACAGCTTCCTTCCCCTAAAGAAAACCCTGCATTTTGTTCTGACCTTAAGACAAAGGACTTCTGTCTCATATTTGGATTGCCTTTACAAAATTGGCAAAAATTTTAGGGCAGTACGTTTTCTTTAGCTTCTGCAAATCAGAACATCTTCCCAGTACCACAGAAAAGGAAGCTGAAGAAACTCTGCACCTAAAATTAATTCTCAGGCATCAGATCAAAACTTGTAAATCCCTTATTTAACAGCTTCCATCTTACTGATTTTAAAAAAAAAAAAAGTATTTTCTTCCTCACATACATTTAGGGTTAACTGGTTATACACCTGTTGATAAACAATTTTATTTGCAGTTATGTGTGTGTATATATAGGTATATAAGCAATACAAATATTAAGTATATAAAATACAAGATACATCGCTAAATAATTACATATAAATTTATAGTTAGCACTGTTCAAATCAAAGTACAAAATTATTAGATTGACTCGAAAGCTAACCAAGTTGTAAAATAGATAGCTTTTCCATAGTGTCAAGTCTTTGGCAGATTAAGAACCTTTAGCATTATATTTGTGTCCATGAAGTAATTTTTTCCTTGAAGACATCTCTATTTGTTCACCTTTGGATTCAAAGGTATTTTTCATCTTTACCCACAGGCCCATTTCATTTGACTTCATCCAAACGACAGCTAGCTAGATTTTACTAGAACACAAGCTGATTGCTTCATAAATTTTTTCTTATGCCATACAGCATCACGCAGTGGGTCAAAACACAATGTATTTTTAAGCCATAAACTTTGTCCTAAACTTTACTGCAGATATAATAGGATACCTCTATTTCAACAAAAACTTTTACTTTAGATTGGAAAGTCTGCTACTCTGTTTCATCAGCATGGCTAAAAAGCATCTTACTTCTACTCTGACATCTAGCTTTATCTTTATACATCAGTAGGAATTCTGTGACTAAAATCAAAGTAACAATGAGTTTTTATAATGTACTTCACAGAAGTTGAATTTGCAGCTGGCATTCTGCTTGTGGCCACTGAAAACACCTTACCCTTCCTCATTATTCTCATAAGCAATTAAGCACAAAAGCAAAATGAAGATTTTGGAATCAGTTCTACAAGCAGGCGAATCCTGGACTCAGAAGTCATGTTCAAATTTATTTCTAATTTCAGACTAAATAGCAACAAAATGAATAACATAATCAAAGGAAAAGTATGAAAAGTATATGATTATGTGGTTCTTACTACTATCCATTTTTGTAACTTACTTGTTTCTACCTTCAGAATTGGACTTAAGACAGTCTGTGCCCCATCTGGGTTCCTTGCTGCTAGTAAAAACCTGTAGCAAAGGCCAGGAGACAACTGCACGATTTTCGTCTGTGTTGTATTCACAGGCAAGCTCAGAATGTATGGTTTCATATGATCAAAATAGTACTTAATTATGAGTGCAAAGCCTGACTTAAGCCAGATGTCGGTATCACTCCATATAAACACGGCTTCAGTTGTCTTGATATCATGCACACTAAATGTGAAGTTTTCTGGTATGAGGGGTACTGAAAAAGAACATCAAAAATGAAAAAGTCATTCAAAATCATGAAAACTTTGTTCTTTTTCTGTTTGTATATTCAAAGCCAAATTGGGCTGGGGAGGGGGGGTGTTAAAATAAATGCAAAAAATTGGAAGAAAGACAGTTACATTCATATTCACAAATATATGGTAGCTGTATATAGCAGAAAAATCCTGTGAAGAAATAGTCTGGGCCACTGTGATCTCTCTGAAGAGCATAACAGTCTGTTTCATTTTCTGGTATCATCGACAAAGATGAGATACCAGCCTTTAGAAGATAAGGAGATCCATCTGTCCATAACAGCTGACCTTCGTCCTATGTGGAAAAAATGAAGGAAAAAAATTACATATATTTTTACATTACATTAATGAATTATTGAAGCTTTTCTCATTGCAAGGGTATCTCCTAAACAACCAAAATTTACATATTTGATTTCTAAAATTAATTACATGGGAACATTTTGAATGAAAAATTTCAGTGTAAAATTATTCCCCCCTCAATTAAAATAAAGTAGTAGATACAACATTTTAATAAAAGCCATATAGGGATAATGTAGAGTGTTTGATCATTACAGTCAATCCTTTAAAAAACACTATTTATCAAATAATCACGGATGGATAATTTTCTAAAAATGTTAGTAATGGAAAAGAAACAAATTCAGTCAGCTAACAAAATTCATAAATTTGGTCTGAAAGCAAAAAGTTTAGCTTAAACAAAATACAGGGCTTGATTCACAGTCAGATGGGGAAATGCTATCTTTTCCTCACTGTCACTCATGACAGTAGCTCAGGAGTTAGGACAATCACACCTAATTCAGAGTTCCTAACCTTTGAAATACTTCCCATTTCTGCAGCAGAATAGTCCATAGACTAGACTGAGACAGTCTGACACTTTGGGAGAAAGGTGCCTGCAAAATTTGCTCACAGTATTGCAGTACAGACCTCCCTCCCTAGCGGGAGGTAGGTTTCAGTCTGCACTCCACTAGAAAACATTGTTTTCATTTCTCTGAGAAAACCAACCAACCAACCAACCAATCAACCAACCAACCATGTTGGTTTAGACTAAGCCAGTTTTATCCAATTCTTCTGTTGATTTGAAAGAAATCAAAATGCTGTGATGTCTCTCATTTCCACAAGAGTGTGAAGATTTCCAGTGGTACAAAAATTAAATATTTAATTCAGCTTGACTTTTAGAAGGACTTGTGTGTCTAGCCTAGTATTTCAAAAATACTGTGTACATCAATGCATATTTTTTCTTATAGCGGTCTTTGAAACCTTTGTAGCTGGGCTTGTAAGAAAGACCTCAGTCTTTGCCTACCTTTTTCACTTTCTAAATCTGAAGACCTCCACAGAGTGTCAGGACAGATGTAAGGACATCACCCAAGTGCTCCCATCTTTCTTACCCAGCACAGGGACCTAAATGACCAGGGTACCCAATTGTCTTTCACAGGAACGCTCACTCATGTCAGTAAAGATTTTAATGTAGTTACGTATCCAAATAGGGTTAAAGAAGGAGAAACTGAGAATTCAAATGTTACAGAAGTTAATATTGCTCGCAGTGTTACTTTTATCGGTGTCACAGTGCTCCACAGTTTTCCTAAGGCTGATGAAATCCTCCGAGTATGTTATAGACTCAACTTTATTTTAATTTCATAGAATACTTAAAGTCCCAAGGGTATTGAGAGAAAAATATTTAAAACAGAAATTTAACTCATTAATGGTTCAAACACCAGAGAAAACCATAATTGAATCTGTATTTTTTATCTCATGATTCTAAACAAGTCTCACCATTCCTAATATATGTCCCATGATCTTTGAACTCCTAAGGTTCATATTCATGTAATTACAATTTTGCAATTCTCATAGGATGAGCAAATGACAACAGTGACAGTTAGAAGGACTGAAACACACTCATACAGTACTTTAATCATACAGTACCTGAACATGCTAATTAATGACAAATATTTAAGAAAGGAGTGCTTGAAAAACACTTCATCCCTTGCCATTCTTAAAATAAGGTGTTCATCTTGTTCATTAAACTGACTAGACTCCCACAAACTTAAAAATGCATGTCATAATCTATATTAAACAATTGACTAACAATCAAATTCCAGTCTGGCAATTAACTCTTCCCTGTGTAATCAGAATTTTGAAAGGAAGAAAAAAGAAAAAAAAAAAAAACGCCTTAGTAGTTATCAATCTTCAATAATATTATGTTTTCATTAGATAGCTATTTTTGGCAGCCTCTTACAAATACTACCTTATTCCTAAAATACCAAGTTGGTTAAGATTAATATCACTATGCTGTAAAAATTATAGCAATTCTTAAATCTTATGTATAAAACAATATTACATGTAAAATACATATAGTACAGTTGTTTCTCTAACATGGAAGGCTAGAATGCCTCTCTAATCACAAATCTAGACAGGTTTGTGTTTCTCAAACTAAACACAACTGCAAGTTTCTTTTCTACAATGAAACACTTCTACTGAAAAGCAGGCTTTCTCTAAGCTTTCTGATACTTAGGACAAACGACGTTTTCACTAAACTTAGTTACAGGAAAACTGAGTCCCAATTTTCTGGCAGAGCTCCTCCATCATTGTCAGAGCTTTCCCAATAATTTTATTTATCACTGTAGCTATTCCCAAATTACACACCCCGGTGAGTCATTAGGGTCATAATAACAGCAGAGCTGTCATTAAGAACCCTCCTATCACTGATAGGAGGAAATTAAACTTTTTACATGAAATACCTTGCTCCAGTCCCTTCTTCCACTGGCCTATCCAACATCCATACTGAATGGACTCTGCTAAACCAGCAGTCAGTATCTTAGACCTGCACCAAAGTTATGAAAGTCAACCCCAGACTTTGATATCCATAGAAAGTAATGGACACAAAGTATAAAATCAGATTTTAAAACTGGTAAAGCAGCACCACCTACAGGCAAAAGAAAATCCCCACGATGCACTGAAAAAAAAAAAAGACAGCCTTTTTTCCCCTGCTATGCCATCCTAAATATTTTCAGTATTTCAAATTATGCAGAATTAATGATTCCTTTTACACCTAATAATATCTACACAAACAAATGACCATTTAAAGCGTAGCACTTATTTTAAAGAATTAGGTTCTGCACATTAAAATTCTCCTGTTTCTGTATATAGCAAAAAGACAAAACAGACTGACCTTTAGGTCATTAAGACCTGTCCATAACATGACTATTTGACTAATTGTCTGGAGATAAGATAAAATAAAACCACGTTCTTCTTCATTCCCTATGTCTACAAGATGTGCCCCTTGCGAAGACATTTCACAGATTTGTTGTGCCATCTTCCATGGCTTACTCTCCTTACTCATTCTATAGCAGCTGCTTTGGAATGCCAACCACCCCTGGGAACAGGTACCTGTAGGTGAACAAGAACAGTATTTTTAGGACTTTCTGTACTATTTATGGCAGTGCTACATTTAATTTTTATTTTTTTTAAATCCGCGTTCATTTGAAGATGATAATATTTAATTAAATCATGACTACAAAATTAAATCATGACTACTAGAGGTCTTTAATTATGAATCATCCCTCATTCAAAATCCCAAGTGTCTTAAAAATTCTGATTGATTTAATTAAAAGAATATCTAGCTTACTAAAACCTACTAAAGCAAAAAAAAAAAAAAAAAGAGAGACAGAGAGAGAGAGAGAGATCCATTATTTTTTATTCCATTCTATTTTTTACATTCTCCATTAGTTTCTGGTTCATTTTTCAAATTTAAAATTTTGAAGTTAACAAGTCATTTGTTTCTAATAGTTTCCTGAATTTAGGAAAACAATTATTTCCCTGAATTTGAACCTATATCAGCCTTTCTTTTGTGTTCCTAATTTTAAAGGTTTTAAGTTACATTAGCTGTGTATTGCATTAAAAGGAATGCTGTTACACAATCAAGTGTACCAGCCTCAGAATCCTACCTCTAAAGCTTTTCTTACAAAACAGCTCACTCATCAGTACAAAAACACTGCTTTGAACACTGGCAAAAAGTATTCCAAATCCTTACAAAATACAGGATTTTCCCTGCCTTTCATAGAAAGTATATAACAAATTCAATTGATATCCTCAAGTAATTACAATCCAAAATGTCCTGTGTTTGCAGTCCACTTTCATCTAAACTAGAATCCATTTGATTCTATTTTAGACTGCAAAACATATAGTTAGCTTAAAATATTTGCACATAGAAAATTGAATTCTTGCTCCTCAAAAAGAAATTAGCAAGAAATGCCCTTTCAATGTCATTATCATTTAATTTATTTCTGCTTTCTAGAAATTAAACAACTCACATCTATTAAAAAATGTGTAAGTATATATAGACAGTTTCTATTAAAAAATGTGTAAGTATATATAGACAGTTTGCAACTTACTATTAACTCTTCTAGAAAACATAGTGCTTCCTTGCATTCATTGTGACTACAACAAACAAGTATATACCTGTTTCAGCTTGAACATCCAGTGATTGAGACACATTTATAAATTCAAGATGTAATTGGTGAAATATAAACTCAAATGTATATAAAGTTGCAGGTGTCAAATCACTCCACACAAAGAATCCATTGTTTTTTTGTATAAACTGAGAAGTATCATTCAGTGAAACTGAAACTGAAAAATCTTTGGTCATTGCACTCCAATTAAAAGACACAGTAGTAGCTGTCACAAACGTTTTGATATCATTTTCTGAAATTCCACCTAGTAGACCAGGAAAAAACAAAAACGAAAACTTGCATTACCACAACACAGTAGTTAACCCAAATCTTTAATTCATTACTATTATTTTTTTCTTTTAAGATTTGTGAGAGATACACACAATAGGTAAAATAAAAAGTATAAAATTATGTCAAAACAGAAAATGTCTTAATGAGCAATTAAGAAAGTTGTGCTCTTTTTTTTACTGTGATGCTTTGTAAGTATGTCTGAAGCAATCATAAATATAAGTTAAGTGCATATATTAAGGATTGCACAAAAGCACACAGTTTAATAGTAAAGTCAAGTAATAGATATTGATCAAGAGTGGTAACACTTCAACAGCATAAACATGAATTCCCTCTAGATTGCTCGATGTACTATTTCAGCACAGTCAGTGGGTGCTGCAATGTTTTCAACTTACTGCATATTTTTCCCAATGATGCAAGTTTGTATTCAGATCCTAGACTATTATTCTGAATATGGGCTTCTAATGTGCACAAAGGTAATACTATAAAACTATTTTATAGCAATTAACAAAATCAAGATTAGAAAGCCCTTTCAATCCAGTTATCAGCAAGACTTCTCGTCCTAAACAGCTCTACAGGTATAAAAGAAGTTTTTACAAGTTCAGTGGCTACACTCACAAATTATTATACTAACAAGTTTGCCCCAGTCAATCACAATGCTAAGAACTTCAAGCTCCTCCATAACCCTTTTTAGGGGGACTGTCATAAAATGGAAACAAAAATATTAATTATGTAATTAATATATTTAACTTCTATAAGTAAGACAAGCAATTAAAACCCTTAACTGATATGAAATTGCCAGGCTGTAATTAACTTTCCTGATGGTCGTCTTTTATATGTTTCTCCCAGAATTACTGTAGTATATCAAAGCATATAACATTTAAAAGTCTCCCAAACATTTACATCAGTCCTGTATTACAGAATTATGCTAACCAAACAAGTTATAGTAAAATTATTCCTTCTACTCTTCATGCTCAAAAACATGCCTCAATGTAAAGTTTCTACATAATTCAATAATCTCAGGATTTCAATCTGTTTTTCTTTAATCTTCTGTATAAGACTAATTATAATTATACCAAAATTATTTTTGTGCTACACTACTTACGTGTGTTAAATGACTTTACACCTAGGATATGTCCATTTTTTAGAGATTCTATTGTAACATCATATGTCTTATTTTCCTCCAGCAGAATTGTAGTACTGACAGGTTTTTGTTCAAGTTTAGAAATGTTTCTTACATTCTGTAATTTAAAAGAATTTCTAGATAAGGTGAAAGTAATAAAAATACAATTCATAAATGGTCTAAATGTTTGATGATAAAATGATGATAAATTATGAAGGTTTTGAAATGGACATCTGATATTGCAGCACATCACACTTAAGGCTACATTTAAACTGCAAAATAGCCAATGCATTTATAACACAACCTTTTAGAGATTGTTCAAGCTATTAAGAAACACCTCCACATGAAAATCCTTATTTTCTTTAAGTTCCAGGACATCTTGTGCGCAAAATGAGAACAATGCCCTGCCACAAAGATCTGGGGGTAGTGTTTGTGCTTCTCCTGAAGAAGCTGGAGTCCTCCTTCAAACCAGAGAACTTTGAAGAATTTACATATTCTGAACTTCAAACATATGTCTATCTATCCTTATTCAACCAGGATACACAAGGGTATTTTAAGTCCCACTGGCTTCAAAAGGATTCTGTAAAAGTTCATATAAACTACATGAATAACTGAATTCAGTATAATTTCTCCAAAGTTTCTCTTTATTTGCCATTTTATATTGATCTTAAAAAATGCTATTAATTACATACGTACAGCTTAAATACATTTGTAACTACTTCTTGCTTAGATTGATGACATTTACTTTTTGATTGAAAGCATCTGTGTGCTGATAGGTTACAATATAATAGTCCGGATCTTCTCCTTTGGGAAATTCAGTCCACTCCATCAAAGCTACTCTAGCAGGCTTTTTCATTTGGTCACAGTCTAGACTCTCTGAGCCCTGCAACAGAAACGTGCATGAGTACAACTTAACAGAACATGCAAAAAATTTCCTTTTAATTACTTAGTTGTCTGTATTAACTACTTTTACCTAAAATTTGTCAGCTAGTACTAGATTTTATATGGACCAATACTACCAGCCCTATTATGTGACACAGAAGGGCTTCATGATTTTTACAAGCTCTGCGGCTACAGGTGATATTTTTCATTCTGTCTTCAGAGGTGGCCAAACCATGTCAGCTGGGACCCAAACATGTTCTACTAGAAAGAGAGAAACCTATCATCATTTTAGGAACAAGGCTAGAGAGTTCACTTTCAATGTCCATGTTGCAATCACAGTTAACTGTCAGTCGGGAGTGGGAGGCCTCAGCCCTACTCTCACGTTCCACGGTCAAGAATGTAGTTTAGCGGCATCACTTTCACAACTGCCATACATCACAGAAAATGAAAAAGCAACATACAAGGGGTAATAAAATAATTCATCCTACACCTCCTTACCTATCCAATCTAGACATGGCAATACAAACTTCTGAATCACACGTCTAAAATTAACAGAAATTTAGGCATGTGATGCCAAACCCTACCACATAACAATTATTTAAACGCTGTAGTCCTTTCTGTCTTTTAAGTCCTTTTAAGTTCCATTTTCATTTTCTTTATGAACTAGGAAGACAAATATATGCCATCATTTAGCAATGAACTCAAAATGTAGTCAAAAAAACAAAACAAAACAAAAAAAAAACACAACACAGGAGGGAAAAAAAATCAAAGCACAGGATCTTAATGTTCAGTTCATACTTTTTAAAGTATAAAATTTATAAAGTTTATATAGGATTTAACCTCTATAATCTTTATAAGCCCCTTATAAAAGGATACATACTACTTTGTGGAAGCCCCTGATTTGACATACTAGACTAATACTGATGGCATACACAAAAGTGTTTAAAGATATTAGATGTTTCCAGGAAAAGTAATAGGCTGTTAATTGATGGTTGCATAGCTGGCTTCCATTCCTCTAAAATAATCTGGTAAAGACAATGCAATCCAAAGGGCAGGCAAATCTGCTTTTAAAGTTAATAAAAGAAATATGTAATTGCCAATAATTGACTTAAGACATTTTTAATATTTTTCCACTATTAGGATTATTGTATGCCATTTTTATTATACATGCATATTGCTAGACCTAAAACTAACAAAATCTGCAAGTGTACATTGCATTTTTGATTTTACCATATATGATGAGAGGATTAAGAATGCCCCTTTTTCTTGACAACACCTTTCTAGTACATTTTAGGTCCCTGTGCAAAGAATGCAGAAATACAAAAAAGATCTTAAGTTGACCACAAAGACCTAAGGTTCAAATCTATCTTTAGGCTAGCTGCATACTAGCTAAAGAGGTGTCTTCCTAAGCAAATATCCATCAACCTGTTCTGTAGACTATTTCTTGATAAATGACTAAAGTAAGCTTTTCAGTCTGAAAAAGAGGCACAAGGGGAAATATAACAGAGGTCTATAAAATCTTAAGTAGTCAGAAGTGAGCAAGGATTGCTTTTTAGTTGTCTCTTTCAGTACAAGAAGTGTGAAGGACCAAACGTAGCTGGTAGGGCCCAAATCCAAATCAAACAAGGCAACTTCATTGGATAACTGATCTGTATTCTTGCCAAAGTCTAAAACAAGTACCAAAAGTTTGTATGAGCTTCAGAGGAGGCTGGACTAGTTCATACAAGAGAACTACGCTAAAGCTCAGTAAATGCACTGAAATTACACCCATCTCGGGAAGTCTTTAAGCTACAAATGATGAGAAACTAACATAGTACAGGTCACTCTCATATTATGCTGCTCTTACAGTCCTTGCCAAAGACCCGCTTTTCATTGCTGCTGGAGAGTTGATACCAGGCTAACTAAAGATTTGATTTCACCCCATATCACCGTCCTTAAGAGGCTGGCATTCTCAACTGCTCCGCTTGAAACTTCCCCAGTTGCTGTGGATCACAGACTGCTGCATTATGGACTCCGCTAAAAACACCTCTTCTTGAGCTCAAAACTGGCCAGCACAAATGGACGCTATCTGGATATTCCAGAAGAATATACCAGGAGGCTCAGTACTGTACAGGCATCTCACCACCCCAAATGGGCTCTCTTCCCTAAAGGAATGAGTGGTATTCATATGAGAAACTGACAGAACTTCAAAATCACCTTTGCCACAAAACACAGTAATCTAAATGTAAAATAAAGATTACATACACAAAACCTAAACATAGATAAACATGAACAAAACTACTGCAAAGTGTACTACAAAGGGAAGCAGAAAGATAGTAATGTGGTCCTTACATATGCAGTTCTTATATTAATGTTTCTTAAAGCAGTAGCCAGAGCATAACCCTGTGTGCCAGAACTATCCTGAATTTCCAGCATCGCAGTGTCCAAAAAGTTATAAAGCACCATGAGTTAGTTAAGAACTTGAAGATGCTGGGACCTGTTACTTCTTCCGGGGATCAATATTATGCCAGAAGCAGCAGACAACAGAGCAGATCAAGGCTTCCAAAAGAGCTTCCAAACAAATTGGGAAGAAAGTAGACTGGAAATATTCAGCAACAATAAATGAGAGCTCCTTGTGACTGTCAGAATGACAAGAAAGCAATCCAAATCAACATCCAATTAGTTACCTTCAAAAAAGAGAATTGTTTTCTTACCTGAAATATGTATTTTAACAAAAGCAGGAGAAAAATTACTTGATCCATAAAGAAATCTTACAGTCCCAGTGTCTAATTTGTGTTCCAATCACAACAGCTTCAAAACAAAATTGTGTGTGAATATTTATGACATGAGAAAACTAACATACATTTAAACTGCACATAGGTGTAACTGCAGCCAATGGTGTGCCCTAGATTTGTTTCTGCATTCTGGCCCTGCCTCTTCTTCCACGGCCTGATGAAAAGCCTACTGCGATCAGCAAAAAGGGTTTCCTTTAACATTAGTAAATTCCAGGTGGGCCTGTTGTTTTATTTGCCAGTAAAGATCCATGAGTCAAAAATGTCTTTTTTAAAAGTTTTACTACTGATTTAAATCCATTTAAACCCATAGAAGCCCTTACACTTTCTTCAAAAGTAACTTCAAAAGAAACTATTCTCCATAGTACCTATCTTCCAGCAAATTGTCCCTCTGACAGCACCCAAATAAGCCCGTAAGTCCTAGAACCGTTTTCGATGGAAGTAGCAAGCAGCCATGCACAACCCTCTAGCAGTACATTCCTACAATGTTCAACAAGAATTAATATAAACATTATAAATCCATGGCAATTTCTGTTAAATGTGTTCATCAAAAGACAGGCGTACACTAATATTTCCTGGAGAATTGCATGAGCAGTTATGAAATTGCCTATGGAAAACCCCAAATGCTACTTTTCAGTGCAGAAGCAGAGCTCACAGACCTGCTGCCTCCCACATAACCTACCTGTTTATTAGAGGGCTTCTTAAATTTCGGCTCAGGAACGCACAACTGAGAGAAATCCGTGAAACACCACAAAGACCTGGGCAGGAGAGGCAAATCAGCGGGATGTCACGGCTGCCCCCCGCCTCAGCCGGGGACCCCACGGGGCAGGGCAGACATCTTACCGCGCCCGCTACCTCAGGCGGGAGGGGAGCGCATCCCCCGGTGCCCCTCGGGAGGACAAGCAGCCTCGGCTGGCCCCGCCGCCGCGCCAGCTGCCTTCTTCTCCGCCCTCCCCCTCCCCCGCCCCTGCCGTGCCGGCCATTCCTGCCCTCGGCGGAGAGAGGCTGCTGTGGAGCCGAGAGGGTCCCCCGTTGCCCTCCCGCCGCCAGGTCCCCTCACACCCAGCGGGGACCCCTGCCCCGCTCCCCGCTGTGCGGCTCTGCTTCCCCGGCCTCCAGCCGGACGCTCAGCCTTTGTCATTCCTGTCGTGGTTCCGTTATCCGCTGTCCTGGAATACGGACCCTTCTTAAATTCGCCACCAGCAGGCGTTCTTCAACTCTCCTTCCATGCTACAGGAGTGTTTGGGGATTTGTAAATAAGCACCTGCAAGGGGTGATGCTTGCTCCCGGTAGTTCTGGCTTTCATTCGCTTTGAGAAGATACTTCCCAATTCGGCATTATAGAGTTTCAGAGTACATTTGTGGAAAGTATTAGTAACAAATACAATCAAAGCAACTATTACTAATTCCTGAGTTTTATCTTTTCAACTGGCTAGGCTCTAACAGACAATTTTAACTTCTAGGTGGTACATGAAAAGGGTTAAATCAGACAACTTAGGAATAAAGTTGCTCTCAGAACCCATACATTTCTCCTCAGTATAACACTGGCTTCGTACATCATCCTGACTGGGAAACGCAAATGCTGGCCCCGGAGGAGAACTAGACATCGAAACCTTGTCACTGTTGGACTCTCTGTAAAGATCCTAACTGAGCTCCATGGGGCAGAATTTCTGCTCTCCATACCAAGCTGTTGGCCTCTGTACTGAGATCCTGAGTGAAGATACCAGAGTAAGCATCTGCAAACATAAATACACAGCAGAAGGCCCAATAGTCAAGAATACCTAACAGCAGGACCACTGCTTTATTTTCAAAAAGCTACTAAGCAAGGACAGCTCAAACAAAAATCGGATGGTGGAAGCTCTTGATTAAAGCTGAAGCAGTGAATTCAGAAGCAAATTTCTCTCAGTATAGATCTCAGTGCCCCAACATACCCTAAATTAACCTTTTTAACAGAAAACTAGCTCTCTGCTGTCCTTTGAAATTAAATTGATTTAATAAGCTGATAAAAATGTTTATATAAATTATTTCCAGACAAAGTAGTCATAGAACACACAAAAATCAGTGCCACTGTGAGCTTGGACCATAAAAAATGAGCAATGCCCATCATATTATTTACTGTGTATTTTTTAGGTGGTATCATGGCACAATATATTCTTTTTCTTGAGATCTTATTCTTATTCTTATCTTATTCTTCAGTGGGCTGCTCTTCATTTTTCCTAAAATCTGTGTGCAACTGAAATTTGAATCGTGAAATAAGGAATACAATTTTGATTGGAGCTTTTTTTTCTTCTGGTAAACAAGGCAGGCTGAATCTCACCAGAAAAAAAAAAATAAATAAATAAAATAAAAATAACATTTTTTATGTAACCCATGTTCCAAGAAGGTCACAGTAATTCAGAAGTGGCTGCAAAGAAACCCCTTATCTCAAAACATTGAGTCAGTCTGAGACACACACGTAGAGAGAGCACGCATGGACATAACACTTGAATGTTACTTCAGCTATGAATGCCACAAGGAAGCTGCTGCACACTCAGCTGTTTTACAAAGCAGACATACTGAGCTATTTTCCAGAGCACTTTTGTAATCACCAAGCACACGAGGAGGCTTTATTAATGTGGTGATTTTCAGACAATGGTAGGAATCCTCTCTTTTTTTTAAAACTTACTAAATCAAGTGTGTGGCACATTCCACCTTAATCAAATGAACACTCCCCAAAATACAAACATTTTCCTTTTATTCAGCATTTTTAGTGATTAAGTTTTACCATCATTAACTATTGGTTTTCCCCAGAACACAATATCAGTACAGATCAGGCGCTTTCTATTTTCCTCCTGTTTTTCATACAAAAACTACTTGAGAACTTCCATGATTATATGTTCCAGTTCATTTACGTTTTGTCCCACAAACATCTGTGGGATTTTGCCATAGGACATACACCTGTACATGATTACATTGGCAGCATAACCTCAAACTAATTTCTGGAAAAGGATTTGATGGGACAGAGCTTGAAATATTCAGTTCAAGTCAGTGTTTCCCACTGCCACAGAGTTCCTGATTGGTACCTACACATTTATTTGGCACCATTTTTTTACACAAAGACTAACCTCTAGATCTGGACATTGGCCTTGTCTTTTAAATTCTTATAAAAAGAAGGGTGGAAAAGAGAGAGAGAGAGATGGAAAAAGCTGCACGGAACCGATGCACAGTAAAAAAATATCCAGCAGTATAGAAGGTCAAGAGAAAAAAAGTGGATTTGTGTCAGACAGAACTAAGTGCAAAAGGAAGGGGAGGAGATTCTCACTTGGAGCAGCATTTTGTGACTGCTTAAGCATTTGTTTTTCTGGAGTGGTTTCTTGTAAATGCCTCCATCTTTTATTGAATTATTTTGTTTGTAACTCTATTTAAACAACATATTTCAGGCATGATCCTGCTCTCAAAAGAAACTGTCTATAAAGACCTCAGTGCTTTTTAACTACTGGTACACAGATGAATTTAGAAAGATGTCTGTCTGCAATGTGGAAAAGTAATAACTCATGCAAATGTATTAACTTTTACTTTCATTTTTAGTATACAGATATCTATATTCTAGGTCTTTTATTAATGAAAACAATAAGTGACTTAAACCCAACATTAGAAGTTATGCTTTTAATTCTAATTGTTTAGTTGGGCAAAAAATGGTCTTAATGAATGAGCTGATAAATAGACAATGGTATTATAAGATCCAGGCATTACAAATAATGTGTCTAAAGTCTTACTGTTTAGTAGAAGCATATTCACTTACAATATGACTCTAAGTGCCGAGAATATTTATCTAAATACCTAAAAAACTGCATAGTTTAATGGTAAACACTTTACATGGTGTAATTCCATTTGCAATCACAAGTATTACAGAACTGCAAAAACCTAGGGAAGAAGGAAGGTTTCAAGCAGCTATAGAGGGGAGCAATGACATGGCACGCCAGGACAGCAGAGTAAGGCACGTGGTAGGTCACACACACAGCTTCTCTCTCTGTTCCTTGCATCTTCTGGTGGAAGTGTGGGAGTCAGAGAAAGGCATGCATTCCCAGCCTTTCTCTTAGGGGAGTAGATATTGTTCAAATCGTAGTTTCAGAAGGGGTAGAAGGGAGGGAACTCTGTGGATATTAAAGCTCTTTTAGTCAATAATAAACAAACTAATTAATTTTGGTATTTCACAAGCTTAGGTTTGAGTTGGATCAGCTGTCAAAACCAGTTCACAAGATACTTGCACAAACCAGGTTATGTGTAATTCCTGGGTGGGGAAGATCGAAGCAGGAATGCAGAGTTGGAGATGGGGAAACCTAAACAACCATGGAACTGTATCTACACTTATATTTAAGTTACAGACTGAGAAGATATTTGGAGCAGAACAGTCCTACCACACTGCAGGCTCATGCAAACCTGATATCTGTTCTGAAGGCTGCAATGGTTAGTTCATGTATGTATAATATACCACGTTATGCGAATTTCATCATGGAGATAGTGTGGGTGGAGCTCTGTCTAGAAAATGATTCATGAGTTTTAATAGACATTCATCCTCTGTCCAGGCCAAAGAAGTCTGAATTTGAAGTTTAGCTGTAAAATGAATGTTAGACTCTGTTCAGCTTCACCAAAGACATAAAGATTTTTTTGTATGCTTCAGGAAGGATCCTGGCCCAGTTACTACTGATTGTAGCACTTAAAAAAAAAAAAAAGAAAAAAAAAAGAGGCTAAATGAGAAAAATCTTTTAATAGCATTTTTCCTATCACATGATATCATGGATTTAATTTTAAGTTTACTTGTTTTTAATTCCAGGTTAATCTAAGGTTCTGCATTATCATCAGTGACAAAGGTAAATTACATCAACACTGACTTGTTAACATACATATGATTCTGCAAAATAATGTTTATTAATTTCTATTTAATTACAAATACAGTTCTAAATCTTACAAAAGCACATTGTTTACAAAAAGCAGAGCTGTTCATTCAAAATACAGCAAGCGTTCAGTCACTATGTGTAATAGTGCTATCTTGCAGAAGCTTTCTTAAGTCATTTTTTAAATGCTAATGTCATTAAGAAGTTTGGGGCCAAAATCTCTTGAAGTAAATGTAGAATTCCTGTCTCCATATAAATAAATCAAGAGATCCTAGAGATGTATTTTTCTTTGAATAGTTGTCCTTTTATTTTGCAGTACAAGTACCTCAAACTTTATAACTATGACAGTTATTTAATTTCCATTTCTGGCCTGTGTGGAAACTTTCTGTACACAAATTCCAACAATAAAGTCAAAGAACGTTTTGGTTCTAGGCCCTTGTATATAACATCTTGAAATATCTGCCATGCAAGTCATAAAAAAGTGCAAATAAAGCATATACTTTCTCAAAAAAAGCACTTTGTCTTGATTGCTAGGTGATAACTATTTCTTTTTAATAGTTAAATATTTTAAATAATACAATGGATTTTTCTTTCATTCTTAAACCAAGTCGCTATTTTTAAGGAGATTGCTGTGTAGAGGAGAGTCTTCTTAGTAAAGACAAATTTCAGTGTATATACTATTTTTCTTTATAAGCAATCAAATTGTACACAGCAAAAGTTTCAAGATTTTTCACAAAAACTATCAAAATAGCTTTAGATTTTTTTTTAATTTTATATTGTTTATTTTTCTTTGTATCAAACAATGTAATAATCTAACATTTTGTAATTAAATGATGACAGTCTGCAATAAAAACTGTCCGCCAAAGAGTTGTCAGAGTTTTAAACAAACATTTTAATTCTGAAATAATTTATGTGTTCAGGATTATACTGACCCACTGGGGTCAGTGGCAAAACTCTCACTGTCATCATTTAAGCCTAGTTTCATTTGGTAACTTTATAAAGCAAAATAGTCTCCTAAAAACAAGCCAAAAATTGTATCCTCAGTTTTTAAGATAAGATTACATAGTATGCTTAATACAAGGGAGAGAACATATTCAGCTTTAGGTGCTGAATCATGGAGATTTGCAACCTGATTGAACACTCATAGCTCACCTAGGCCCTTCAAAACATATTTTACATGGATTTTTTTTCCTGTATTGAAAAATTGTGAAACCTAGATTCAGTCAATAGTCGAAATCTCTGTATATAAAAAAAGAAAGTATATATATTTTATTAAAATATACTGAACACAAAATTTCAAACTGTCAAAGGAAGAAACTCATTTTGAATGGTTTAAATGTCCAGTCCCCCCTTTTTTTTTATAAATATATGCATACATAGAATCTTATTCTACCACTAGTAGACAGCCAATTTCTTACTTGTGAAAACTGAAAAGTGGATATAAAATAGAATCCTTCACATCAGAAACAGCTTTTAGATATTTGTAAAAAAGGGACAAATGCCTGAACTCTTCAGCCTTTGCCTAGTCATGCTTCTTGCTTATAGTATATACCAAAATTAAATAAACGTCAAAGGTTTAAGGACATTCTTCTTCTTCTTCTTCTATATGCTCAGGAGATACATGTACTTACAGACCACAGTCATGGTGTTTCTCAATGACTTCCAGTTTAAGCAGAGTACAGTCAGTGACTACTGCTTAACGGACAAAAGATAGACCTTTCAGCGAGATAAAAAATGTTTCAGTTGAACTGACTATTTTTTTTAATAAATTCAGTCATTCTCAAAACCACCATATGCTTCTTTTCCATTTAAACATTAATTCCAATGATGATCCTCAACTGAAATTTTCTAACCAAATGAAAAGAATCACTCACAAATTCCAAGTTTTGACAGGTAGCCATAATCCCAAATCTTAAAATACTGGAAACATAGACATCAACAACTAATTGGAGAGCCATTTAAAAGTAAATGATGGGTTAATTACACCTTGATAAAAAGGATTATATATTTCTTTCTATACATGCCAATATTTAAAAAGGAAATTTGATCAACAACATAATATCTACTAAATTTGAAAAGTTACATTATAAAACATAATTGGTGTCTTTTTTTTTTTTTTTCTTTTTTCCCTGCAGAGTAGTATATCCATCCAAGGTGAAAAAATAGTCTGGTGAAATGAAACACATTTCAGTTCTTGAGATGAAATCATATCCATGCAATGCTCAGTTCCATTGGCATGAGCATTCTATAGGCTCTTGAATGACATACATAATTTCAGTGCCATTTCCTGAGCAGTGTAGTGGCACAGTCAGATTACGTGTTCCATTTTCTCGACAACATTTACAGAATCTTAAATGGCTATCAATATTGACATTGAAAATTGTTGCAGACGGGCATTTTCCATCACAAGAAGCCACATTTATCTATGAGTAAATAGAGAACTGTAGTTAGACATCTCAGGTTTTGTTTTCCAGATTTCAAACTTCTTTCTGATTAAAATCCATTTTTATACTTGAAAAGAACTCTGGTTTTAAAAGTTATCTTCTAAAATTCATTCATTCCAAACGGAGATACATTTTTTAAATAAAGCATTTTGGTTGTATTCTGTCTTAACCTTGAGCAAAACTTTGTGCTGTGGATACCAAAATCGTATCCTTAGTTTACAAATGAATAATTTCAAAACAGCATATCCAAATTCATATCCTTTTCATGTTCACTGCTGAAAAGTTACATTCTACTAAGCAAAACAAAGGATAGTCTATCGTTCCTTTTGAACGTTCAAGAGGAAAAGTATATCAGTGCTAAAGCTTTTCCTTTCTCACTCATACTGCTCACAACTAAGAGCCTGACAACATTAGCTGTGTCATCACTGTAACAACTATATTAGCAAAGTAGATTTAGTGTCAAACAGCAAGGGGAGAGACAGGCTATAAAATTATTTATTTGTGCTCTAGACTTCATCAGAGCTAGTCTTTCTCTCACTATTATATTACATGAAATCTTCATAGGTAATATTGTAACAGAAAAGAAATTAGTAGTTTTTAATTAAAACTTCAGCCGACATTGATATACTACGAAATCAGAATTGGCCGTATTAGACCTAGTTTGTTGTTGTTGTTGTTGTTTGTGTATTTTTGTTTGGTTGTTTTTTTTTCATGGTAGTGTTTCAATCTGATTTCTTATTCAAGTGAAGCCTGTGAAAGGTACTGTGATCCACACCCTCCAAGCGGTGTCTGAACAAGTGAGACATATCCAGACAAATTAGATCAAAAGGTTAATCTTAAGGCTTTCATGAAATTTGACAGGGAAAAAAAAGTATATTAAGATCTTGTCCTAATCATTAATAATCTCATTTACAATTAAATGTAATCATGCTCAGCCATATCAGAAGTTTGACAGCATTAATCTGGTCAAAGAACACAGATGTAGCTCCAAACCAGCCACAGCCACAGCAGATACTGCCATTTGATAGGCCAAAGACTTACAATGAAATAAGGTCTCAGGTATTTTTGTGGTAGGAGAACTGGAAGGGGATGGAAGTAGAACTGAGGGAGTGAGTAGAGATTTTGTGGACATTAAAATGTGGACATTCTTCTGGTGAAGGATGAAGGAATCTGAAGGAATCTGAGCTAGCAGCAATAAATTAAATGGGAAAGAAGATGCTGGGGAAAGGGGCTTGTAAGATGGATGGAGGTGAGATCGGGCTTCTTTGTAGATGTTTTTTAGAAGGTGCATAGATGTGGAAGGAAAGATAAAGAATGTATGGTAGGAAGTCAGAAGAAGCAAGGCTTAATTCGTCATGTCATTCATGGAATGACTCAGTGAACATTCTCATTGCTCTTCCCTGAACCCTCTCTAGTTCTGCAGCAATGTAGGGAGACCACAATTGCACAGAGGATAGTATTGCACCATTGGCTCATAAGAGACGCTAGAATGAGTTTGTTGCCATTCCCTGTCCTATTTGCTAAATGTCCTATTCGCTACTTTAAAAACCTATGAGTTTTGACTACATTTTTCTTCTTAATATTATTTGCTTTAGTCAACACCATGTATTTGTTTTGTTATATTGGTGTCCCTGGCTTGCTAAAGTAACTGTGAAGGTCTCTACAATCTTCTCTGCTCTTAACTATGGCAAAAAATTTTAATTTAATCTACAGACGTATACTTCCTAATTACCTACCTTTCTTCTAAAACTAAATAAATACACCACACATGCTTATTCCTCCAGTTAAACCTCAGGTATATCACTGTTGTTCTTCTGTCAGGCTGGAAATTAACCTGCCCATCTTTCAAATTGTGATGCTGTTTGACATCTTCCCTTATGACTGGTTCTTCAGCAGAATCTTATCAGAACCATTTCAGAAGGCTCAAGATATTGTGTCAATTACTTCTCTTTTAAGTGCTACATGAGAAGCCCATTTGCTCCTCAGACATGTCCTGGGTTTTATAGATGGAGCTACATCAAAGCTGAGAAATGAGATATATGAAGCAGACTCATAAATAAATGGGAGCATGAATTTATGATATGGAGACATGCTATGGGGAGGAGAGGACACACAGAGTAAAGGTCTTAAAGGAGAAATATAGCAGTGTTTCCATCACATCCTAAGTGGAAGCATTTCTACTCCTCTTGAAGAGTGGGATGTTATTTCATGGTGAAGAGTTCAGTGCCTTTGTTAGTTATAAGCAATTATGGTGTGTACTTTTCATTTGAAGCCAGATGTTTTTCCAGGTAGGAGGACTCAGTCTTTCAGTGACAGGAACAGCTAACTTTAATCCATTTACGAGTAGAATAACATTCCTGGGGTCAAAGGTCTGCTTTTGAGAAGATAGCAGCATTTTTTGTTGCTTGTTGATAGGCATAACTTATTTCTAAATACTTGGTCTGGTACGCCATAGGCCCGGCATAAAACACACGTTTTTTTTATGCTTACCGGGCTTTGACTTATACAGTCATTTTTTCTTATAGTTGTCCTGATTGTCATTTTCTGGCAAATCCTTTCTTCCTTTTTGCCTGATAAAATATAAAAAGAAGGCATAGTGAATCAATATACTTTTTGTACTATGTTTTTGTTAATAAAAAGTTAAATTATTAAAATAAATTCAATGATTACACATTAGTTTCATTAATGTACACGCTGAAACTATTACCTTCATAATTATTATTATTTTTTTAGAAAAAACTAATATAGTAATAAATACTTTCAGGAATTATTGATTTTTTAGCTGGCACATATGAGGCATCAACCTGTGCATTAATCTATACAGATTTTATAAATACAAAAATATTAATATGGTTTTAAATTGTCCATATGGCAAGATAAGTATAATACTAGTAACTAAGAGAAAGATCAAGTAATTTTGAATAGTGATAGAATTAATTCTCTTTTTAATGGGAATATTAAAAGTATGACTTTGTTTCTGCATTTTAGAAGATATTCGGAACGATATTTGAAAAGATAAAGCTGTGAATGTGATTACAACTTTGATGCTACTATGGCTGCTTAGAATTTAAATAGAATGATATCCAATATTTTTCTTACAAAGAGATCCTTGAATGAAGCTTTGAAAGAGAAAGATGCATATATTTCCTAAATAATGGTGCAGTTTTACCATCCAGAACTGAACCATGTAGCATCTAGTCAGCATATAGATCCAGGATTATGAAAATACTGCATTTTATCAGTATGGTCTGGGAGATATTGATAGGAGAGCTTTTCTTTTGTTTGAAAAATAAAGCTGTACAGTGCAAAGCCATTTTTAAACATAACAAAAATTGTAATATAATACTGAAATAATTAAACATAAAATCTTCCATGCTGCACTCCATACCAGACTGTTTGCTATTACTGTTTGTGTAACAGAAATTATTTAGATCTCCAGTTCCAGTAAGCATCAAAATAATCTATTTGTTTTCCTACGTGGACATTCTAGGCATGTAGTTTATAAAATAATAACCACTATTCAGCAGTCTCTTCACCTTTAGCACATGCCTGCATGGTCAGGTGTACACAAAAAGCACAAGTTTTCTTCTGAGCACTTTTATAGGATTAATGAGCTCTGAGTAACCAAGATATTCTGCAATCATAGCTTCAGTGGGTATCTGAAAATTAGTCTGCCTCCATAATACATCTAGCTTTTAATCTAAGCATTGTGGGATCAAACAGGATTCTCTTGTGGAGCTAGGAGATGACTAGGACCAAAACTGTTAGCCTGCAGCATCTTGCTTTTCCTTCCTCAGCAACACTAGACAAAAAGTATTCCTATGATTTTTCCAACAGAAAGCTTTTGCCATCGTGAATGTGCATAGACGACACAATCCTTATATTTCTACAACTCATACAGATATATGACATTTCAGCATATAAGGTGCTTATGTCTAATGAAAATTTCTCTGCTGCTATACTTTTCTCTCGTCCACTTTCAACTGTCAAAAAGGTCTTCATTCAGTATTAGGTGTACTTGTTTCACTTGTTCCTTATTTGAGTAAGGAATCTTACTAAAATTTCTGTGACTTATCATTAAAAGCAAAGAGTTATGACCATAATGCGACAGTTCTGTAACCTCCCACGATTACTGCTGTAAAGAGTATTTATTAATGTGTGATTGTACTTTGAGGATTGTATGTTTTTTCCCCCAACATTTCCATAACTTTGCAAAACATGCTATTCGTGACAAAGAAGTACTGTATAAATCCATATCTACAAAGATGAGATAGGGCAGTAATGTGCACTTTTGATCTATTTTAAGGCAAAAACAGTTTAGTCATTAACTTCAGAGACATAAACACGAGATCAGAATCTCTTAGTAGCAGTATTAAGGATGATGATATTTTAAAAAGTAAAATCATTTCTTATTATAACTGTATATTATATAGTTATTTCTTATTATGTACTGTACCTTGTACAGTAGGTCCATGTAATAAAACCAATTTTAGAAACAAACAGGAGGAAGAACCATTTGCAGCATATAACATAAATGGATGAACCTAATTCTGACAGATGTTGAGCAGTGAACCCTAACCAGGTTTTAAAAAGTCACTGATTTGGGAGGCCAGTAGGAGATCAGCATCTCCCAGCACCAGGCCCAATACCATGAAATGCATTTAATGGTGATGACACCTATATGCATATATACAAGCAGTGCTTACACTATTATTAAAATAAGAAAATACATTATTAAAAATAATACCTGGTTCACAATTAATACTATCAGTAGGCACTACTGGACTAATGGCAAAGGGTAATAGACCCAATCCAGAACCTGGTAGAACCATTAGGAATATAAGTTTCTCATGAAATAAAAACATATTTATATAAATCACATTTCATTAATTCTTACACTGCCAATTGCAATTTTTCTTTTAGCAAAAGATGATGAGCGTTCCTGTTAGTATTCCAAATTTAGAAACTGTAGCTGCTTCAAGTCTCACTAAAGATGTCCTAAACTTTAGTAATAATCTCCTGATTAACACAAAACTGGAATGATGCTTCCTTGTAGACCAAACTTTTACAATGAGTCTCTCTATGGCAAGGTAAGAATTAAATATATGCACTCACTTTGCATGCACTGAATCAGGCTCTTCCAGAAAGACTATTTGTTCCCATTAAAACCCCAAGGTTTAGCAAGCTCTATTTACACATACTGTTTTTATCTGCTTCACCACTGGGCACATGCTATTAGTTAAAAATAAAACAAAAATAAATATAAAATAGCGTATAAGTCTATGGATCATATATATTTTTAGCAGCCACCTGAGTAAGAATTTCTGAAGTATAACAACACCTTTCCTGAGGCCACAGAATATGGCCAAAATTATAAATCTTCCTAGTCAACAGATAATCTGTAGCCATTAATTCTTTAAGATAATTTTCTAAATAAAGCCAACCCATTTTTTCTGGTTTTAGTTAAAGATTTTTCAACATAGCTTATTGCATTAGAGAAAGAATATTGATTCATAAGATTTTAGCACAATTCTGGTGTGTTACTTTTCTCTGCTGATTCTCATTCAAAAAAAAAAAATGGTATTTTTTTATATCAAAATTGCTTCTATTTTCTATGCTATGCATATTATAGAGCAACAATACTTGCAGATCACTTCCAAAGCTTTACATAATTTGGAAACTAGAGTATTGATCTATATTTTATAAATATGAATATTTCCCCTTATATAGCCAAATCATTTAGCATACAAGCACATGTATAGCTAATCCATTGCACTTCTGGATTTTACTCAATACCAGTGCAATATACTTACAAGCCTGTGACTTTCTATTCAACATTTTTAAAGCCTTGTTTAAAAAAATAAAAAATCCAAAGACTACTTTTTTCTGTACATTTTAACTCTGATATTGAACACAAAAAGATCAAAAAAGGGAGGTAGTAATTTCTGTAGCATTCAACAAGTTCTTGCTCTATGTAATTAATTTCACAGAAGTGTTTTATTTTTACATCTAGATGATTATTGAACTTTTTCAGAAAACCTTTCCTAAACAAAACTGCAGAGAAAATCAAAGATTGTTCTCAGCCTGTTCTTAAACTTTAAATAATGAAGACTTCATGTGTTCATAAACTTATGTAAACTTAGGTAAACATGCATCAAAATACATTCATCATATTTTAAAGTTACACACACAGAAAATGTGAATGTATTTCCAGATATTAAAAAGTCAATTTTATATAAGAATTGTTAACATCAATACTACTCAACTCCCAATGACCTTTCCTCATTTGGGATTGAAATATATTTTCTACAGTGGAAAGAAATAATTTTCAATTAAAAATATTTTATTTCAGTATTTTGACCCTGGAAAATACACAGCAGTGAAACAGAATAAATAAGTATGTTTGGAGACTTAACATCAAATTAAGTATCAATTTTAGATGGAAAATATTTATATTTTATGGTGAACCTAATTTAGGTGATATTTTAGAGTCTGCTTAGCAATAAAGGCAATCTTTTAATTATTTTAATTGAGATAACATTTCATGTTCTACAGGTTATATTTGGAGAGATTTGGTTATACTCCAGAACATTAACATTACAAACCACCAAGTCAGCAGCCAAATGAAGCGAGACCGTTTAATAAGAGTAGTTAAGTAACTATAACAATTTTGATTTGTGTAGGGACAGCATGCTTTTTCCTTCTTTGTGTCCCAGCAGCAGGTTAAAAAACACAGCCCTCCAAAACCAAAGCCAAACTAGCATTTACTGCAGCCTTCATCACTTACAGGTCTTGCAGCAGCCATCATTATATGTTTGCACAATTCCTCCGTTCTAGAGAAATAAAAAAAGAATATATCAAAAAAGACTGTGCCCAATGCAAAGGTATATTTTATCTCAAGAGATTCCATGTTTTAAAGATGTCCAACTAATAAGAAGTAATATCATCTAAATCAAGAGAATTGCGCAAATATGCATCAAATGTTTGGTTCACAAATTCTTTAGTCTTTAACACCAAAAATGAACTCGTCCCTGGTTATATGACCTGATCTAGTATCCTTTGAATAAGCCACTTAGTTTCTATAAGCCGTTTTTTATATTGCCCATTATCATCTATTTCACCACCAGTGAGATTTAGCAGGAAAGTTTAAAAAATTCATTTATGTAACTTTGTGGATGATGTAAAAGGATTTACACTGCTTATATACCTAGCAGAAAATTAGTACCTAATAAGGAGCTATTTACAACATTAGATATATATATGCATGTACGTATATATACATATACACACACTTTTGAAACAGAACATGAATTGCAGAATTTCACATATATCGATGTGCTCAATTATTTTTTCTCAAACAATAATAGTCTTTGCTATTTTATTTTCTAAAGTCACTTGTTAGCCAGAAAGTAAAAATGTATCAAAGTGGAGAAAATGTCCTTGTGAAATTAAAAGAAAGCACGAGGGAAAGAAAGACAGAAAGAGAGACTGCCGTCTATCAGAATGCGTGCAAGGAAGAAACATGTCCCCACAGTTTTATTGCATAGCCCAGAACTTTGTGGAAAGCAGACAACTGAACATCAATAGCACTTTTACAACGAAAGACAAAAGCTTCCATTTGTAAAGTTCTGTCGTTTCATGCATGTGTGCATTTTTTATCTCATTACAGAAAAATTTCTAAGTTGTTCAAGAACTTCTTAGATGAGCACTTAAACTCAGCCTCTTAAATCTGTATTTGTTCCAAAGTTATCCTGAGCTGACTGTCAGAAGAGCTTTCGCCTGGATCAAGTCTACGTTTAGCATCTCTGAAAAATAGGTCAGACTGATTCAGGAAGTTAATTTTAGTGCTCCATTCATTACAATCTCAACTAGAATTATTAAGGAAAGATCCTAATAGATAGTGACAAAAGGGTTCCAAGGAAGAAACTCAAGGATAAAGTTAAAGTGGAACACGCATTAATTTTAGATTGAATGCCTTCTTCATGACTGGAAGAAATAAGGAATTTTAAACAACTGCAGTGGACCCATAAGAGTTGGGCTAAATTTGTAATGTGTAGTCAAGACAGCGATGGTACTTACACTCTCTACATGTTTTTTTGTTTGTTTGTTTGATAGCTTATATATGGTATGGCATACCACAAGTGCAAGAACTAGAAATATGAGAAGTATTATAAAATTAGGGAAGTACCAAATTACAAGTATACATTTTTCAAACAAATTTGTAACGTACATGAAGCATCCACATTCTTTAAATCAGCTTATATGGGCATGCCAAAATTACATTTTTAGTTATATGGTGTAGGTAGATACCCTTTCAAGTATGATAAATACTTTTTGTTATGTCATACAAAGTTTAGTTTAAGAAATAATAAAGTTTATATACACATGGTCATCCTTCTAATCCTTGCATTGCTTAAGTAATTTTTAATATAGTTCGCATTTATATGCAAGATTTCTGAACTGCTTCATCCAATTTATTTAATATATACACACTATAAACTTAAAAGTATTATTCTGAACTGAAGTAAGAACTAGTGGTTAGCACTTTATATAGTGGTATCTCAAGCGCAACACAAATTCAAGAATATTTCAAAAGCAGTTTATTTTATTTATTTTTAAAGCCCAAAAGGAGTTTCTGTGCTCCTCACAGATACTGTTAGTCAAAATGCAAACAGAAAAATAGAAAACGAGACTGTATGTTGATCACTTACATTTTATAACTTACCACTTTTTTAAGTTTAAAAAAGCACACAAAGTATGTGTGCATTTTCAAGTGTTGGCGAAACTCCATACTGACAGATGAGTTACTGTTACTCACCTCACCCAAAGTACAAACCTTTGTACACTCAGTGTCATTGAAAGGGGGGCAAACCACACCAGAGCCCAGTATCATAGCCCCTGCAGCAGTCTTTGTACACTTGTAGTTTGTGCAGTTGGTGCTCCAAGTGCTTCCTTCCTGAATGTGTAATACAAAACTTGTCATCAAAGAAACACATTTTGGCTATATCTCAACTCCCAGATGTCTGTACAAGTCTTGCCTTCATGCTGCAGTACCTACTGGAGTGGAAAGTTTGTTGCACGTTTACCCACACCAGCAAAGACCATCCTCTAACTGCAGTGGCAGCTCCTCCCTGGAGGTACTGGGTGTTATGTACTAGAGCAAAATGAAACGGGTCCGTGCCAGAAAAAAAAAGGGTAATGCTTTCTTTTGCTCTAAAAGCAATGGAAAGCATGAACCAAGCCGTGGCTACATCTAAATGTTCTTGTATGTGGATGCTGGAATGCAACAGTCAGATTCTGAAACCCGGTGGCTCTGTTTGCACACTTGCTTGCTGTAGAAACCAGAAAAGGAGAAAAGAGTGGCCCTGGGAAGAGGGGGACACAGAAGTCCTGATGTGGACCCAGAAGCCCAAAAGTACTGCCAACTCATCTCAATCACAGGATATGACTTAGAGTTACAATTCAACCTCTACCTTGCACTTAGAACATATCCAGCCTTAAGTAAATGATGACTTTACCTGTCTTTGTGGAAGATATTACAATCAATAAAATGAAACACAGTATTCATCTGCTGAGAAATGGCAAGTCTATAAATATAATTTTTCCCTATTATATCATTTACCATAAACAGCCCATAAGTGCATTAGCAACAATAAGGAAGTATGAAACAAGACTCACTGCATGAGTTAACTAAGTGACCATCAGACACCTGTGTTTATCATGTCATTATACTTATCTTCTGTGCCTCTCCAGAGGCACTTACCTCATATACAATTTGTGTGCCATTATCAGTGTGAAAAAAACAGGACATATTTAGACAGGTACCACAGCAACTATGGTGACTGGAGGAAGGAATATATATTTGATGCTAGAAGGAAAAAAAAAAAAAAAAGACAATTTTTTGTAAACATACAGTATATAAAAATTCATTGAATTCTGAAAATAAAAATACCAAGAGAAACAATATGGATGGATGGATGGATGGATGGATGAATATATTCACGAACACTGCTAAACATCACCTCTTAAAAGAAGCCTGGAGTCGCAGAAGATATATATCATCACTGTTAAGTTTTCAAATTCTTTCTGAGCAAACTAGACTAGCAAAATCTGCCCTTTGATTTTTGTCCTAATTGTGAAGTTGTGCTTACAAATTGCATCATTCCACTGTTTAAAGTATACTTACAGCTTCACATTGCTGGGAACAGTTCACTGTTGTAAAATGCATGGCATTGTATCCCGTGTTGTGATCTTTTTCTTGTAAACACTGTACAGTATAACAAAGGTCTCCATCCAAGTACTGAATCACTGATTGTCCAGGATTCAGTACTGTTACTTCTTGGAAGATGCACACATCATCCTTTTCTGACACCAAAAGAAAAACATGTTATGAGTGAAAAAAAATAAAATAAAAAAAAATCATCAAGCAAGTTAAGAGAATCTCTGCGAGGACAAAAGTAGGGCAAAGTCCTATTTGTTGGAAAAGGCTTCCAAGTTTTAGATTTGATCAGTTTGTGGGTTTAATTACCAAACAAAAGAGGGAAGGGGTGTAATTCAGCTCAAAAAAATGTTACAAAGTGCATTACTGACTTATATTGACAATATTCCTAATGTGGAATTTAAAAATAATAAAAATAATAATAATCTGTTGTTCTTTTTTAAAGAGTTATGTTTTTTAACATTGGGACAATTAAATTACATGAATTATTCTGCACATCATAAAATGTAGCCTATTTGTCAATTAATAAAGCATTCCTACAATTAAATGTGGAACATTAATATATTCAAGCTGCACTGTAAATTTGTGCTTTGCTACCAGAGGCAGTTTAGCCTGGGCTTCTGTCAGGATTATGAGATGCCTCATGAACTCCCATAGACAGTGGGCTGAAATCTAGTCTGCATAAGGTAAATGAGTTACAGAAGGGAGCAGAAGTCTGATCTTAAAATTGGGCTACATGCTGGCTCATTTGAGATTAATAGTGTGCAGAAGAAAAGAAAGGAAGAAAGGAAGAAAGGCAGGCAGAAAGAAAGAAAGAAAGAAAGAAAGACAGAAAGAAAGACAGAAAGAAAGACAGAAAGAAAGAAAGAAAGAAAGAAAGAAAGAAAGAAAGAAAGAAAGAAAGAAAGAAAGAAAGAGAAAGAAAGAAAGGAAGGAAGGAAAAGGAAGGAAGGAAGGAAGAAGAAGAAGAAGAAGAGGAAGAAGAAGAGGAAGAAGAAGAGGAAGAGGAAGAAGAGGAAGAAGAGGAAGAAGAGGAAGAAGAGGAAGAAGAGGAAGAGAGAGAGTATGGACAGTTTTAATACACAATACACTCCCTATGCCTCTCAAGACCAAACACAAAATTGATGAGTTTGCAGACAAAATATAATATTAAGTAATGACAGCATAATTCTATATCTTGGTAGACATCCATAACAAAAGATTGTTAAAATTGAGAAAGTGATTATCACCCTATTTCTTCTTTCTTTGTATGCCCTTTTTAGTAAAATTTAAAACCAAGCAGACATGAATAAAAAGTTACCACAAATGTAGTGAGTGCATCCGCAAGCACTGTAAATGCTACTGTCTATTTTTTTAACTTCTCCCTGAGTGTAAAAAGATAAAAGAATTTGCAAAGTCATACACAAATGTATTTCTCTAAATTTCTCTAAAAATCTAAATTATTGCTTTCATCACTTTCACCTGTGCTTCCATAGAAGAGTAAAATTGCAGTGTCCTCAAGAAACAATAGCACATTCAAAAATATTCAATGTATTTATCTCTTTAAATAAGTGCAAAATATTTCATTTTCTCTAGGAATGAATATAAACAGCAGAGTGGTTATAACAGCAGTTTTTCCTGAGATAATAAGTTATTTCAATAATGAACATATCAGCAAAAGAATGCCTGCTATGAATTTTCTTCCCAAAGATAGATAAAAGCTATTAAATTTTGCTACTCCTGTTTACATGTTACATTATCTTCACATAAGAGGAAAAGGGGGACAAGCATTTAATAGGGAAAATGTCCCTGATATTAGGAGTTTGAACATTCACTTATCATTATTTTCCAGATCACTGTCCCTGTTGAGGGAGCATACAAGGAGCAAAGTATTTATGACTTCTCATATCTAAGCTAAGATATAGCTAAGTTCAATAATGTTAAATCATCTTAATTGAAAGCATAAATGCTTAACAAAGTAACACATTTCTCCAGATGATACATATGATCATAAGGGTCATTACTCATTAATTATTAACAACAGTTAGGAATTATTTAAGTGGGGAAAGTTCTAGCATTTTGTTTTGAGTAAATATTGAACAAAATAATATTACAGTTGCTTTTCTTCTTTTGTTATCCTAAAACACACAGAGTGAAATTTCCCCAGGGAACAGCTGACAACACCATACAGAAATTTGATTGAGTTACACGCTTGAGCTGTGGGCTGAAAAGCAGAGTCCTAGCCTGTCCAGGTTCAGACTCATCACCCTTTACAACAAATTAAACAAAGAATGGAAAGGGAGGAGTAAGAGTGCAGTCCATGATTAATAAAAATATTTAAAGGGCAGCTCTTACCAATTTGCAGGTCACCGTAGTAGCATTTTCACAGCTACATTCTGAAAAGAGAACAAGAAAAGCATATCAGTCAGTTACCTAATTGTTTTTATTATCTGCAGTGACTAAGGAATAAAGTAATAATTACCACAGTGCCATTCTGGACAACACTGCCCAGGTATTTTTTCTTTCACAAGTTTCATGTCATCGGTACAATTAATAGGAGGATCAGAACAAAGGTTTTCATCACAAACTAAATGGGAGGAAGAGACAGGTATCAGAATACTAATGAAGAGTACAACAAAGGTACAACTACATGGAAGCTATTTTATTACAGATGTTTTTAATGTATGGATGTATATGAACAATTGTATATTTAAACACTAAGGATCAGATCTGGATCCAGATTAATGTATTGGTGTCTAGATACCAATACATTGAAAGTAGCTCTTCAGTGTTTGGTGAACTAAATAAACTCTCCAGACTCCACTGACTGTTCTGGTTAGACCACCATTGAGTATACCAAGAACTTTGAGCCTATCTCAAATGTAGACACCCTCACTTAGAGCACTTAATCTCTAGCTGAAGCACATCATAAATGCTGCATCAAATAAACCTCCACGCACACTTCCTGTCATTTTTATTAAATTTGGTAACATATTGAACTGACAACAGTTATACGCACCACAGTAGTAATGAGGACAACAGTAATGTATGGTATTAAGGTCTACAGTGAGAATTTCCCCTTCGTTACACAAGGGAACAGGCTCAATACAGGATTCACAAACTAAATGAAAAACAAAACAGATATTTACAAATTTTAGATAATAGAAAGTTACCATGTGCACATTTTATTTATTAGTACAAGTCTTATGCCTCTTACTTGGATAACAGAACTTTTATGGACTGGTATTCAAATCCAGAAACATGCAGTGCATGTAGTAGTGCATACACTTAAGTGTCAGGACTTACACCAAGTCATAGACAGCTTGGTGGTAAGGAACTACTGAGGTTCAGCTGTGATCCATGATATGGCACGCTGACAGCACAAGTCATATAATTTAATGGTGAAGATCACTGTGTGTTAACAATATTAATCTACAGTGCAAGCATGATGTTAAAAATTATGTTTGAAATGAAAGATCCCCAAACCCAAGTGTAATTCATGCCCCAGTCAGCCTGGCCTGTGTGAAATCCCACTGACATCTTCAGGAATTCCTGGATTAAGTTATAAAGTTTAAAAATATATACTATTTTTGTAAATACTTAACTATTCCTCAGTTACCCGCAAAAATAATAGAGTTTTTTTACCACAGAGATAAGAGAAACAACAGGGATCTTCCTGTTTTGCTTCAACAATAAATTGGTCTTCTCTGCAGTCCAGCTGAGAAGCATTGAAACAAACTGAAGGATCACATTCTGTAGGATATGAAATAACCAGTACTTTAAAAAGAGTCAAAGAAACAATGCTAAAAAGATAAATAAAATGAAATCTTTTGCTTATTAAAAAAAAAAAAAAAAAATTGTAAATCAAAACTGGCACAAAACACAAATACAAAATAATATTGAGAATTTGAAATAGATATACAATTGCCTGGAGCTATTTACAGTGTCCCATTCTGCTAAAAATCAAAAAAGGCTGTAAGGCAAACTTTCTTACTACAGACAGTAGAAGCCTGGAAAGTGTCCCAGTAATTGTGGTTTTGTGTTTCCCTTACCACATCGGTATTGTGGACAGCAGGACAGAGGGTTGTAGCCTACAACCAATTTTTCATTGGTTTTGCATGTTGGAATAATGGCATCACACAATGACATGTTACATTCTGTGGGATAAAAAACAATCTGTTTTAACATATACGAACAAATACGAGTGCAAGTCCTACACCTCAAGGTATTTATACCATTTACTAAGAGATCCACAAACTAACAGCAGTCCAAGTCAGCTTGCAGTGCGCTGCACATCAGCACGTAAACCTCCCAGCTCAACCCAGGGCTGGTATAGCTCTGTTCATGCAGCACTCTGCAAGCACAGTGTACCTAAAGCAGGTACTTACTTTGCCCTGCTTCCTACAAATGGAGCCAGCTAAAATGTCCCAGTGAGAATGTTCCTTAAACAAATCAACAACACAGTGTTAGTTACAGGTAGCTAAGGAACAAAATCACCAGATCTGCTGGACCATTTGTTCTCTTTTTCCCTGAAGATGTTATGAAGAAGGAAGTATCTTCTGCTTAACATTTTTAGCAGCAATAACTATATTCTTTTTGCTACAAACCATGGCTGGGTAGAATACAATCAGTGATCATATCATGAAGTAATGTTTTCTTTGAAACGACATGAGGTCAGAGGATACTTCACTTAGCACCAAGACACTCATAAGAAATGCAGATAGGCTCTGGTAACTGCCCCAACTACCAAGCTACTTCTATCATTGAGTATTTATTAATTTCTTTTGAAATTCTACTGAGGAGCTTAAAAAGTCATTTTTTAACAGGAGTTTTGTTTCACTAGTGGATGTGGAATACAAAATAAATAAATACATATTTCAGTGAATCACTTCTTACAGAGAACTTTGCTTTGCTGACCCAACCAGCCAAAATTACCTAAAAATCACTTCTCAAAAATGTTACCTTGAACCCTGTCTAAAAATAAACCTCTGCCAACAAATACCAAGCACTTAACTTACACTTATGTTACTGAAAATGTGTGCAGCTGGGTACATACCACAAACTTTCTTGGGACAGCAAGCCCTTTCTTCAATGACATGGATGATAACTTCTCCTTCTCTTTCACAAGCTGGTGGTGGATCATCATTACATTCAGGTTCTACAGCAACAACAGTTCCATTTTCTAAGCAGTTGTATATGCAACAACCTCTCATGGACTCATTCCAGATCTCCCCAGCAGAGTGGGGTTGGCCTCTGTTATCTGTACATGCTGAGAGAAAAATATCATATCCCTTTGACAAGTAGAGAGCACAGATTTCCTGCAAGCAACTATTAATTAGTTTGTCATCTAGGTGGCCATACTGCATAAAATAAGAGTGCTGCAGAACATTATGACGAAGGAATCCCCCCAAAAAATGATGACATTAAAAACCCCAAATGAACAAATAATCTGCTAGGGGTGGAAATAATCAGTTGATGCAGGGGAAAGAAGCTGTACATTCTACTCCTTCCTAGTACTCTAGGAAAGAAAGCCTGGGAGCTATGGAAGAATGACCATCATTTTTCCTGTGCAGAGTGACATCAGCAAGTGAAGTTAAAGTGCAGATTGCTATAGCTTGAGATTAAAGCTAGGCTTTGCAGAAGGGAACCCTACCAGATTCACTCCTACTGAGGACTGAAATAGAAATTAAACAGCTTACACTGGTCTGTGGTTAATATTAGCAAATATTTGCCAAACCCCTCTGTCCTGCTGTACTTACTACATTTTTCTTCTGGAATACAGAGGTCAGAGTCTGTTCTATGTAGAATAGTGCCATTTTTACACACACAGTCTTCCCTTAAATAGGAACAGGGAGAATCTTCATACAGCCACTTATTCAAGCATGTCTTTGCTTCACACGGTTGCACACAAGGCTGGTATTCCTTGCCCTCTGGACAATTCAATGCTGCAAGTCATAAAAAGAGGAAACTGAGTGTTGCTATCATTCTTTCAGAATTTCATTAGGTAAACAGGTAATAGGAACAATAAAGTATATCACAGAAAGCATATATTTATATTTTTAGCGATGCTTTAAATAAGCTTCTTGTTCAATCAAGATTAAAATTCTTTCATGACACCAACTGGTGATACATTTCAAGAACTTGGACCATGGCTTACTAATGCTGTGATAGAATGAGACAGCACGTCCAATAGCAATAGGAAGAAATGTATTTTTTAACCCATCTCTATACACTGCAGCAGGATAAAGTCACATTAGAATATAGAACATTGCTGTCTGCTTACAGCAATAATCAGATGTCCTCCATTTAATGCAGATATTGTGCTTGTTGCATAACGCCACATATGCAGAAAGTGCATCACACTCATAATTCCAAAAATGAGTGCTGTTGATCCACATCTTTTCACAAAACTCCTGTGGTGAAACCTAGGAACACATTGTAATTGAGAATTAACAAGTAGAAGAGTTTTCTGTAATTAAAATTAATAATTAATTACAAGAAATAACACAGGTACAGGGGAAATAAAATCACAAGCATTCTCTAAAGTAGAAAATATCTTTTTTTTTTTTTTTTCAGAACACTCATTCTGCAAAACTTAAATTGCCAGAAACTTATTCTCATTAGTAGGCATGAGACTGTAATGCTACTTACAAGAACTTCTGCGGTACTGTCTGATCAGCTAAAAATCAACAATCTCAATTAAACATTGCAGCTATATCTTCCATAAATTCCTGCTGTGAATGAACTATTAGTGAGTACTCTTTTCGTCTGTGTATAGGGCCTGATTGCCTCTGTTACTGAGTCTAAATGCAGGTTCCAACCTATTTTATTTGCATTGTTTTTCTTTGCATAAGTTTACAAAAAAGGTGGAAGAAGTCAGAATTTGTTTTATTCTGCCTGTCCACTACTGTGGAACAGCCCAGCCCTCCTGATGGTTTCAGCAAATCTTCAACCAGTTTTTCACACTTGCCTTACAGTTTGTTACACAGACAATTCTGTTACCTATCCTTGTCCAGTTGCTCCATGTCTGTGAAGCACACAATATGCTCCATCCAGTCTCACTCTGCTACCATAATGTGCATGAAAGAAAACAAACCTCGTAATGGATGAACATGCTATGTCAGATTTTGATATAAGCCAGGAAGAGATGCAATTGCATTGCACCTGAGGATATGAGAGTTCTCCTGGAAACATATATGAAGTAAGAGTTCTGACTATTCAGATTAAATTATTTCCAAATCAGATATGTTAAAACAATTATGAAAAACATATTGCTGCCCACTGATGCTATTCTCCCTTATGGATTCCACAGTTCATTCCTTGCCATTCAGCTTCTGTGGCAGATAGCTATAAAATCTCTTTAAGCCATGTCTTTAGGAAGAATTCCCTCCATTTTTTCTACCTGGGAAAAATGAGGAGAGGACTTGGGATTTTGAAGGAAGGGGTTCAGCTGTCTACAACACGTGTAACAGCATTTGTCTGCGATGAAGACCACATAAAGTAATGCAAAGCAAAGCCAGGTTGGAAAAGCAGAAGAGCTAGAATTGAATCAGGAATCTAGACATGTCCATCTGTGAGAAAGAAAGAGACACTTGAATAATTAATCCTTTTTATATTGAATTAAGTGGGAAAAGTCAGTGTTGAGAGAGATGGGCTTTTTCATTTCCCATTGTGGGAAGCAGCTGTGCTGCTCTAGTGGTAGTCTGCATGCTAAAGATACATCTCTGTTTGAAAGCACAGCTTCCAAAAATAAATTATTATGATTTCTTTAAGAAAAGCTACCAAACTGTCAACATAATAGTAACTACATCAAAAGCTGTTTAACAGAAAATGTCATTAGTCCAATCAGTCTTAGGCTACATGAGTTGCTTTTGTATGCAGAAGAAGCATGAGGCTTTTATTTGTAGTGACTGTTGTCAAGCTTTTGTTAAAAAATCAATCTTTAGGAATACACCTGTGTTGGGATGATGAACTGGTGCCACTTTGTTGAGCTTTGCCTAATCAGTGATTTAAGAAACAGAGTTAAAGAACAGAGATCCACGTAGATGTACTTTTCTTTTTACCTGAGGAATTATTTACAATGGACAAGATGACAAAAGCATTGGAGCCACCTTGTTATGAACTCATGAAAGTAAGCAAAACATAAAAAATCTGCATCTCTCGTACTCTTTTCTTAACAATGCAACTTCCATTTAATTTGCACCTGGAATTTCTTTGAACTTTGTACTCACTTTCTTGTGACAAGGGATGAAAACACTTCTGTTTAACAGTTCTATGCAGTATGTGCAGTTATCTTCAGTACAGTTTCTTACTGGCCTCCTAGTTGATACATCATGTGATTTCTCAATTTCCCAGCTCTTAATGAACATTTCAATTTCCTCCACATTTGTAATTATGGTCCTGTTTTGCATTTTCAGGTCATCAGTAGGGTCTCCATTACACACCCCTGGAGTCAGAGCATCACATTCAAAGTAAAAACAAGCAAACAAGCAAAAAAAAAATAAAGGAAAAAAAAAGGAAAAAAAAAAGTGTATTACTTCCTTTGAGAGAGAAAAGTGCAATTGATAAAATTAACATTGCAACAAGTTCATGTGTGAGACTTAGTCATCTGAATTTATAAATCACAGCAACTACATGTCTGCTGTAGATCCAACCGTCTAGTTATGATTCCATGATCAGCTTAGCAAAGCAAGCAGATCATATAATACAAGTAATAATACTTTTCCCAACAACGAATGAAGTTTTAAGAAAACCTGTCACCAAAATGTGCTGTTGAGGGGGCTAATTCATTGACACGGCACCAAATTCTCTGCTCTTCTACTGAATAGCAATCAGCTGCATGGGAGTAAGTGTAGATGATTTTCAAATTAATTGCACATTGCTGACAATTTGATGCTTTATTCAAATTTAATTGGACATCTAAATGCAAGAAGTTGTGAAAGAAGCCTTTTGATGAACAAATTGCTTTCTTTATTGAAAATACTTTTCCAAACCTGTTTATTAATACCAAAGCACTCAAAAAAGCACTCCCCAAGACCCGAACATCAATTGGCTGAGTTAGAGTGTAAATAGAGTGTATTTGGTTAGGTAGTTAGTTTAGAAATAGTGTATTTAGTTAATTTGTCAATGGAAATACGCATCTCTTATGAACACACAAGAAGTCAATAAAATCAGCCTTTTTAATTTTCATAATAGTGTTTTAAATCCCAGAGACAGAACACCCAAAGTTTCTATATCCTTTCTCCACCTTGCTTCTACATGGCTAATCATAGCCCAAGTCTTCATGCTTTGAGCCCTGTATCCTGATACCCCCCAGGGACCCCGGTGGACTAGGCTGGTGTGACAGGTCCTGCTATTCTCTCAGACAGCATGGGGAAGTACAGGAGATGGTATTTGCATGATAAGAAACACTTGATAGTAGTACTGCTTCTTCTTGCTGTCCCAGTGCCACCCCACAGCCGGTACTGGCATTAGAATTCTGTAAAATCACCCTACAGAACTGCAGAACCAATACAGGTGTAAAAATAAAACCAGTTTACCACATAGTCCAACATTTTCTTCAGTATGAAGGGGAGAGGACAGGAGAATTCCAGACAGAAGCAAACATTAGATGACAGGAAAAAACACTAACTGAAGCTTCATATTTTTTGCAAAATACCAGGTAGAGCAGCACTGTTCAGCTAAGATTGGAGTTGTGTGCATATTCTTCCTCCTCCTGTCTTTTCATGACACAAAGAGCAACTATTCTACAATATTTCCTACCTGCAATCTCATCTCATCCCAACCTTTCCAGTTTGAATAGAGAAGATGATACTGGGCATGATACCAGGAAAAGGTGCAGTATCTGCCACAGCCAGCATTCCCCTTCTCTCACAAGATATAGGAGAACTTTCCTTTTGTTCAAGCACAATATAGAAATTGATTTTAAATACTTAATTTGCTTAGAATATATACGTAAACCATACCTGAATTAATTTGTTTGCTTTTAAAACTAAAAGCAGATTGAAATATTTTAAAAAATATTTTTTCTGGTCAATATGGGATAGATTTCAGTAAAATAAATGCACCAGAAAAGTAACATTTATGATGCAATTAATGTTACTCTAGAATACCTGCTTACACTTTTCCATAAAATTCATACTGGCAGAGTTATAAAGGCATTATTAGGGAAGCCTGGAACATGCAAAATTTGCTGTCATTGTAATTTAAGTCTGAGATAGCTTAGACAGTCTTTGACCCTAAATCCAAGTGTAACAGGTCTGGATTTGGATTCACCATCCTTAGTGAATTCAGACCCTTCCCAAGTTACACCTTTTATCAGTATTTGCATAGCACTAGGTGTCACTGCCAGCATCCTATAGTTATCCCTTTCTCCTATAACCATTGAAGCATACTCTCTGTACTTGAACTTCTTCAGCAGTCACTTCTCCATATAAATTTTTGCCCTTTTCTTTGCTTGACTTTAATGATATTCTTAGCACAGGAAGAGATGACTACATTTTTTTAAAAAATTAGTTAAATATGGTGTATCGATCATTACTTGTTCTGAAAACTGCTCCATTAGCAAGCATTGCTTTCAAACAGGATTATTGATTTATTACTGTTAATTAATACAAATTCACAAGCCTACTTCAAATATGATTGACAGTGTAATTAATGAGAGTAACATGGAAAGCTATAGGGATAACAGATCACAGACACAAAAGGAAGGTGTAAATTGTAAATATGAAAGTAATTAATTGCCACCATAGCCTCACCACAAAGTCCTTCTGTCTTCATTGATGTGTTAGAGTGTAATCCATACTGTATATCTATGATGCCTGTAACATGAGCCCACTTGATGCTAATACCAGCTGGGGTATTAATGACATACATTGCACCAGTATCCTGAATACTCAGTCCTTCTTTTGAAAATGGTAATGATGGAATTACAGAATCCACTACTACCTAAAATAAACCAAATGCCTTTTAGGGATAGAAACAGATTACAAGGATGTATATTATATTTATTTACATCTTAAAGCAAAAGATAATTTTACAGTGTCTGCCACATACAATAGCAGTAGTCACTGTGTTTATATCACAATGCTTCCTGCTAGTGACTCTGTAACTGCAGATGAAGTAGGCATGAGAAAAAATAATGATATGGAAGTCTTCTCTAATTAAGGAAGCAATAAATATTATTTATCCTATATCATCTGGTAAAACAAAACAACAAAATAACACTGATTATTCTGATTATTCAAAGTTATCTGTTCTAAACTGTTCTAATCTGTTATTACCTAGCAGAAATGACAGCCTAAATATTTATCACATCTTGGAAAACTATTCTGTTCTAGGTTTTCTGGAAATATTGTCTCAAATATAAATGCCTTTTGCAGCTTCTTTAAAATCTCAAATCACTTTGAAGTGTTGTATAAATGACAGGCAAGTGAGGCTTAGTATCAGAAATGTTATTTTTTCTTCTAGCATACCATGAATTACCAGGAACATGAACTGCAGAAGTAATCCTATTCCTGTAGTACATTCATTATAAACCTGACCTACTGCATTCTACAATAGAATAGCTCTCCAGTTATCTCTTAAATGTACACATGCTATATGTTGGTGATATATACTTACTTTTCTTGCTAAACGATTAATAAGTAACTTAGATCTATGTGTTGTAACATTCAACTTCTTAAAGCAGAGACCTGAAGTGCTTGCAGGGGGAACCTTGAAAGAAAAGTGATAAAAAAGTTTTAAGGAGTAGAAGAATTATTTCAATATGTGTAATACTCATACAATTTATAATTAATAATGGAAAAAATACTTACTAGATTTCTTATTGAATTTGCACTCTGAAAAAAAAATAAAAACTAGATTAGAAGTGCAATGATAATCAGCAGAATTCTTATTTGGCAAGAATAAGTTGAATGTTCTCTTTGTGTTTAAAAGTTCTTCTACAATCAGCTTCCAAATTTAAATCATCCAATATATTCCTTATAAATAATAAAAAATAATACACATTTCCCAGCTAATACGTTGCACCTTTCACTTAACTAATTTTAGAAACTTTCTTTACTTATTAAAAAGTTAAATAAAAGGGGTTTATATGGCAAATAATACAGAAAAGACAACCCAACGACCTAGACAAGTTGAATAAAAAAGAATATTTAGAGATATAATGGTCATCCCAATATAATCCCCTGACTTAACCTTGATAAAACTATTTTACCAAGACATCTTTCCACACGATTGCAACTCATATATACCATAGCTCAGCTGGCTTCCAATGAATCACCTTTAACATTGAGAGTGACTCATTAACAGCCTCATGAATCTCAGCATATGCTATAAAACCCTTTTAGAAAATATTTATTAAATAAAAACAGCTACGGACTTCTCATTTGCCTATGTAAGCTGCAATCACACCTTTAGTCTGCATCCAAGAAACAGTGAAAAGACAGCAATTCAAAAGAAAACATCTAAAACATTGCAAGACTCAGGACTTAACATTTAAACGTACCATTGCCCAGAATGTGTTAGAGAGTGGTTATGAGACCAAAGAGAGATGGGAAGGAAAGAAGACTGGTAAAGTACCTGGTGAGGAACTTGTTTATCTACAAGCCAAAGGTGGAAGTGCAAGCTAACTGATCAAGGTCTTCATGAATTAAAACCATGGGCAATGCAAAGGAAACATTTGTGCAGACTCTAAAAATGAGACTGACCTGACGAAAAATGGCAGTCCAAAAATGAAATGTCTGGACTCCCTCTGCAGGCAATGCAGAGGGGTAGACAGTGGCAAAGTATCTCATCACCCTAATCCTGAACTTCTATTACCTTCCTTAAATAAAGGCAAAAGATTTTTGTGACTATTCCAAATATTTCTTCATTTTGACAATACTGTAATGTATAAATTCAGTTGAATTTATAAAAACTGAAAGTTTTTAGTGATGCATTTTTGCACTATTTCATACCTATAACACCAACATTCAAGACACAAATTATTGAGGAAAGGCAAGTATCTTACCTGATTAGAAGGACATTTTTCAATATGAGCAATAATAATTTCTTCTGGTAGCTTGACTAAAATGTAGGAAGCCATATTACAGAGGGCTATGTTGTTTCCATCGAATGTAATAACACTCAGTTCAGACAGTACAGAACATTGACCTAAAAAAGAACTGTCATTTATTAAGGTTACCATGAAACAGAATACTAGGCATTTCTAAAAACATTTTTAGTTTGAGCAGTAGTTGCTTTCATATGAGTTACTTTCATGTATATATTGCTGGCATTGTTCCGTAGACAGCATATTGAGCCACAAGGAGAAGCATCTTAGGATATTTAGTGGACATAGCTAATCAAGGACTATATGCCCAGGAAATTTTAAGATGGTAAAAATTTTCACTTACAACAAGGTTTTACAAGTAAGATTAATGAATCTGTACATCGTCAGATGAAATATGTACATTAATGTATACAAACATTTGGCATGCTGATAGCAAGATACACATCCATTCGATCTTAAAACAAATATTTTAAAATGTGATCTGTGTTTCAGAAATGACGCAAGGCTTTTAATACGACTTCTGTTTAACCTTCTGGTTCCCTTGAGTCTGCTACCCGTCTCTACAGTTTCTAAATATCATTAAGTACTCCTTTTAGAGCTAAGTGAAGTTTGGGGGGGTTCTTTCAGAAAAAACAAGTATTTAATATTTCTTCCCAGAAGTGTTGACATCTCAATGTTTTCTAATGATAGAAATTCTGAAGATTTTCTGTTAAAAATGTTGACATTTGATTTGTGGATCTAATTGCAATGTTTTAATTTCGACCATCTTTTTGACTCTCCTGAATGTTAATTCAAAGATACCAAAGCATTTACTATATTTCATTGTTTTGCTGATGAGGCCCAAAACAATCTCCCTTAAATTCATTTCAGTATTCAGCTTAATCTTCCCACTGTATTAATCCCTTAATTTATCACTTGAAATTTCCACATTAAGTCTCTGTGTTGGAAGTATATAATAATATAACTGTGACTTACAGGGACATTCCCATTCTGGGCAACAACTATCAGTGTTAACTTGAACTGGCATTCCTCGAAAACCACAGTCTGGCTTCTGCGCATCCTTAGGGCAGTTCCTTGAAAGGTTGTATAACATCCAACCCATATTAACACATATATACTGGCTACATTTGTCGACAGGTTCAAGATATCTTGGCTGTCATATATGGAAAAAACAACCAGAATCAGCTTTACACTCATTGTACTTACGAAGTCCAAGTGATCGCTAGTTTATTGCCCTACTCTGAGACAGAATTAACACATTTATGTGACTCCTCCTATATATTTGACTTTGGGTCTGGAAGCTGGACTAAAATATTCTTTTGTCATGCAACTTTAGATACAGTACAAACTAACACCTGATCTTGCATTTGACTACAATGAGATGCATAGGATATCAGCAAGCTAACCATAGCCTCTAGATCTCTCCCAGGCAACATGGTCCCAGGTTAAAAAATAAAAATAAAAGAGAGAGAGGGATCATTAAATTAATATTCTGCACTCCTAGTACTAGAAAGAAAAGACCCCTAAGTAACCAGAACACTGGAAACAAAAATGTAGCACTTCCTCAGAGAGATTAAATACATACCCACAAACAAACAAAAAAGGCATTAAAATAAATTGCATTAAAATAAGCAGAAGTCTGAAGATAATTTGGCCAGTTAAATCCTTCTTGCTGACAAGACAAGAAGGCTTGGGTGAGGCAAATATGTCCTACAATTTAGATACTGAGTGTCTAACTTTGCTGTACAGACTTAATTATCTTGCAGATGTTGTTATTTGCATCAGTTATTTTGGAAATAATTGCTTGTTTGCTACAGATGACAGTGATGAATGTCGATTCACCTACACCCCTCCTGTTCCATCTAGCGACAGTGGAATACTCTATATAAAGCATTATAACACAAAAGCATTTAAAAAAATACAGCATCATGCATTCCCATCATTTTATACCCTATCAGAAAGAAAGAAATGGAAAACAGAAAGGCCAGATTATGCACAAACCTCCGAATTCTATGGACTATGGCTTTTTTCTGAACCTCAGAAATATATTTTGCTGTCTAGAATCAGCACAAAGCTTTAGACTTTTTTTTTTCTTTTTTTTTTTTTCTCCTGAGCAATGGATCTAATTTGCAGAATATACCAGGGCACTAAAAGTGCAGGGATACAACAATCCTCTAAGAATAATTCATTTTTACGTAATAGAAAAATGAAACAAAAATAGGAGATACTTAAAATCTCTGGTATAACATGCTGAATATCAGTATAGCTATCCATACATTAACGCATCAAGGCAAGTAAAACTATCATACCACGCATTCAGATGTATATGACAGTGGATGCATCACTGTACCAGAAGAAGCCTTGTCAGCTATAGCTGTCAATGTTTTTGTGCTTGCCAGAGAAGTTTGTGTTTCCACAGTCTCTGAAGGGGAAGAAAGCACCATTTAACCAACAGAATGGGATAAATCTATTACAGTTCTGTTCTCCAACTCTGTGGGCTCTGTTAAATTGAAATAAGCTTTACCTGTTCTCTGTGTTAGGATTTTAGACCAATCAGATGTTGTTACATCTGGAACTTCAGAGAGATTTTTTGCTAAGGTTATATTTCTTTCTCTTGAAAAGGGTGAACTCTGACCTGCAGGTACTGTCAAATAAGGCAGGGAAGATTTCTCTGTTGTGGTTGACTTTGTCTTGGTTACATTTCTTTGCAAATGTGAAGTCTGGTTGCTTTCTAAAGTATCTGAATTTCTTTCAAATGAGGTTGCATACTTAAATTCTGAAGCTGTAAATGAAATACTCTTTGTCTGTGATAATGGATTTGTAGTAACAGTTGTTTTCATGACCGTCATTTTTGGAGTTTCTTTACTGCTCTGTGAAACATGAGATGCTGGAGATGTAAATAAAGACTTGCGTGATATATACATAGGTGTTTCTATGGTGGTAGGAGCTGAAGGTGAAGCCATATGAAACTTCAAATCAGCAACAAAAGAATCAGACGTTTTTGAAGTAATCCTAGGGAATGCAGTAGTGTCAGAAGCAATTAATAAACTGGCTGAAGAACTAGGTGGTATTTTTACAAAAGTATAAGGTGTTTTTAGGGATGTAGCATTCACTGTTGTGTTCATTATCATTGGTGCAGTGGATTGAGTGATGATTCCAGCTGACATGACTGATATTGTTTCATCTTCTGCTGAAGAACTTATCGAAGAACTCTGTTTTCCTAGAGAAACAGTAGAGATATGAGTGGTCTTAGGAGGAGGTGAAGACATGGAGACTCTACCAGACTGGCTTTCTAAAATGACCTTAGGAGTTTTAGGCATTAGTAAAGAGGGCATTATAATGGATGTGTTTAGTGCTGCTGAAAGGGAAGTACAAGAGCTAATGTTTAAAATGAATGTAGAAAAATCTGTAGAAGTTGCAAAGTCTGTAACTGGACTTTTTGAGGCTCCTTGTGCATCTAGAGATGAAACTGGTGTTTGGGTAGCAGTTATATTTCGTGTTAATGAAGATGTCCTGCTGAATATGGGAATCACTGAAAAACTTGTAGTATGAGATGTTACAGAGGATGGTTGTGATGTTGATAAGATTCTAAGTAGAGATGATGGTATTGTAAAAGAAAGATCTTTAGGGAAGAAAGTGCCTGCACTTTGTGCAACAGGCATGGTTTTCATCTCTGTGCGAGGACTTATTAGGTACTCTGTAATTTTTTCAGTGGTTGTTAATGTTGCATTTGGAGGTAATACCAATGTCCTAATAGGGAAGACTGTAGAACTAATGGTTTTCTTCGGCTTTTTAGAAATGAATGACAGTGAATAGGAATCAGTGGGGATTATGTATTTATCTTCTGTTGAGGCTGAGCTTGCTAAAAATGTATCAGAGATTGTAGGATTGGCTAGTAGAGACACTGAAAAAGTGGAAGGTTCTTTATAAATACTTTTTGAGACAACAGTGACATCTCTCATAGCTTTGGGCTTCAGGGAAGTAGTCAGAGAATGCACTGGTATTGAGACTATGTGTGTTACAGAAGGACTTGAAGAAGTTTTTATAGGGATTTGAGAAGCAACTTGAGGTGAAGATCTAGCCACTATGGGCAGAGCAGTAGAAATACTGCCTTTCATTAATGGAGATGTCTGCTTAGAAACAGTCACTGAAATTTCCACTGAAGATAAAAATGGCTTTGGAGAAAATCTAGCTAACGAACTTGTATTTAATGGTACCAGAGAAGTTTTAGACAAGGGTTTGGTTGTTTCTGAAGATGAAGATGAGATTAATTGAGGAAAACTTGTCTCAAATCTAGTTGTTTTAGGAATTTGAGGAGCTGCTGAAGTTAATGCAGAAATGGGTGTCGAGTGAACTACAGGTTGGCCAAAACCAGACATAGTTCTAACAGACAAAGTGGATACAGGAGAAGTAGGTGTACTTAATGTCAGCCGTGAACCTAGGAGAAATAGGGGTCTTGTGAAAGTTGCTCTGCCAGCCAGTAAAGCAGGCAAGGACACTTCAGAAGATATGCCTGTTCCCTTAGAATGACTTACTGAAGGACTCCTACTCCTCATAGTCCCTGCTGGCAGCTCAGAAGTGACAGAAAATGGTTTGGAGATCAAATTTGTTGAGGTAGAGGGAGCAGTTCCTAGCTGAGTGGTTGATGCTTCAAGTGGAAGTGGAACTACCCCTAGTGAACTGGGTATTAATAATGTAGAACCTGTTGGAAGAGGACTGGCACTGAGTAAGGTTGTTGAAGTTGCTATTGGAATAGGTGAAGTTATAGATGGGGTAGAACTGACAGTATGTGATGTGACTGCTGAGGTTTGAAAAGCAGTTAGAAAATCTGTTGAAGATATGAGTTTGGAAAGGACAGAAGGGCTTGCTGTGCTGTGAGGTACACCAGAAGGCTCCACTGTACTTGATAATGAAAATGTCGAATAGGTGGCTGCATTAGATGCTTCCAGTGAATAAAAATCTGTAGTGGACTGCGCTGACATATTCATTCCTGCTGAAGTTGTGTTTGCCTTCATGGTAATTTCGGTTGTCATAGGGGTACGAGTTGACTCAGTCCCTGAAGTAACAAGAATAGGATGTTTCTGAGGAAATCTCGCTGTGGTAGTAATCACATGAGGGAATAACAATGAAGGTTTTGTTTCAATTGCTGATTCCACAGGTGTCACAGGTATACCTAAAATGAAAATGCACATTTCACTGTCTTTTGTGGATTATTGGTAAAGCAAGATATCAACATCTATGTATATTCAAGTTCCATTTAAATACTAACAAACCAGAGCATAATTTTGCTGAAAAGATAAGTTACCAATGGTTCCAGGTTGCCTGATGGCTTTGAGGAACTCAACTCACTCTCAAGAAGATTCTAATTTTCTTTGCAAATGGAGTAGCCAATTTTTATTATTACTGAAAACCTTGAATTTGCAGAGCAGTTTTGAAGCAACAAGGGAATTCTATGGAAAATTCAGTAAATCTAAAATAGTAAAAAAAATTGGCATAAGTAGTTTATAGAGTATGCTATCTTCTTTTATATCTTTGGAAGGCAATATAATATATGAGATAACTTTATACTAACAAATATCAAAATGCAATTAATTTAAATTTGTAAAGGAAAAAATGAAGTATTAAAATGCAATAGTTGTGTTAAAAGAATGCAATATTCAAAAAATAAGCAAATAGTGGTATCTTCACACACCAGAAGTTATTAAATAGATATAAGGAAGTTGTTAGGAATGGCTCACCTACTGAAAAGTCTGAACTTTTCACCACAGCAATATTTTTTCCATTTGAGATCTTTCATATACATATGACACTCTAGCATTATATAGTCAAATCACAGTTATAGTGAGTCTAAAAACACCAAAAATGTTGAATTTCACACTATTAGATAAATGAAGGAATTCAATACAGATATTCATATGAATGTAGAAGATGTATTTTGGATGACTGGGAATGGAGCCTAGGTCCCAGAGTGAAGCTCTTCAACAGAAAGATATATTGTTAAAACATTTAATAAAAATTAAAAAAATAATAAAAATAATAATAATAAATCAAAACACATCTGATTAAATCACTTCTCATTATCTGTAAAACAATTTATAAGATTAGATTAATATCATAAAATATACTTACAATCTTCTGGGTAAACACATTTAAGTGTGACCTCATCAAGGATCATGTTTTTGGGACAGTATGGCAAGCATCCCTCAACCCTTTAAAATATTGTATAGTTAATTCTAAAGCCACAGCAGAAATACAAATCAATTTTAAATTATTTCATTTTGGTAAAACGAGACATTTGAATGTCTTCCCCATCAGAGTTCTGAGAACTTTCCAGTGTAAAGATGAACACAGAATTATGAGTTATTTTAAGGTCAATGAGACAGCACAATTCTGTTTCTAAATTGTTAATAATCAATTATTTGCATATGCTGATGGATGTGATGGCTTTGGAGCATTCTGCTTCCAAACACAGGTGGAAGTTCAGGTGCCTAAGCTGAACAGATTCCAATAGGACCAAGAACTTAACTTGCAAGAGTGCTGTTTTGCCCAGATATGTTCATTTCAGATATTAAGATACTTAGACTGACTCTATAAAAAGTCTCATTCTTGTGCAGTTTCAGAGTGGAAGAGTACAGACAAATCTATATATTATCTTACCTTTTAATTATGGGGGGATTTTTAACAATAAAATCATTCAATAAGAAACCCATGTGCCAATACAGAAAAAAATGTAAAAATATCAAGACAGGAAATTAGTTATATTAGTAATAATCCTAACTATAGATTGCATGGGCCCATGGAGATAATCTGAAATTCAAAATATCATTTCTTTTCCACTGGATTTTGTGTCTTGAGTTTTTAGACATATTGTCCTTTGGTTTATTTATAAAAATTCACTTTCCATAGGTGCTGGGGAGATCCATGGAAACAGGAAAGCTTATTACTAAGACTAACAAACTAACAGCAAGAGGGTAAAATCTCTCCTGTCATGCCAAAGACCATCTTTTAGTGTAAAGTTCCATCCTCTCACAGGAGAGGGCGTCATTCACCCTAACTATTCCTCTAGCTTTTGGTCTCAGACTTTTAACCACCAGAAGGATTAAATCAGTTACAGTATCATGAGATACCAGTTTAGGATTTGAATATATCATATCTGCTGAAGGGAACAGAGTTCATTTCATTTAATAAATGTTAATCTAGCACTACCAGAAGCTAATCCCCTAGGCTAAATACAAACCCTTTTATTCTTTGTTCCTACTTATGTCAAAAGATCATATGTAAACAAGAATATATAACATGGAAAACAAGTGGCTTGTTGCAAATGTTTTCACACTAATTGTGAGATTTGCTATTGAAATTTGGATGACTAAAAATTAATGGACATTGCAGCTGAAGTAATTTTCAGAAAACATTCTGTATGAACATTACATGAAAAAATATAGCAGTAATATTGAGCTTAATTTGACTTACGGAGGAAGAAATTTACACGCTATTCCTTCAGGATCACTACATGTTTTAAAACAAGGATTAGCACAAGATTCATATCTCCATTCACACATCCTTCTATAAGGCACAGAGGCACTGAGTTCTGAAAAAGGAGGAGAAGGTATTATTTATTTGTTTAGTAGTCAAAAAAAATATAAATTTATAGTATTTTCTATACCCTTGGAATTTTCAGAAAAATGTAAAAAAGGAAAAACCAGTATAGAAATATTCAAGAACTTTAATAGGTGAGATTTTGTTCATTTATGTCATTTGAATAAGTATTTTAAATTCAATCAAGGTAAAAGACACTGAAACATCAAAGATACAAACAACTACTCATTTTTCACAACACATTCTGTTTAAAAAGATCAGTTAAACATAGTTAAACATAGTGAATGTACTCTTTGTTTCAAATGTGATACTGTTACTCCATTCAAGAAAAAAAAAAAAAGATATCTGTAGCTCAATAACAAGACATTAACATGCACTTTTTGTGACATGCCACATTTATTTTGAAAGAATAAAACAATGAAAATATAGTCAAAAAGTAAAGTGTTCTTTGTATCTGCAAAAAAAAAATAACATTTGGATGTAGAATGGAAGACAAAGACGGAATAGTAATTAAGAACAAGATAAAAATACTTGTTACTATTGCTAATGCATGAGAAATGCTCTGAAGGCAAGAAGAAGAAACCAAACTTATCCCTGTGGATTATGCAAAATTTACCTTCAATACTAAAGCTACTTAGACGTTTGAATTCTTCTGAGTCATCGTACTTTGCCACTTTAACACCAGATGATGTGAGAATGATGAAAAAACCTTTTTTACTGTGCAGTTCAAAGGCACTGAGCCCTGGACTCCAGAGGCCTTGGTGGTGGAAAAATGTGGCTCGTCTCCGAAAGGAGGCACTTGCCTGCCACTGTTCCAGACCAATGGTTTCATTTGCATGTATGTACAGAAAGTAGTTTGGCCTTTCAGCAGATTCAAGGGAAACAAGAGACAGAGCTTCGACGAAAGAAAAAAAAAATTAATAGCAAACTTTTCATAGAAAACAGTCTGAAAGTGAAATTCAACCTATATATTGGCTAAGTGGCTCCTTTTAAACACTGCTTTATAGAAAAATAAATAAATAAATAAATCTATAGTATGGAAAAGGTAGAAATGCAGGTGAAAAAGAAACTTCAAGTGATCACATAATGCAGAGTTCACCAAAGAGCTAATCAGACAAAAACTACATTCATCCTACTACTGCCAGCCTTCAAAATAATTCATAAGCAGTCTCAGCTTGGGATATGCTCAAATGGAGATAGTTTTTCCTCAGCTTTGGACATCCAACTGTTCAACTGCAATGAAACTTGTTTAGTAAGTAACATTGCAAATTCTGTAAGAGCGTGCTTTACTTCATGTCAAGCTTTTTTTACAGTCATATCCAGAAATACAGTAAGAAAACTTGTGGGCAAATAAAAGACTCAACCCTCTGTTTTTTCTACTCCTGCCAAAAATTGGAAGTGAAGAAAATTATCTGAGAGTTTAAGAACTTAGAATAAGGCTGACTTCAGATCTGTTTGTCACCTTGAATACAATCTAGCAATATCTTTAATCTAGATGAGCACTACCTCATCCCTCACAAATATGAAAACTGTGTACTGCACAGACATAATGAATATTTTACTTATACTTGACACTGGTTGGATAATTGGACAAGACTGAACTAATTCTTCTATTTTATATACCTTCCGTTTTTAAAATTGTAGCTAAAAACCTACATGGAAAATTGTCCACAGCTTGTGACTATAGTTTCAAATTTTATAGTAAATACAGCCCTTCTCTATGTTGACTTTTGAGGGTTTAGGATTTTGTCAAAAAATTAAATTCTGTAACTACAGAAAGCAATGAGAAAGTCAGCATTGACTTCAGTGGCACAAACTCAGTGTACGTGAAGAAAAGAAAACATATGCAGAAGGCAGAAGGTAAAATATTTAAACATCTATTTTTGGTTATATTGTTTGGATCTGTCTCTGATAAATGAAGAATAGACTTTAGGAATAGCTGTTGACCTAAGAAACGTCCTTCTACATTATATTGAGATGCCGTTCACTAATAATGCAGGAGCCAGATTGGTTGTTCTAATTTGCATGCTTTATGGTGCATTAATAGTCACAAAATAGGAGAATAGATAGAAAAGAAATGATTTTACTGGAGACAAAATTTTCTTCACTCATCTTCAGAATTGTTACTTTTTAGATACATATGCAAATTTTTCCATTTTACAGTTACACAATCTAATTACATTTTTCTCAAGAAGGAATTCTTCACTCATATTTTGCAGCATATCTAAAACAATTTCTGAAGTCAGCTTTAGAGCTGACAGGTAGGTTTTCCAATATTTTTTTCAAAAAAGTCAGTATTCCTCCTCAAAATCATAACACTTCATTGTTATTATTCCAATAACTAAAAATATCTAGACTATTTTAGGTTTAGAAGATGCAGCAAAAAAACATTCGTATAGTTTGAAAAATATGTATTGACATTCACAGTAATGTTGAGAACACTTACATAAATCTTTATCTTTGAAAAGACCTGGAGTTATCATGAAACTGAAAAATACATTTCCATATGCTCCAGTTCTAGGCAGGGGAAATATCCTTCTACTAGATACATTAGCTCCTATAATTGTGTCATTTTCTCCAGAACTTGCCAAAATATAGGGTCCTTCACCAAGCCCTAAGAGAAGAAAAATCAAATAGTAAAAGAAAAAACAATCCAACTTGCATAACATACAAAACTTAAGCCTTAGCTGACATAATATATTGCCTTAAATATTTCACCTTACCTGGAATCAAATATTTTTTGAACTACAGCTCAATGCCTCAAGGTATTATGCTGGAGTAGGTCTGTATCTATCTGTTCAAGGTACTCCCTTCCTCTTTGCTTGCTTTCCAAAACACAATAGATACAAAGTGAGCATAAAGGAGTGTGGGCAGCTATCCTCATAAAATGGCACGTACAAGAAAGCGATCTGGGCTGCCTCTGTGTAGTATTTTGTCTTTCACGTGTCCTTATTTCCATATTTTGGAATATCAACACAGTAACTTTAATATTATTCCCCAAACAGACACTGAAACTACTCCAATATTTACAAGGCAATTAAAAAAGAAGGCTGTAATTGAAGTTTTGGCAGCACCCTTGCTTAAGCAGTTGTCTAGTTCATCTTCTCCCAAAGACCACTTGCTTCTGTCCCCCTACAGCCCCATTTATTATGCCATCCTAAGTACTTCAGCAGTAAACTAATCCTACTGAAAAATGACCAGCTAAATTTTCCAGTCTGGTTCAGCACATAGTCATCCAAAACTTCATGCCAATATAGCGGTGACAACAACTTCAGCTGGTACTGCTGCCAAAATGCTGCTGTCCCAACTATGCCCCAGACATCCTATAACATACCCTTAAAGCTATTTCTGCGGGGCTGGAAAGGCTCACAGGGATACATTGAGATATAACAGCATCAGTCTTTGTCACTATACCCCACTGAAAGAACCAAGAGCAGCATACTTCTAAGACCTTGCCTTGTGAGTAATAAACAAGGTTTGTAAATTTTGAGAAAGCTTTTAATCCTTTAATCCCAGTGAGAAGACTGAACCCCTTTCCTAACCTAGAACATCTGCTTTCTGATATGACTCTTCTAAGAGGGAAGAACTTATCTTAATAACGAGATTTGGCTTTGCTAGAAGTTAAACACCATTTTCTGAAGCAAACTACAAGAAAATAACTAGTGTTTTTATAATGAAGCTATGCTGGAGTTCGTATGCACTGGAAGCTCACAAACTTGCCACAAAGTGATCCCTTTTATGGAAGTGGCAAGTCAATTACTGACTCTACCCTAAATCATGGGATGTTCATCCCCACGTACTAACAAACATTTTGCCTGTGACTACAGCAAAAGCAGGACTGAGCTGTAACTGAGAAAGTTTCCACAAAGATTCAACAGTTTGACATCATGCAGAACAAAAAAGAATCAGAGGAAGAGCCATCCCACACACCAGAAGGTGTTTTGATGGCATTCAATGGTCAACACGTGCCATCCTTGATTTTCTTACTACTTTTTAAGTAAGACAAGATTCCACATTGCAAGGAATATTGTAGAAAGCCAGGTATACCTAGCAGTATCTAAATTCTGCTAATGTAGTGGGTTGGACTCTCTAAAGCAGAAAAGCATTGTCTACTGTATGATGCTCATTACAGGATGCAAGTTGCTAAAAAGGATGTATCGAAAGTCACATTTGTGTGATTGCAGTTAGCCAATTTTCCCTTCTTTTTTAATATCTCACTTCCTACAAACGCTTGAACGGTATCCAAATCTAAGAAGGGATGCCACAGGAAGTTTATTACACGAATACTACTCTCATTCTAAGGAGTTAGTTACTTTACGGTACAGGAGTTAGTTACTTTATAGTAGAGTACTTGTGAGACCTGTGCAGAAAATCATGTATCCTACCAATTTCAAAATGTAATAGGTCTCAGTTCTGAATTCTGGAGCACAAGCACAAGCTAACTTCCTTCTAGAGCTTCTCCCTGACTTCCAAAATGTGCTGCATGGCACAGCAATCCACCCACATGCTGCAAATGTTGAGGTTATAAACTGAGACATCAGGGAGTACTAAGATTATTTAACACAGCTGGGTCACTGACCTTCACCCGTTAAAAGTAGAAGCAAATCAGTTATAACTACACATGCCAAGTCAAAGAATCATCCCATCAGTTGGTTCAACCGAATTCTTAACTGAACTAGAGCAAACTCTTTTATATGTCAATATAAGAAGGAAAATCCAAAGAAAACAAGCCAATTTAGAATAAAACCCAATAGCATAAGTTAATAAGTGTGACAAATATTCATAAAATATGAGGGTTTTCTTTTTTTTTTTTTCTAAAAATCCTATCAGATTAATTATGATGATTAATCTTAACTCAGTATCATCAGAGATGCATTATGTCTACACCACTCCTTTCTGGATAAAAAGACTTAAATTTCACAACACCAAAGGTAATTAGTTCAGTGGGGTGAAAATTCAAATGGTAATAACCATGTATAACTATGTTAGATGCACAACAATGTGTCAATATTTGAATCCCTTACTAATGTGAGATTATCTGGTTTTATTCACATTGGTCAAATCCCAAATAGTATATGAGATACTGCACAGAAAAAATAAAATAAAATAAAATAAAATAAAATAAAATAAGCTTAAAAAAAAAAACACAGCATTTTTAGATACCTATAGAAGAACTGAATGGAAGAAACACACACAAAAAAAATAATAACAGGAATCGTGGGTGTCCTTAATCATCAACCAAATCTTTCATGTTTTAACATCCCACATGCAATATCCAGTTTCCATATATTTTATTTTGTTCTCACAGATATTGTAGCACTACACCAGTAAACAGACAGTGGCAAAAAGTAATTTTGTGCAGATTCATCCTGTGAAACTGAAGAATACAAGGGATGTGTTCATACAAGCACTTGCCTCCAGTGATACTTTACTGTGTCTGCCTAAGTGGAGGAAAACACCTTTGTTACTAATCAGAGGTTATGTTGCAAACAATAGTCAGTATAGTGACATAATGATGTTAAATGAGCAAGGAATATGTGGCAAATGACATATTTGTCACCTCTTCTATCTAATGGATCTGAAGGTCCAGAGAACTCAAGTGATTGTGACTATGTAATCCTACCCAGGGAACGGGGAGCACAGAAATGAGATAACCTCCAACACTGCTGCAGCTTACAGAGACTCTTCTCAGCGCGAGCTATAACTAGTTTTGTTTTCTGTGTGCAGTGTATCATATTTCATCCGAGATTCCAGATGTGTTTTTACTTACAAGTAAGTTGTTTGTTTCCATGCTCCCACTGTCTCTGGACATACAGCAGAAAGACTCATGGAGACTTGCTTTGCTAACTTGCTGAGCTCACTGATCTCATATACCCAAATCAAGAATCCAAACAAATAAATAAATAAACCAATAGATAAATCATAACAACTAAAGAGATATAAACTAAATCACAACAGCTAAAGAGAGATATTACCAAACTAAATGTTTTTCAGGTTCAGTCTGAGTGAACCAATACAGACAAGTGTGTCTTGGGTTTTTGTTTTTAAAAGAGAAACAAAATAATAGGTGGGGAGAAAAGTATTTCAAAATAGCATAGTACAGAAAGAAAGATGATAAACAGTTTGTCAAAAACACCTTCCATATTCTAGAGTGGTCAATGTGAGAAATGATTGGGTTTTTAGTCAATGGCCTGCAACTAAGTGCTTTATAAAAACAGATTTGATGTTGTAATCAGGGAATACAGATTTGTTTCTAGCACATAGCTAGGTGGTATACTAGCAAACATGAAGCCTATGTATTTTCATCAAGGTATATAAATACCAGGATGAATCAAAGAGAGTAATATTCAGTACTACATACCTCGATTGTAATATTCACAGTCATAAGCTAAAAGAAAAAGAAAACAAGGATATTATTACTACAAATTAACAACACAGTTCATGCTTACCTTCACCCTAAAAATGTAAAATTCACTTTCATCGGAGGAAGTTTCATTTTCTGTAATGTATTTCAACTAGTGACTTTATTTCCTCTGGCTTTTATTCAGTGACATAGAGCATATTTGAACAGATGTGCCAGGACAGCAGACCGGAAGCACTAATTATTCTATAGCTAAGAACTCTTCCCACTGTCAGTGAAAAGTAGAACAGATTGAACGTCTTTGCTACCCCACACAGAATCCTGGGCATTCCCCACATGTGGTATGCCTGTGCCTTTCCAACAGCCTCTGAGCACAACCAGTCCTCTAAGGAGAGTATATTCAGGTGTTTAGCAGCTAACACACAGGTCACTTTTAAAAATGTGAAGTGTATTTATTATCCACCTTCTTCTGTTAAATTTTTAATTTTGGGAAGATAAAAGCCAAAGATGTCCCTTTCTCTGAGTGGGCTCTGGTGTGAGGCCAGCCCAGGTACATACCACAGAGAGAGGGAGATCGCCAGTGTATCACCGCTCCTTGCTGGCAGCACTTGTGGGCATAAGCTGCAATACTGGTACACAAACATTCACAGTCTCCACCAAGATTGCAGTTACATGTGTCTGTATGACAGTTTTTGACAAAGGAAGTCACATCAATCTGGAAAAAAGGAAGGGGGAGGTGGGGAGAGAGAGCAGGTGACTTTATTGCATGAGCTGTACAAATTCCTGTTGCACAATTTTCAGCAGGAATGCTACTTCTGGAAGGATTGTCTGAAGTAATTTACCACAAATATAAGATATTTTCTAAGGTTTGGATACAATCTTTTACAAAAACTGCACTGTGAATGACCATTTTGTACCTACCTTACAGACCAAAAGAAAAAATTATTAACAAGTATGACTGTCTACACTTTCTATTTGTTGACTCTGAAGAGCATGTTGAATGTGACAGTGTTTTCATAAAGCAAATGCTGCCACCTATAGCCATCCTGTTAGTTTTGCATGAAGAACAGCAAAATCAGAGCTGCAACTGATGATTGAGTAATTAAAGTAGCAATTTGTAGAGGGGCTTTTGGTCAGGAAAATAAAGCTTGAGCACTTGGTGACATTTTGCAGAAATATATTTCTACATTTATCAAGTTTTTAATATAATTTGTCCAAAAATCTTCATTAGTTCAGACACTCACTTCGCCACTCTAAAATCCTACTGCAGTCCCAAATTTAATAGCATGATACTGATACAGTATTTCTTGGATTTAAATCACCATTTTTGTAATATCGAGCTAGATCTCAAAAAAAAAAAAAAGTGTTCTTTTTCAACACATAGGAACTTTAAAACAATGTATTTCTTCAGTTTAGAATCATTTATAGACTCTAATCTAGCTCAGCTGTAGAGCACTCCAGTGGCACTCATCAGATTACCCAAATACCACCACAGCAACAAGGCAGCACTTATCTAACATTGAGACAGCTTCTCAGCTGGCAGTTGCTAGATGCCAGCAGAGATAAGATGACCATTTTTCTGCCTTTAGTGCTTGGAGAGAGATGCCATTTTGCTTTCACTCTTTTTCTTATTTTGAAAACCAGTGGGTCAGGGACATGAGCATTAGCTCCGTTGAAAATGGCTATAGTAGCTCAGCAGGAATCGCAAATCAGCAGACTGGCTCCAGAGTTCAACCTGTCTCCCATTCGCAGAACAGCATCTCTCCATTTTGTGACAAGCTGGGAGGCTAGGGTCAAAGCTCCTGCTGAGTTCAGGAGTTATGAGGAAGACCTTTCTTTCTGCAAGCGTCAGGGCTCCCCTCAGGCCCTGCTGAGCTCAGTGCTCAGCCGGGCAATTGCAATCCATCAGTCGCTGCCAGCCAGAGATGCAAGATTTTGTCTCCCTGAAAACGGGGTTTTCCAGCCTATGCTGAACCCACAGGCCACCTGTCCTAGAGAAGGAGCTTGTCCCCATGCACAGTAGCATCCTCCACTGCCCACACAACAGGAGTGACTGCAAGAGCACGGCTCCATGCACCTCCTGAGACCCACATCTACACCTTCTGTTCCTCCCAGGCCTCCAGTGTCTGTCTCTGCTTGGATATATTTTTTTCCTTGGAACCACTTTCCCTGCTGGTGCAGCCAGTAGTTAGGCAGGTAGGAAGTCACAGTACCTTTCAAAAGAGCAGTATTTTTCACATGCTAATGAAGAGGTTGTAAAAACACCTGAAAGATGTTTACTTTACAACCTGTCTCATAGAAGATGGATATGTGCATATGAAAATACCTGACAACTGATTAAATGCCATGTTTTGCACCTGACATGAATTTCTTAATATCATTATGCTAAGTTCTTGGAATAATACTTGAAAATGTTAATCACAACATGGGTAAGATACTGGAAATGAATGTTCAAGAGAAAATGTCTTTAAGAGTTATTATAATACAGCTCCTTAAAAACTCTCAAAAGTTCCATTTTTATTTATTACTTTCCACTTTGAAAATACACTCATCACTGTGTTCTCAGGCACATGCTCAAAAAATTCTTCACATAGTAACCAAAGTCAACATTAATAAATTTCCTGGGTTAAGCTACTGCAACCTCCTCTTCAGGCAAATTCCTAACCATGTTGATATCAAACTTCAGTCCTGAAAGTCAGGAGGTTCAGCTGAGACATCTAACGATCTCATTTAGTATCAATAGTCATAAGGAAAACAAGAGACTGAAACAAAATGTCATAGGGGGTCTTGCCTGCACAGGTGTTAAGAAGCACCTCCAATTACTGAATACCTTTGGGTGGCTAAAATCAGAAAGAGGCATAAATGTACAGAGCACATCATGTGTTGATAAAGGGTGAACTATGATGGAATAAAAGATTCCCGCACAAGCTGTTGTCATCCCCATCTTGTCTAGACTGAACTTAAGGACATTCTTGCAACTCAAGTTCCAAGCTCAGCTAGGTGTTGAGGAAACAAGGACACCATACTGCAGAGTTTTGATAAAAAGCAGATGATAAGCTGTCAGCAAATTAAAAATACCGATAGCTCTGAAGTTAAAATCTCGCTTTCTCATATTTCTTTCTATATTGAGCAGAACAGTTAACAAAATAAAACCATTTTAGATAAGCTGGAGGCACATTATACAAACGTTTATTTTAGAAACCCATGATATACACAAAAGCCTTTAAAATGCAGTTACCTATATAAATAAAAGATATAAATAAAACCTAAAGAGAACAGAACTCTGATTGTCCTGTCTACTAACTCACGACTCCCAGTTACCACCATAATGTTTAGGCTCCAGTTTTGATAGGAACAAGGAGCTCTGCTCAAACATAGCCCACCCACACAGTTGCAGGGCTCTACTAAGTATCCTCCATGGCATTCAGGCAGAGGGGAATGGCAAAAAGAAATTAATTACTGGAATTTTAATGTTTTCCTATTTGAGAGCAAATCTGGGTTATTTAATAAACTTACCACATTGCGACAAGGTGCGAAAACATCACTGTATAAAACTGAGCATTCCTTTTTGGCATAAGGGAACTTGCTCTGATGTACCTCACATGGTCTTAGTGTTTCATTTGGGCTCTTGCACTTAAAAGCAAACAAAACCATCACAAACATTTTACACAAAGATGTGTTTACCATGGACTCAGGTACACTATATGCATCATATATTTCAATACTTGCATACTCAGAAAACTCATATAATGTTTACCTGCTATTTTCTCTATCTTCTTCTTTCCCTGATTTGTTGTTATAATTGAAAACATTTGAACAAAACAGAATCTTTGTGTTTTGTTCTGAAGTACTAAAATGTTCCTGCTGTCTGCTCAGTGTATGAAGACAAAATGTTTTCTTTGTGACACACTATAATCATTACCAGAGCAACCAACTGTAACATCACAAACAAATACGTGGTCCAAATCCATCCCTGGTGGTTTTGCACTGACTTTAAATGGAGGCACACTACAGATGGCTTTAGCCCTGTAAGTTCAAATAAAGAAGCAGCGGTAGGAAGAGAGCAACACATAAAAAAATAGAGTCAAAGATCATCACGATAACTCAAAAGGGATGAGATACAGCTCCCTCTCTTTAAGTCTCTCTTCAAGAAGAAAAACAAATGAACAGAAAAATATAACCAAAATGACACTCAGCTCAGAAAACACAAGTTCATCTGAAAGCATACTCCCTTGGTGCAGCAGAGAAGCCCAGGAGACGGCAGTGATGGACCTGTAGGCAGAGTTGGGGTGTTGTGGCACAGCCTCGGCTGCAGAGCAGTCGCCCAGCGGCTGCCCTCCCGTGCGGGTGCTCCAATAGTGCTGTGTGGGGTTGTGCTGCCACTCCCCGGAGGGAGAAACCCTGGAAGTGTCCCACACGCCTCACCGTGCCAATGCCGGCATGTTTGCCAGAAGCAGAGTTGGGTTGTAGGCCTCCAGCTACTAAATACGCCTTTCCAGTGTTTAGATTATGCAGAAAGGATGACCAGGATACCTCTCTGCAAAGGCCAGAGGTCCTTTCTGAAAAATGTCCTAATGACGCCTACTGCGAAGGCAGATGCGGTGCCAAGACTGGCTGAGCACAGGCTGCCTACTAGGCCAGTAACGAATTCAGGTCCTCCGTGCTCTGGCAGCCACAGAGACCGGATGATTATACGAGATTTTACAAAAATATATGGCCTCAAAAAGGCAAGTGCAAGTTTGGGTTGGTTAAGCAAAGGTCATAAAACTCCAGAAGTTCATGTTAGGTTCAAGTTGCGCAAACACTGTGCCATTTATTAAAGCAACCACTGAACCCACTGAACAGAGAAATTGAAAAAAAAATAATATATATATATATATATATATGGGATTGGAACCAAAAAGATATCTTTAAAATTTTTACGGAATAAAACCCAAAGCCTTCCAGTTACGCTTGCTTCTTCAAGTATTTTTTTCAAAGGGAAGAGAGCGAGTGGAGAGCTAGTCTCTGGGACCCCTCCTCGTACCCTGCTAACCCTGGCTCTGAGTCATCAACACAGTGCCCAGCCAAGACGAACACTTTCAGTGCTCACTGTGTAGGAGCCAACACATTTCCCTTGCTTGGTCACAGGATTAAAAGATTTTATGTGGTGTAATATAGATCCAAAAGGAGAGATTGAGGGAGAAAAACCTCAAAGGCTTTCTTCCAAAGCAGAAGAGATATCATATTCTTTCATGAGGTGAGAGATTCTGGTTCAATTTCCTTCTCTGAGTCAGGGAGAGAACAGATTAAAAACTGGGTCTTGCAGGCATCCTAAGGGAGTGTTTTACAAATACTGATTTATCAGGAGGTTCACAATGCTATAAAACCTTTCTCCTTCTCAGCACAAATGAATAAAATACCTATTCTCCTGTGTTATAAAACACAGTTGCACAGTTGCTCTCTCCAGCCTCCTCCCTCCTCCTCTGAAATCTACTGGTTGTGCCTGATGCTGTTCTTGCCTTTTCTCTCCCACCACTTCACCACTGCTGCTTCATCAGTTTGCTTTTTGATTACAAACTATAACCAAAAAAGATCACTGATTGAACGTGATTGTACATTTTATAGCTTCCTTGGCATAGCTCCTCCTCTGAATTTCCATCTTGCGCTGTGGAGAAAGCCCCTCCTGCGGTCACTTGTATGCAGGCAGCCTCAGAGGGCTGATGACACCTCTTTCTCCAGTTTATTCTTTCAAATCCTGTTTGCTTTCAGTATCCAGATCTCTTCAACATCCAAGAAATTACAATTGCTTTTAAAATTGGTCTGAATCTAAATATCAAAAGCATTTTATCTAAATTTGTAGAAAACTGAAATGCAGACAGCATCATTAATTATCCAATGACAGATAGTTATCATTAATTAATAGAGGGATCAGTGTATCCTTACCTGAAAAGATTGGATGGTTTCATTTAAATTCAGTATATGTTTCTTACAATATAAGGCATTATTATCACATCTCATACCTATACACATAAAAATTCAAATGCCCTCGTGTATACTGACCATCGGTTTAGAAAATCCTTGTACTTCATGTACTAATAATGTATTCATTTATAAATTAAAATTAATGACTTTTTTTCAAAATATTTACTGGACACGGAACTTACCTGTCCTAATATCCAGCTGTCTCCAAACACCTGTGCATTTCTCACCTCCATGTTGTTGGATGTAGTCAGATCATTTGAAGTGTATTTGTCAAAATTTCCACACAAACCTGCCAGTTTCCCCTAAATGAGAAGGATTTATTTTTTAAAAATACTGATAGTCAGTAATCAGTATGGAGTATATATGTGGAGTAAAATGTTCTTAAACTGAAAAAGGTGAATCCAACTCTGACTTACACTTGGAAAATATCTGATATTATGCTATGCTTACAGTAACCGATTGCAAATAACTTTCAATAGAAATTTCTTCATGTTTCCCAGAACTTGCTCTAACTACAAAGTAAGAACTTAGTAATATTTTCTTCTGAAAGCTTAGTACTACATCCAATCCAGAAGTCAAAAGTTCAGGTGAATTACCTTGTAATTTTGCAGCCTGACTAGTTGTTATGATTAAAACTTGCTGCCTCTAATTTTAGATCACTTAGCAAGAACATTCATAACAGCAGTTATGAAAGAGACAGCTGCAACATTCTTGTGTTTAGGGAAGTGCTGCTGATGAACATACATATATGCATACATGCACATATAGATACATACAGAAAAAGATTCTTCTGCATAATAGTACAATGTGGAGCTGGATTTCTGAGGTGCTGCAGCTCACTCTAATTATTTTTTCCATAATGACTGCTGCAGACTTTATCTTACTAAACTAGAGCCTAAGGAAAAAACAGCTGCTAGAAACAGAAGGAACTTGAAGTATTTGTGCATCTGCATGCAACTTTTAGACCTTAGCCCCTTGTTAGCTTACTGTAAAATAGAAAAAGAATTTTTCATCATTATTATTATTATGTGTATTGACGGTTGGTAAATCAGCAAGCAAGCATCTTATGGCTATTGAGAAAAAAGCCTACAATAATGTTGCTTTAAAATAAGATTAGATGGTTATTGTAACTTTGACCTACACTTCAAAATACCTGATACTGTTTTCTAGCATGGTGCACTTTCTCTTCTTTTACTGGAAACTGTTCCCTCTCAGTACATGCACTCATAGCTGAGATGGAGCAGGGATGTAATTATTGAAAGTGCAGATTAAGTTACTTCATCAGAACTCATGGATTGAGCTGCAGATGCACCAAGGCATATAGATGATGATGTAGAAAAGGACAAGGGAAGAACAACCGGTAAGATAAAGAGCCTCATATTCTTCCCTGCATCATTACCTAACCCTGTCACAGTATGCTTACGAGGCTTAAGTGTAAGTTCTTGTCTAGATCCTTTCCCATATTACATTTTTTTTAATTGATACCCAAGATGCGACACGATCTGTTCATCTCAGCAGCCTCTACTACATCTCAGGGTGCAGTTCCACCATCAGCCTAATGCAATCGGTGCTACAAACCTGTTTTCTTCCGTGTTGCTAGCTATGCATTTCCTGTGCTTCTTTTTCACTATATTCAGCAATTACAAAAACATGCACATAACTAGGTAACTCAAAACAAATCCTCTTTTCCCACCCCAAATTAACTTTGAGTCAGAGCTGAATCACTTGCATTGCAAGGTTGCAATGTGTGGAACATCAGAGTAAACACGCATATAGGAACAACCCCTTCTCTTCAGGACTTCAGTCATTAAATCACATCCTCAGGCACTTCTTACCCGTGAAATGCTAGCAGCTGAACACCATGTTAAACAGCTATATCAGTAATACAAGAAGATATCACACTAGTAACAATGAGAACTACACAAAATCTCAGTTGCTTTTTTTTTTTTTTTGGCTCACCTTCCATCGAGGTCCGACTTTAATATGCATCATGGTCTTCTTATCCCACAGAATTGTAATGTCCTGTTCTGGAAAGTGTATCACAGTATAATATCCAGCCTTCCACAGCTGATAGTTAGATTTGTTTTCCTGTCCCCTTAAGGCATTCTGACAGAAATGAATATTTATTAATATCTAATAAAGTAACTCTACCAAGGTATGCAGTCAATTAAGAATGTAAAGTGTATAGCGAAGAATATTTTACCTGTAGCATATAACTTAATCAATACTATTACTAGAAAGGTTGTTTAATACTTCAATATTCTGCCTTTTGGATCATTCAAGTTTGCTTTTATTAGATATTTGGTCTCTCTTCAAAAAAACAAACGGAGAGAAACGAATAAATGCCAGTATGGTTTGACTCCTTGAGGCTTTTGAGCAGTCTTCTTTGTGAGACAAATAGAACTCAGAGAAAAAAATGATAAAGTAAGATTTTTCCTGGGAGCTGCTGTGTATTTGAGGCCTAGGCACTTGTGCTGCATTAACCCAGATTGAGAGATATTTTCCAAAAATATGCTTCTTTAGAGTTGTAACTTTAAAACACTTATCTTAAAAAGCAACCCAAAAAGGAAAGAAAATAACTAACCTGCTTCTCAGAAGGTTCACTGAAATAAATCTCAGTGTCTCCAACAGCGATGAAAATATTCTTTGAGCAAACAATATCATTATCAAAGCACTTTTTGTTCTGAGCAATTATAGATATGTTTGAGTTATCTGTGCTCTGCAACACGAAGAAGAAATCATTTTACTGATAGATACAATTGCATTTCATTCCTACAGATTTATTCCAGCCTCATAATCAAAAAAAAAAAAAAAGTTGAATACCTTTGTGTTTTCACATCTTAGAAATTAAATTCAAGAAAAAACACAAATCAAGGAACTTCATTTTTAAATTCAAAACTGAACCTTCAAGAAACTTGGACTTTGGATTTAAGCACAAAAAACCATTATGTTCAGCTGTAAGTCCTCTTTCTGAGGACTTCACAAACTCATAGGATCAACCTATCCCTAAACTAAGAGTCTAGTTTAGTCTTGTAAAATGTGCTCATACATGGAATCCAATACTTACTGCACAGTCTGGTTGTCAAAATTGAGACATGCTATAAAAAGAGCTTTATTTTTAAACCAAGGTACTTGAGATCAAGCTGTTCATATTTTTAAAGCCAAGAAACCTACCATCAGTCAGTAGTAGATAAAACAATTTTCATACAACCATCTATGAAAATGCACGAAACTGTGAGTCATACTCAACATTACTGGAGTGGGAAATCATTTCTGATTTTTTTTTTTTTTAAACATTTAGAGGTATTGTCTTCTCTGTTGTGTTGACTGTTTGGCTTCCTGGTACCTCAAATTCAAATATAATCCATGCTGCCCTCCCAAGCCCATATCCATTGGCTGTCCAGCCTGCAAATTAATTTTGCATTCTCAGCACATAAAATCACTTTCGTGATCTCACTCAACATATCAGTTCATTCACCTGCAGCTTCTGCAGCTCCTCCATACCCCCTCCCCCAAGGGAAACACACATCCATGCTGTAATTCACCATGATAGGGTTGGTATTAGAACAAAGGAGACCAGTGGTATTATCAGCGTTGATAACACTGCCACAAATAAAAATCAAGTTATTATTACTGTTACCATTTTTTTTTCTTTTATTTCACTTCTGTACCAACCCTTGCAGGACAACAAGAAACAGTAGCTATAGAACAGACTCAAGAGGGTTATCCATAAAGACCATATAAACATTTATAACCATGAAAGCCAGTAACAGTGCTTCTGAAATCAGCTCAATTTATGATCAAATTGAGTCCCACAGTCCTTACAGACCTGTGACAGACATGAAGTAAAAATTCTTGGAGGTCGCAAGCTCTATATAAGAGCACTGAGTCATTCAGTCACATATGAGACACTTGACTAGTGCTGGAAACAAAAAGATGTTTAAACTTCTCTTCTTACTCCCACCCTCCTTTAACCTCTCTTTGAGAACACGACTAGCTAGAACTGATTGCAGATGCTAATGAGCACAGTGGGCAAGATGGGAATGGTGGCTCCCAGCAGCTTGCCAGTGCCAGGAACTCTTGGTTCCCAGCGATGCTCTTGGAGAGCTCCACTCAGCCACAAGGGGAGGGACCCCTGCCCTTGCCCTGTACCCTCAGCACCTCTTCCCAGAGCTTTGCTCCCTTCCTTTGGCAGTGTACCCCAAAAGGTGCAGGGAGCATACCCCTAACTAATCCCTGCCTGTCTTACCCATATTTGTTCTGCACTCATCAGAGTTCAAAAATAAAAACTATATCAGCAAATTTTCCTTCCCAGTGAGAAACAGTGCATACAGAAAATACACCTGCTGCAGGAAGTGGCTTTTTTTTTTTCCCCTTTAATAAAAATCAAGGTGACCAAGCTGTTTTAAAGAACGCTTTCAAACCAAAGCCACAAAAGAAACAGACTAAAAAAAATCCTAGATGATGGTAAGTGTAGAGGTATTTTTGTTGCCACACAGAGGAAGTGCTCTACGGCTTTGCAGCCCTGAGTCTAGCATGGTCCACAAGCCAGCAGATGATGCTGCTTGGCGTAGAGAAAACTACAGCAAGTGTGAGTGGATGCGATGAACATGAGATCCAGTAGATGCCAACGAGCTTTGTTACCATAACACCAGGGTGTAAGAAACAAGTGGGTGGTGTGTGCCAGCAATCAGCTGGGAACACAGTGATTAAGGTGGGCTAAGCAGGGACTAGATGCCAGTGGTGAGGGGCCGCAGGAAAGCAGCTCTGCTCTTCACCATTTAGCAAGGAAGCACAGCTCAAAAGTACCGGGAGCTTTGGCGTAGAGTGAAGTTCATCTGTCCTGTCCTGTGGTAAAGTTGTTTTAGGTTGCACTCGGAATAAAATTGCTCGCTACCTTTTTGGGAAATACACTATGTTTTAATTAAGTCAGGCTTGCTGCTGGAGCCAGTCCAGTAATTATTCCCCTCTGAGTCAGATAACAGCCCAGAGCATTTTGGGATTTATTGGAGGCGATGTGGTAAATTAAAAAGGAGACAAACTCATTAGTTTGGTAGATAGGATGCAAGTCGATACCTTCTATGCTGGCCAAGGGAAAAGTGAACAAGGAAGCTACCCCCCTGCCATGAGTCAGTTCAGAAAGGGGCTTAGCTTGCAGTCTGTGGGTCTAATTGATGCCTGGAACATTACGGGCTGTTTTCATTGCAAAGTTCATTCCTCTTCAGTTAGCTTAGCCTCAGTAAAAGGGGGTACTCTGAGTTAATGGGGAAGCAATGTCTTCACTGTAAGGAAAGAGATGGAGGGTTTTATTTTAAATAAGGATTGTTAATTCAGGCTAATTATCCCACAGTAAAAATACACCTTTTTTGGCAATGAAGACAAGTTCTTGGAGCAGCATCGGGTAACTGTACTCGCTATGCTAATCATAACTGCTGCCTGTGCCTTCTGACAGTCCAGGCCAATCCCTTCAGCAGAACAGCATCAACATACTCGAGTCAGAAGTTTTTGTGTATGGTTGGGATTTGAGCCAAGGGCAAAAGTTGAGTTATATTTCAAGTTAACTCTGCAGCAGAGAGAAGCCTGGAGACAGGGAGTGTTTTGCTGACCAAAGCCAGAACAGGGAGTCCTGAAGACATGTGAAGTACTTCCTTACTTGTAGGACTTCATGTTGGTGTTAAATTACTGGAAATGGTGCAGGATGGAAATGCAGTTCAATAGAACTATGCGTAAACAGACATTTAAGAAAAAAAGGTTTACATTAAATACTGAATCTTCTGTACTTTCTCTCTTTCCAATTGAATCTTAGACCTAAACCCAAATTTAAAAACAGTTCTCTCTTATGGTTCAAACCTTTCAAGACAAGATTTCCTTTACTTACGCACCCTTGCCATTCTCTCCATACACCTCAGTAAAAATGGTTCTTTTCCCACCCATGCAATACGATTCAAATTCAAAGTTGATTACACCATTACTACAATGGACTTCAAATTAGTCTATAGCTGCTGTATGAGCAGCCTCTGCTATCAGCAAGGAAGAAAAGTGTGGTTGAAATACAGTGCTTAACTATTGCCAATGCAGAAGAAACAACAAGGACTATTTAGATAAAGTGAGGATTGTCTTTTACTGTTTAAGACAGTGAGGTCTTGTGGAAATCACTGGAGCTCTTAGGGACTGTGACATTATAAGTGATAATGATAGACTTCCATCCCTCTAATCTGTGCTGGATCCGCACACAGCTATGAAAACCAGCTTTTGTCAATGCTGTAGGAAGAAATGTCTGAGTGGACACTAGAAGCAGGTCTAATAAATAATAAGGTGTGTGTGTGGGGTGCTTTTCTTTCCTCTTTCTTTCCTTCTTTCTTTCTTTCTTTCTCTCTCTCTTTCTTTCTTTCTCTCTCTTACTTTCTCTCTTTCTCTCTCTCTTTCTCTCTTCCTCTCTTTCTCTTTCTCTCTCTCTCTTTTCTCTCTTTTCTTTTTTCTTCTTCTTCTTTTTTTTTTTTTCACAGCCTTTCGAAGGCAGAGTTGCTCTTTACCTTTTTAGGTAAAATGCACCCGACAGGGGATGTACTACAGTTCATCATGTGAAACCTACTTACGCTGACAGAAACTAGAAATAAAATGGTTTTCCCACTGCAAGAGTATCTTCCCACGTAAATTACCATATCCAGCCTGTTCCAACTTAATATCAGTTTCTTTGTGATAACATGGAGTTGCCAAGCAACAGGGAAGACAGAGTCACAGATCTGGGCAGTCAGTCAAGCGCTCATTGTCAGTCCTGCTTCTCAGAACATTCTTTTTCTAGACTTCACTGCACTTTTTTTCCATATTTCTTCCTATCCAAAAAAACATGGACCTTCTTTCCATTTTTTTAGTAGTGCTTGGGAATGCTAGGGCTTATTTTTTTTAGAAAGATACTATTTCAATATCCCAGCAGAAATTTCTATCAACCAATAACAACAGCATACTTACATAATGAAAATGAAGCCTGGGATGAGACCATTTACAGGGGGCTGTATTTATTTCTTTGAAAGGTTCATTAAAATCTCTCTAATTTGTTAGTATGAAGACTTCTTTTCCATTCTTGATATGCTGACTTCCCTTGTTTTGTGTGTTTTGTTTCCTACAATATGCTAACTTGCAAACTAGGTTGCCCACAAAAGCATCTAGGGACATACTGTAAACTGGACAGAGATAGATCAGCCCCATTTTCCTTTTGTTTTCATGACTCATTGGAGATTTTCATATACAGCCGCACACACAAATACATGCCAAAAGCTTCAAAATAATGAAAAAAAATACACATTAGTTTAAAAAGTATATATATTTTTTCTCCTTCCTGCATATTTTAAGAGAAATGCTATTAGCTCTGTTCAGTATTAAGCTTTTAGGAAACTCAGAATTAGTTTGGTGGTCGTTTAATGTGCTGTGAATTTCTTCTGAAGGAACTTAACTCTCGAAAACATTACTTCAGCAAGCTTGATGAAAGGGGGAGTAAAGCATCTTATCCTAGGTTTAGTGAGCACTTCAGCATAAATATTAAAGTGGTTTTGGAGACCAGACATATGATTTTGTACCTGACATGATCTTTCTCTGTTAGTTTATTGTGCCATTTTCTAGGGTGGTTCATATCCAGATAATCATTTAAAATACATTAGTTATTCAAAATTCATTCACAATTGACACCAAGAAGCATCTCTGATTGGAAGGCTTTTTTCTTGTATGATGATTTCTCCTGTACCATTTCAAAATGATATACATACGTTCTGTATAACTACATAATACCTGCTTATCCTGAACACATTTGTACCATCAGTTTTCCCTATAGCTATTCAAATATTGGAGCAATATTGTTAAAAGTCAGCAGATGGCACTGATACACACTGTCTCAGTTTAGGAGAAAATCTGCACGAGATTTTGGATACAGTATTATAGGAAAGAGAGAAGTTCTCCTCTCACAGGAGAGAGAAAAGGAATAGTAATATTATTTATTTTCCCACTGATGTTATTTCTATATAAGTACACAAAAACACACTTTGGAACTAAGAACCTAAAAGAGCTAAACTGCTCATATACATACAAAAATTTTTAAATTCCACCAGTGTCTTCTACAGTGGCAATGTGATTATTTGCACTTAAAATATGGCAAAGAAACTTGCAATGAGTCTGTGCGATATGACACATTCCTGTTACTGTCATACGATTGAGTAAAGATGGAAGAGAGCAACACTAAATAGAATCACTGAAGAAAATTCAAAGGGAGAGAGATTATCCCAGCTACTGACTCACTCTCAAACTACTTCCAGATGTCTGCTAATGCATTCATGATAACTCTTTTCTATTTCTTTAAAAGAGACTTCCCAAAATTATAAACCTCAGGCAGAATGAACTCTCAACAACTCTTACTAAAGATCATTACAAGTATTTGTACATGTATACAAGCAACAGCAAAAATAGATCATCATATCAGTTTTTCTTTATTATACAGATATTTACTTGTAATTTTTATGGCAGTATAGAGTTGTTGGGTGTTCTGGGGTTTTATCAGTAATACTATTTAAATCCAAATAAATTTCATAGATCTACTGCTAATAATGTAAAGTACATAACAGGGAAAATTTTACTTGATATACTTCATAACCTTTTTTTCTAAGTCAGCGTTTCTGAATTTTTAGAAATTTGAAGAAATCAAATAGAGATAGCTGGAATGGGTTTGGTTTTTCTTTTTAATATTTTAAGAGAAATGCACTAAAGAGGTTTGAGAAAAGATCCTTTAAAACAGATTTTCTTTTGTTCCACTTATTTAGCTTTGCATGTTTATACCAGCAGACTTGGCTTTTGCACAGGTCACATTACTGCAATCCTTTTCTAATTAAAAATTAGATATTCTGAAGATTAAGGATTCGGGAACATTCAAATATTTGTTTCCAAGTGACACAGTCGGCAGCGCAAGCTGTTCTGATATATAAAACAGCAGCACAGTTGGTGATGTTATTTTTACATAGCTACATAACTATTTATATGAGACTTATTTGTATTGTATTGGGATTGTTTTATTAATAAGTGCACAATAAATGTAAATATTTTATCACTATTCATTTGCAATGATAAAACATAATAGAACAGAAAACAGAAAAGGACAGGACATAGTGGTGATAAATTTGCCTTTTCTGATCTCTAGCAAATTATGGCAGGAACTACAAAACTGGAACTTGCAAGAAAACTTTTTATTTGCTTGTTTTTAATATAATAAATGTTAAATGTGCTTATTTACACTGCTCTAGGCTTAAGTCTTGTTTTCATACATTCAGAAACAAAAATTTGTTCAGTAAAACTGAACTAAACTGAACTGAACTGAACTGAACTAAACCAAAGTAAATTTAATACACATCTCTCATTGACAACAGCCAGCATCAGAGGCCATAAAACGCTAAGCAGCACCTATGGGTGACAAGCCTGAGCACCTCCCACTTCAAAGATGGCAATAGGCTTCCATTTCACTGCTGACAACGTACCATAGAGCTTCCTGAAACAGCAGCACATGATACTATTTTTTCTTCACCTTTTACTGCTCTGTCAATAGAATGCGGGCATCAACAGTCCACAAAGCGTTACCCACCAGAGGTGACCCAACTGAGGCAGCCATTCTTATGGTGATCTGACTTTTTGGGCAGCTATCAGATGATAACATTTTAGAGTTGGTATGACCAAAGAGCTGATGGATGCTGAACATAAACAGAAATCCAAGGTGAAAATGTCACTTTCTTCAAGCTGGGTGGTTACTACATGGCAAGGCCCTCAGAAAGAGGATCTAACTTATGAGTCATACCATGCTCCTCCAAACTGCCAGCCTCATGGCAAGAAACTTTTCCCCAAGCCTTTCCTGGAAACCTTCCATGCTAATCTGCACAAATTGAAAGAAATCTTTCCTTTGTTGGAGAATAAAAGTGATTCATTCACTGCATAATTTAATGGTCTGAAGAATCAGGTGTTGGAGACAGAAAGGCATGTAGAGGTAATTGAGTCTGAAATCATTGATCTGGAGAAAATGGAACCAGAGTATAAATCCGTTGCCAACTGTAATCAAATCTTCTGCTCACAGAAGGGATAGAACAAATGGAAAAACACAGACAAGCCAACATTATCTGAGCTCTGTGCTGCCCAGCTGAAGACTAGGATGGAAAGGGATGTCTCCCACAGGGACCTGGCTATTGTCTTTTGCAGGATTTCCATAGACCCAGAAAAAAAGTGGGCATCCAGAATAGTTTCCTCTAAAATAATAGGACTGATGAAAAGCAAACTGTTGGTGTTCTTTGCAACTAGAGCAAGGCAAACAGCTCACAGTAAATAATATTTTCCCTGAATAGTAATGTCCTTTTTTGGACACTAATTTGCACAGAAACTGTCAAGAAACACATTGTTATTTCTACTCAGTTACTGTTGATATAACTTACTTGACAAGTGGTTTAGGTGGATATATTTTGGCATATCTCTTACTCATGAAAGCCTTTGATGGAAAGTGGCTTTGAGGATTAGATGGGCTAATTAAAAAAAGACATTCTGATTATAACCCCATGTTACAATTTTATTCCCTGAATAAAAGAACTTTTAGAGTCAGGTTTCCAATTTAAAACACCTATGATTTTAAATTCAATATTGTTTACCTTCCCTTTAAAATCTTCAGTCTGTTAAAAGAAAATAATTTTCTTAACTATGAACAGTTCATTTGACAATGTTGGTTAACTGTGAATCTGCAACTGTAATCCTCCTTATCAACAGCAAGCAGAATGTATTAATTTTGCCAGCAGGCTATGAGAGAGATCATGAAGATGCTACTTCAGTCTATAGGTTTGCTAATTTAATGGATCCACAGACTGTCTGACACAAATGATGTTGAAAAAAGCCACACACAAAAAATACATATATATAAATATTCAATAAGGGGAAGTGGGATAAAGGCTACTTCTGCCTCCTCAGATGTGGCAAATGAATAATTGAAGAGTGGTTGCTTTGTGTGTGGTTGCTGCAGTTTATACAGTCATCATTTAATAAATTTAGTAACCACGTTAAATATATCAGCAAGTAACAGGTAAAAGATTATCACTGCATCAAACAACCTTTGTATTAAGCCTTCTAATAAAGAGAGCATAATTTAGGAACTTCAAAATTGTCTCAAGTTATAAAAGAAGGGATATAGACAAAAGAGCTTCCTTACTGTATTCCTGAGGGCAGACCCACTATCTAACACAAGGGACACAGGATAGTCATTTGGAAAGCTGGGATACTGGTTTAGCTGATCATGTATGTTTTGTTAAACGAACTTCTTTCTCAACAAATGGGCTCCCATGTGATGACTCTTGAACCTTTTAATTGGCATTACATTCCAATTATTTGATCGAATGTCTGGTTGTTGTTTTCATAATCCTCCAACGCATTAAAACCAGTGGCAACTTTGTCTTTAAAAGTGCCTTCAAGGTTGCATCAAAAAGATTTAGAAAGTGACTTTAACACGGACAAACCCAGTCCCTCTAAATTCCCCCTTGGACATTTCACCAAATCAGAGAACATATAAATCTGCTTCTCAGAAGAAAACAAGTCTGAGGGGCTCCAAAGTGCAAACATTTTGACCCTACAAACCTCAATAAAGAATATACTGAACTGCAGGACTGGAAACCAACAAAAAGCTAGAAAAAGACCAATGTGTATAATAGGAAGACCGCAATATTTCTGTAAAAGCAGAAACTCTATGAAACACACAAGTGGAAGAAATAGATGGCAAGCACAAATAATGCTCAGTAAAAGTTTGCTAGAAAATAAGATCATTTTGTTAGGGAAAGAATGTAGCATCACCGAAGACAGAAGATAAGCAGGAAAATGTAATTAAGCAAGGTATTTACATCTTTTTAATTAGGAAATTGGTTGGCATAATTAAATCAATGATGTATTTACATGATCCATACTGAAAAAAGAGAAATTCATTGGTCTCCTATGGTTTTCTTTTTTCCTTAGAAATTACTGAGTCAGGTTTTAAAATGTTAGAAGCGAAAATATTGATATCTTCTCTGTGAATGTCATCTATTCATACAGAAACTTTACTCCTCAGTGTGCAACGTAACTCCTAATTCCTTGTTATCATGTCATGAAACATTAGTGGCCTAATTTTCTTGATTGCATTAAATTCTTTTGGTCATTGTCTGACTGATGTATATATCTGTTGAACTAATCATAAAGGGCTTTTTCATTCACCTACTGCCACCTTAAACAAAAAGATCTGACAGATGATACTCTTGTTGAAAACAAAGTTTAAAGTTTCATAATTGGCTGAAAGATAATACTTGATTTTCCCCCCATCAGAGCACAGGAGTTCCTTATTAAAAAGTAAGGATGACTTCTTTGTTCGGTAGAGTGCAATACAGTGTCAAATTAAAGAATTGTTCAAATATATCAGATTCATAGAGGCTAACAGCCAAATCAATTGGTGTGTGTTTGTAAAGCATGTGGGAACTGAAACTGGGGACATGGGATCCAGATGATAATTCTTAGACCCGGTTCTGTTTCAGGGGAGAATTAGTATGCTGACAAATTAATTGTAGTTATGGTTTCCCTTATTGCACTGCTATGGTACCCTTGTTTAAAGTATTTAAGATAGCAGAGATGAAAGGGTCCAGTTCTCACAGGAAAAAGATTAATAAAAGGACAAAATTATTACAGTGTTGTACATATCTATAAAATATTAGGACCACATCAACTATTTCAATTTCAGGTGTTTGGTGAGCCTTTTACACACTATTCCTAAAAATCGACCTTATAACAGCACTCCAAACTACCAGTAAACCAATTAATTTTTCACTAGTAACTATCAAATCTATGATTCTCTGTAATACCTTGCAGGTGTGCAAGTGGGGAACCTGAAGAACACAGCATATACATCAATTTATTTTTAAGTTAAAAAATACGGGTTTGTGGGACAGGTAGTATGGTTTAGGAGACAGCTCTGCCTGCCGGGATGTTAGGCGAGGCATTTAAACTTTGGCAACAACATCTACTTTCCCACCTTTCATCTGCCTTGTTTATCTGGAGAACAGACTATAAGAGACAGGGCTCTCTAGCATATATTCTGTACAAACAGATGCTCAAGGGGACTCATTATATTAATGTGAGACTACTATTTAAAAAAAACAATGCTGCACATGGCCACAATATAGAGTAGGGCAGTGGTGAAAATACAGCCATGGAATCCTCTGATCTAGGAACAACAAAGCCTGTTTTGAAAGAGCAGCCTCGTCATGCAAACACGTCTGCACATATCATGTAGTTTAACCACATCACTGCATGGTACAACTGCTCACATGTATGCAGTACAGTTGCAGTGGAACCGTGTACATGGAAATAAAAGCATATATGAAATTGGAGAATGGATGATACCTTGGATTATCACTCAGGTTGCTGCTAGTAAGACACCTATTACAACTGTTTCTTGTACTTTTGCCACATAAAATTTAATTCCTGCATATTAATAGGCAATGTAGAGCCTATCTTCATGGTAGCACAGTCACAGTTATTTTTTCTAAGTGTGCACTGATCTGTATTTGTCATTGTAGAATTTTATTTTCCATTTTATCTTGTAGTGTTTTCTGCTGTAATGCTGAACTTTTTGGTGGTCCATTTCTGTTTCAGCTGCTCAGACTGTTTCTATATGATCAGCACTCTGCTCAGTCCCAACAAAACCGTTTCAAAATTGTTACTGAAGATGCTAAACAGAGGTTTCAGCATAGATCTCCATGGGATATCACCAAGTTCTCCCCATTCAAAAAAAAAAAAAGAAAAAGAAAAAAAAAGAAAGAAAAAAAAAGGCCATTTATTCTAATCCTTTAAATTCTAACTTTTAAGTTATGTTTGAAAGAATCTTCACTCTCAACTAGTCTCTAAAAATTATTTGTTGAAATCTGTCTCCAGAATGTCTTTATGTCTAAAATACACACATATTGATCTGATCATTCTTATCCATATGTTTGTCTTCACCGAATAAGTCAGAAGATTCATCATGTGTGACACTCTTTTACAAAAAAGAGTTCAATTCTTCCCCAATATCATGTCATTTCTCTTTATTATGATTTCAATTAATTTCCTTCATATGGAAATCAGATGTATTAGTCTGTTCCTGCCAAATTCAGCTGAGGAGTCCTCTTAAAATATTTAGTTATACTACAATGTTCCATTCCTCTGATTCCAGGATTACAGATCACATAGTTCTTCGATTCTATAGTTCAGTTCCTTCAAAGCTCTTGTGTATCTGCCATATGATCGCATCTTTTGTTTCTTTTTTTTCCCCTAAAACTTCTCCAAACTTTTCACGTTTAAAAAGGAGCCCACAGATATATCACCTATTCTAGACACAATTATGTAGTGCCTGATTTGTGCAAAACATTCCTTCAATATAGTTCAAGTTTTCCATATACTAAAGAGAAATGAAAGATCATGAACAAATTAGGCCATATTTTCTCACATTAGCTAATCTGGGAGGAGGTGGGATCTGAAAAGTCTGAAAAACAGATCTACACATAGGCAGTAATTTAGTCACTCCAGTTACCATGTTCACCTGATGAAAGGACTGTTGGCAGTGTGTCATGTGCCTTAATGATGTGACTGCCAATTCTATTCTTGGTCTCCAAATGCTCCCCATGGCTTGTTTCCAAATAGGTGTTTTCATATGTAGTAGAGTGGCAGGTGACATTTGATTGCAAAAGCAAAACATTCAAGTATCATATGAAAATTTGAAAACGCAGCCAAGATTTGTCTTACGCATCTCTCTAGCTGGATGGCATACAAAATAAGAAACAGCAAGCCACTTTTTTGCCTTGTCATATGGGCAAGATTATTTCACAGTTAAAGTAATCCCCACTTTTTGCATCTTAAAGCAGTAAGGTTTGTGCAAACATTGATGTTCCTCTAAGAGTAAGAGCTTTGTTTTGAGACAATATGATATATGCCAGGAATTTGTAATGAGGTATTCTTATAGAAAAAATCTGTGACCATATACGTTTTATTTTGCAGCTGTGAATACTCTACCAAAGTGTACATGAAATAAACTATTTTCAGTAGTCCTTGTTGAGAAACCATTCTTTTTCTTAAAGTTCGACATTTAGGGTTGACAGAAAATGAATATTCTTCTAAACGCATTACTGTAACTCAGAAGACAGACTCTTAGCCTTAATAATAGCAACAATAATAAACAATAGTGTTGTGAGAAATAGAATATATTTCTAAATGTCAGTAATGGTATTTTTAAACAAAAAAGGCTAGCAATGTACTGTAAATATGTGCTATGAAGAACATTAGCATGTAGTTGCCAGACAATCTCAATGAAGTATTTCATTATTCAATTATGAAATCATCATGCTTGATATTATTACATAAACTCCAGACCTGATGCAGAGCACATTTGAGAGATTCCAAGCAGCCTCTGAGGTCCTCATTAACCCTCTGCCAAGCAGAATTTACAGATAATTTTTAAATAAATGTAAAGATTGTACCTAGCTGTACACCAGTTTCTATAACATTATTCTTCCCTCATTGGGATGAAAACATGGATAAGGTGGAATAGAAAACTTTGATTTCTGTTCTTCTCTAGACCACATAGTTACACACCCATGTACCATTTTCAAATGAATTAGCACAAAATGTCATTTATGGAATCTTCCTTTAAACACATCTGTTTTACACCTGTTTTCTTGATGTTTGTTTCTCTATATCATCTCCTGATGTTCTAAATATTTGCTTTTTCATGGAAACTTTCAGCTGGACATATGAAAATATATGAACAATCTTCCTACCTTTAGCAAGTAAGCTTGGCAGTCACTGACATAATCATACTCCAGTCCATCAAAGGTATAATAATGTCGATCTCCATAAATAGTGCATACAGCTGGACAGGGGTAACTAGTGCAATTGAATATCCCTCTCCGACAAACACTGTAAGGAAGAGTAACAATCAGTATCTTCTCATAGCATTTTCTTTACTGTTTTTCAGACCTTGAAACACAGAAATATTCTGTGGATTGCTTTTGAAATTCTTGGTGACACAGTGGAAGAAAAGTGTTCAGTATTTGGCCATCAGCACACAGATAAAGCAAGGATCCATAAGAAATTAATATAAAATCTTAAAAATGTTATGACTTATGCAAATATTTTCCATCACTGCCTCCAGTAGAGCTAAAACACTCAATCATAACATGCTCATTCATAAAACATCAATATTATATTTTTTCTTAAGAAATTGTTACATTTTCTAAGACGTAAACAGCACATATTCAGTGCAAAGGACCTTCAGTTGCTGCCTGTAAGATTTCAGGGTATCATACAAGTATGGAATGAGTTTAAGAAATAAATGTTCATACTTTGAGGGATTAGTTTTCCTGCCAGCTATATTCAGAGACATGCTTGAATTTGTTCAAAAGTAGCAGTACCAAAAATTATGAGAGCTTCTGGTTGTGCATATCTAAGTTTATAAGCTCAATCAATTTGTCAATAATGTCTTCAGCTAATTAAAAACTGCTAGACCAAACTTTTAATATTTTGATAATTCAATGTATATTGAAGTAAAGACAGATATTTTGGCTAGCAAATTATAATGGATGAAAAATTGTTTTGTGTCAATATGAGTCAGGTTTTTCAGAAAAGATGCTGGTATTATCCCATTCTCCAGTATTAATGCTTTTTTTTAAATTTCCTTTCTATTTTTATTGCCCATTTACTTCCTTTACAGTCCCTCATGCTGAATGGTAAACTCACACTGCAAACAGTCCCATTTCCAAGGCGCAGCCTATTTACCACTGTGAGACATTTAATTTTCCTTTTTTTCTGTCTGGTTCTCTTTCCTGATAATCTATTCCCAAAACGCCAAATGTATTTTCTCTCAGAGATTACCTGATATGTGTATAAACAAACATTTGTTCTTGACGGCTTTTTAATTTCAATATCCAGTGCTTCCTTTGTAGAAGTACTCACCCAAGCCTGTCTATTCTTCCAAGACTATTATTGAGCTTAATAACAGATATTTCTTGCAACTGTTTATAAACAAGCATATACATTTTTGATTTTCAATGTACTCAACACATTTTCTATGCCAGTTTCAATGTGTGACTAGACTGGGATGATTTGGAAGTACGCAAAATGCATGCCACTCACCAAGTGTAACAAGGCGTAGCTATCACTTCTCCTGACAAAAATTCCCTGTCTTTCCAGGTGCATGGACAACTGTCAGGAATATAACATTTCCCTCTGTGTTCAGCCATCCTTTGAAAGAAAAGAATTATTAAGATGAAAAAATTATTAAAAGAAAAGAATTATTAAGATGAAAAAAGTAAATTCATAAGTATATCAACATAGATAAATGCCCAAATCACATCAAGGGCAACTGGCCTTGCATCCAGCCAGGGACAATTGTTTCAGCAGGAAAAGCTGCCCAGATCAAAAGGTGTCCTCTATGCACAGCTGAAGACCTCACAAAGCTCACAGTTATGGCTCCTCCTGCTACCTCAAAGACGGGATGTTGGTGTGAGGCAGCAGTTTCTCTGCAAGAGCACAGGTAGTGTAGGTACTCCTCCCTGCAAACTGCAACTGCAAAACCAAGTATCCTTCAAGGGCAGTGTCCCACCTAACTACACAACATCCTTGTGTTATGCATGCTGCTGAGGCCACAGCTGGGCTGCCCTTCCCTCTCTGCTGCTCCATTGTCCTCATGTACCAGAGAAACAGCCAGACTGGCATGCCTGCACCTCTGTCCAGAGCAGCAGTCACCCTGTTCTGAGCACAGGGGAGTGAGCCAGGCTATGGCAGCTGTTGCAGAGTTGGCAGAACGAAAGAAACACTGCTTACGAAGAGCAGTGCTGGAGGTTACCTGCCTACACCAGGGAAATGGAAACAACTAGCAAGGTTAGACCAATATGCTGGCATCTAATGCATAAAGTTGCAAGTCCAATTAGATCATGAACAAGTGACCTGGAGATGTGGCTAACTACTTTTTGCTGTCTCCTGCTTTCCCACTATTTGGCAGCATTAACTTTTTAAAAATGATACACTGCTGGTGTTGCTCTGGAGGGGAGCACTTTCTGCAGTTGTCACTGCAACTGTTGAGAGTACAAGCAGAGGGTTTTTTCCTCAAAGTATGATCTGTAGATTGCTTCACTTGAAGCTAAAGCTGAAATTAAAAGGAATACACAGATTAGGGTTTTCTTCTCCTCATAATTAATGGTTTGCTAAGGATTAATTAGTTTCAAGTAGAGTCAAGTTAAATTTTCAGAAATATGATTAAAATGGGAAAGCACTAGAATGGATGCCTTAGGAAGGTCATTTAGAGTCTCCATGAATGGAAGTGAGTTTAAAATCTGCCAAGAATAATATAGGTACTGCTGACACTACCTGAAGGCAGGAGAATGACTTAGGTGGCCCCATGAGGTCCTTTCCAGCCTACTCTTCTCTGCTTCTGTGATTCAACAATACCCTTTTATCTCTATCTCAGTGTTAGGATAAGTTTAAGGACAGCTTTGGATGATGAAATTACTGGCATTCTCAGATCACTTCCTCATGAAATTTTGGGCTGAGCTATTCAGGTTTTATAGAACATTCCAGAGAGCTTCAGCATTTCTTATTCTTTGGACCTCTTTAATTACTAGCTAAAAGAAAAACAAGTTGTGTAAGAGCTTTAAGAATAGAAAATCTTAAAGTTGTTTTTTTTTTTTTTTAAGAGGACCATTTTTTGCATAACAGAGTTTGTCCTGCCATGTGTTTCCAAAGGAAAGGGCTTCACTACCATTCACAGTAGTGCTTAGTCATCTGGGAACATTACAAGTTTTTGGAAGGGCAGTTCTAGCAGTCTCATTACACTGTGATCTGTGCGCAACCAGTATACTGTCAGGGGACCATTGACTACTATTCAGGGAAATAAAATCAAATGTTGATTTAAAAAAAAAAAGTGAGCAATCCACTTGAGGTCAAATTGCAGCAATTTGCACAGCATATTTGACTCTTCAAATCTGAAAGTGCACACAGGAGGTATTGGAGGGGGGACGGGCAGGGGAAGGAGGGAGTGGTGGTAGATCCTGACAGAGACTTCACAACAAGTGTTTTTAGCTTTCATACTTTGATTTGACCCCTACAGAGCTCAGCAGACTGTTTCTGGGCAGCAAATAAAAATATGTGAGTGGAGAGAACAAAAACTTTGGCTGAGTTCAAAAGAGCAGAGAATGAATGAAGAGGAAGTGTGCAGGATCCAGCCCATACACCCTCCCTCCCTCCCTCCCCCCATCAATACCATAACCCTGACTAGAAGTCTGGGTGAGACAATTACTTGTGTACTAGGCAGGAACACAGATGGCTTACTTGATGATTTATGTCATGTTTGCTCCTACACTCATAATAACCTGTACTGAGCAAATGTTGGGAGTCATCCCCTGTCCAGACAGTCCCAAATACCAGTTAATCAGATTGTTTGAGTAAGCTGGGTATCTCATGATACTAGAATCATGGCATCAGGATGGAAAAACCATGGGACTCCATGAAAGCATGGATCCTCATACCAGCAGGAAGGAGAAAAGGACTGTCAGAGACAAAAGAGACAGACTTTTAAGTGTGACTCTATATTTTCAAAAACAGATAGAGCAATTGATGAAGCTTCAAAATTAGAGGCGTGATGCCAGTGGAATTTAAAAAGAGGAAGAATACACAGAGTCAAACTCTAAAAAATATGCACATAACTTGTGCTACATATCATTCTGCTGAAGCTTACCCAGGGGGGCAAATACAGCCACTGGCACAGGGTGGTGAGGGGACACAGGAGAAGTTCATGGCAAGGTTTGCACAGGAGATCCCACAATTCACACCTGCTGCCGGTAATCCAGGTGCAGGAGATCTGCAGTCATAGTAGATTTTCCCTTCTGGGCATGTGTGAACTTCAACCGTAAAATACAGGTTAAATGAGATCAACTGCTCCCTTACACTGACTATTTTCTACATGGTTTAGTTCAAAATCTATTTATTTTAATACACAGCACACAACATAGTATGTATAAGAATACATTCTGAGTAAAAGTCCATAGCTTTATTTTTATTACAGGGATATATAATGATATATGTTTTAATGTAAACCAATAAAAATATTTAATGTTAAGCATCTGTATCTATGCACCCTGGATCTAATACACAGTCCATTCTTAAAGGTCAAGTCATTATGCTTCAGGGTGGACAGGCTCTTTAGAAGTGGCAGTTTTCAATGTACTGAAATCCTTTCTGAATCCACTAGAAATTTATTTAAAATTTACTTGCTAGAAATCAAGGTCCTAAAACTTACTAAACATGGATACCAAGCCTTAATTTAGGTATTCCCAAACATCCTGACCTACACCTCACATTCAAAAACAAAAAAATCCCAAGTGACAAAGAAGTACAATTTTTACTATACAGGAAAAAAAAAAAAAAAACAGGCAACTTGTGGAACTAATCTCCTATTTTAACTATGTCATGATATTAAGTATATCAAAATTATTATAGACATGAGGGGAAAAAAAGATTATTCAGTATCAAAAACTTTCTGTGTGCAACTGTAAGAATGGACAAGACGATTTACCTGTATTGTCTGTAGTAGCTTCCATACATTTCACTGTTCCATTCAAACACTGGCTGATTAAAAGAAAAGCAAATCCATCTTTATTCTATCTTTATTCTATGGGAAAATGTACATAGCCACCACGTTTAAAAATAAATAAATACAATTTACCCCCAACTTAAACAACAGAAATCAGGGGGAGAACAATGATTAAAATCTGAAAGTGCAAGTTCTGAACAACATTTTCTTGGCTCTTCTAAACACTGATGTGTAATGAAGGCCCACATTCACAAAGGTGCTTAGGTACTATTTAATTGTCTAAGTTTCACCAAAATAAAAAATAAAGTGGGTACTTAAGTCTCTCTGGGAACATAGGACCAGGTGGTTCAGAATGCTGGCAGTGTAACACAAAACATGATCTGCCCTCGTGAATACAGAAGGCTACAGCACACAAAATTGCTTGTTGCAGAGAAGGTAGGATACACAGCTTTATTCTTTTGCTGGTAAAATGCAGAATAGCAGAAAAACACATTAGACAATAGACCTAGTCCACTCCCCCCCCCCCCCCCCCCTTAAATAAAATGTAAAAAACAGAGCATAGGAATCACAGAAAGTGAAACCCCCACTCTCACCTCTTCAATTGCATGATTACAAAGCTTCAGTTATAACAACTGCAAAATATGAGACCTCACCAAGAGCCAGTCTTGACACTCAGGTCCCAGACATGTTTTTAAATTAGCAGGTTGAAAGAATTCCTTGTAAAATGAACAAGTTTGACCAGGAAACCTGGGAGGTTTCCTCACTTGTTTCAGTGAGGTCAGGATTCCATCACAAATTCATAATACAAAATGACACAAATATAGCTCCCTACAAGCCTTTGTTTGAAAGACTTCCCAAGATAGAATCACATTGTTTATTCTTTGGAAACCAGCCTCACTTTGCTATCATAATGCCCCAAGTCTAAGAACAGCATTGCAGTCTTGATGCATATATTTTGAGATACTCTTTAGCCCCTGGCTTACAGAATCTTTATGGTATCCTCTTCTTAAAACAACTGAGTATACAATATAATTTATATTAAGCTACCTATCACTAAGTGTGTAAAAGAAATAAAATCTTGATACAAGAGACTTTCATTCTATGTGAAGAAAAAACAATCAAACAAACAAACAAACAAACCTCAGGACTCTTGAGTAGCATCTGAGCTGTAATACACAAAAGATAAAACCCTTGGCACTGAAACCTACCAGGAGCCTGTTGGTGTGGGGAAGATTTCTCCAGGCTGTAGGGCTTTGCCCTTGTAATGACAACGACAGGCAGATCTGTTAAAAGAATATTTATACATATAGATACAACAGCAAAAAGAAATGGGATTTAAGGGCAATTATCAAGCTATTATGATAAGAAGGCCTTGTAATTCACTAATTCAATCTCTTTGAAGGTCCCTTCATCTGAACTATTCTATTCTATTCTATTCTATTCTATTCTATTCTATTCTATTCTATTCTATTCTATTCTATTCTATTCTATTCTATTCTATTCTATTCTATTCTATTCTATTCTATTCTATTCCATTCCATTCCATTCCATTCCATTCCATTCCATTCCATTCCATTCCATTCCATATTTTTAATTTATATTTACAATATACTTCTAAAATTAAAGGATAACACTTTAGCTGTACTGAAGTTAATGGCAATACCCCCACCATCTTCAAAAAAGCCAAGCCTTTCCTCAAGCTCCATATTATTTATTTGCTATTTCTGTGCATTACAGTCTTATAGAAAGAAGCGTTCCTCCCTAGTTATGGGAGTAGTATGGCAACATGTAGTTCTTGTTCAAAGTAGTTTAAAAATCATGGGAGAGGGGAATTGTCATAGCAAAATCCATTAACCCTGTCCTTGATAACAGCCAGATGGGACAGAAGTAGTAATAGAATTCCCTAGAAGCCGTCCAATAATATAGCAACACCTGGCTACCTCACACTCTTCAGTCATTTGAAGCAGTCTTCATCCCAACAGTATGAACTTTAGGGATCTTTCCAAAATATAAGTCACAATGAACAGCGATATCTCTGAATGATCTTGAAATTTGTATAAATATTCATTCTAATTTTTAGTCAGTACCTGAACTCAGTAACTACCCACGGTTGTAAGCTGCAAGCTTTAGGTACACAATTACAGAAACTATATCCTTTCATTGACTATTTCCTTCCATTTAACTGGAAATTCTTGCATTGTGAGAAAGTAAAAATACTCCTAGCCACTTTCTCCATACTATCTATGACTTTATGGATTGCTACTATGTGCATCCCTTCCAATTTTTTCTTAAGTGTTAAAAACAAGTTTTTCATGTGAAAATCCTTTCCCAAGAATTAAAAAAAGTTTCATCACCCTTCTTTAAAGCAGTATGACATATTTTCTCTGATGTTCAATAGATGGCTTTACAGACAATAGGGTATATATAGTGTATGAGGCCCCACTATTGATTAGTACATAGCAGTGTATGAAATCTTAGAACCAGAAGCATTGAATGGTTAAAGATCACCTAGTCCAAGCCTCCTGCTACAGGCAGGGACATCTTCCACCAGATCAGGTTATGCAAAGCCCCATCCAACCCGACTTCAAACACTTGCAATAACAGGGCATCCACAACCCCTCTCGGCAACCTGCTCCTGTGTCTTAGCACCCTCATTGTGATTTTTTTCCTTATATCCAATCTAAATCTTCCCTCTTTAAGTTGCCCCTTGTCCTGTCACTACAGGTCCTAGTAAAAAATATTCACGTATTGCTTGCTATCCTGTTTCTTAGGCAGTCTACACACTGAAGGAAACAGCAGAAAAACTATTTTCAATCTTGCTGGAAAGAGAAAAATGTGCCTACGCATGTATTCTATTTTAGTACGACTTACATTGATACACAAAAGTTGACCGACTCTTCAAAGTATTTCCCATCAGGACAATTGCATCCTTCTGCACAGTCATCACCACAGATATTTGCCATAGAAAGTGAAGCACAGGAGTGTTTACAAAAAGAAGAGCACTGATGATAAAGCATACCACTGTGACACATCACAGCTGGGGGGGAGAGAGAGAGAGAAGGGAAAACAGCATACTCTTAAAATGTGAAAAATAAAAAAAAAAAATACAGTATATCATGGGAGACCAAAATGGCAATGCAAAATGGTCTTTTGCTGTTCTGGGGTGAGTTAAAATGCATGAGAAAAATAAACTATTTAATTGATTTCTAAAGTTAGAAATGTTCAGGATGGCCTTATGTTAGAAAAATCCTTGGCTGGAAGTAAGTCTATTTTCTATTTCTGTGTGTGTGTTATGTGTGAGTGGTGTGTGGCTCCATTCATCCAGTAACTCAGGAGAGGAACAATGGTCCGGTTAAAACTAAGGCATTACTCTATGATTTAGAAATTTCCTCTTTCAAATCCCTGTTCTGCCACAAATATGCTGTATCCCATTTGGAAAATCCATGCCCACCCCCGGGCAGTTCCCACCACCCTGTCTCACCTTCCCTTAGGGAACAGCCCTGCTTCTGCTGCTTCCTGACACTGTTTGCTACTGACTGTAGCCTAATGTGGGCTTCCACATAGCTTACAGGTTCAAAGTTAAAAATTTAAGTTCTCTCTGTAGCCAGCAGAAAGGGACAGACACCTCTGTGAGTTAGCTCGGGGTCCCTTACTCAAATGCCTAACATAAGCATTCTCCCCCCGAGCAAGACTTTAGCCCTTGGCACAATTCTAGCTTCCACCAAAAAATCATCAATCGCTGTATTTTGTGAAGCCAGTGACAATTTAACACATTTGAAAAGAGTCTCTACTTCGCAAATATTACTCACCACAGTAAGAAATATGAGATCTGAAGTCCACGGCAATGCCGTGCTTTCCACAGACATAAGCATAGTGTGCAAGAGCATTACACAAACAGCTGCTTCCACATTTGCAGGCGTCAAAGCGGCATAGTTGGTAGTATAATGCTGGACTGATGTAGGCATGGCAGGGAGCAAAAACTTCTTGATTGATGATATCACAGTGAGAAGCATAACCAACTGAAATAATGTGACATTGTTTTAGCCAGATCCATGTTAATATAACAATTAATCAAATTAATAGCACAGAATATTAACACCAAACGTAATCAGCCAGTTGTGCAGCAAAATCTTCTATACAATGTGTTTCTGAAAAGTTCTATGATTTAAGATTGTTATTTTAAACAGCCTTCTCAACAACAAACTCCACTTAAAACAACAATTATTTAAAAAAAAAAAACAAACTTTTTTCTTCCTATAGCAATGCAGGAAATGTAAATGGCAAAATAATATATTTCAAGAGAGTTGACAAAGTCCTCCAAAGCTTGGAATATGTTTTTTCCTAATTGATGTTTCATTTAGCTTTGAAATTGGTAACGCCCATATTGTTCTTGGCATGTCAACTCAGCAAGCATTACAAAACAGAGCTCAGAAGCATACAAGCCCCAAACTAGCCATATACCTTCTAGTACCAACAGACCCTACTCCTGCCACTGGAACATACTATCATTACAGTGGTGGATTATCTCAGGAACACCATAGTGTGGATCATATTTAAACCCATTTTGCTGCTAAAAGAGTGTCCCTAACCTTCCTCCTCTCTGTTCATTCCTATATTACACACTGACACAAGGGTCTCTGGAGTCCATCCGTAAACAAGATTCAAGGAGTGAGTGTATGTGACTTGACTGAAAAATAGCCTGACAAAATAAGTAAACAAACAGATCATGGCAGGCCTGAAAAGATGCTTCTGCTGGCTCAGCACAGGTGGCAGCATGCAACAGCACCATGTAGCCAAGGAATGTTTTTTCCATAATCACAGGAAAATGTTTAGAAGGGACCTCAGAAGGTCATCTAGTCCACCTTCCTGCTGTAAGCAGCTTACATATATGTCAAACTCCACCTCTACTGAGGAAACACAGGACTGAAGGTAAGGCATAAAGTATCTTATATAGAGCTAACTTGGCTGACATATACTGCTTTAGAAGACAGACAATGCTGGAGGCATAAACAGTCTTATAATGCCCCAGATTCCTAAAGGTTTACGGTTATTCTGGGTTCACTCCCACTAAATATGGCCAAATCCCACATCCTTACTTCTGAAACATTAAAAACACTAAACTAAATTCTGTCAGAATTGGCAACTGCTCTCTGCTCCATTGTCTTCATTAATTGGAAAGAACAGCAACATGGAAAGGAGACAGTGAAAGTTGAACATAAAATGTGGGCATGTCAATGAGCCAAAAGCAAATCTTCAGTCAGGAATTTGAACAAATCTGCAGATCTCAGATTGTTTGTCTTGGTTTGTGTGAGAGACCGTAGATAGAGGATAAGGAAACCTTTAAATACAGCTTAGAAAAGCATGGAGAAGCCAGAGGCAGGACTTTTGGTCTGAACACCGGTTAGACAAGACACAGTCCCATTACTTTCTTTGTCAATCAGGAAACATGCATTAAAAATACCACTTAGTCTTCTTAACTGAAACAACCTGCAAGACTACAAATAGCATTCTGCCTAACATTCTGCACATATTCTAGACAGCAGAATTTAGGGCTTGTGGCCAGTATGCCCAGCATAAAATGATCAACTTACTTATTTTAGTTTACTTGCTAAATGTGTGGAAAGAAATCATCTTTATCAAAACAGAAAAAGAAAATAAAGAGTGTGCATTCAAAACTTAAGTTTTATACAAGTTTTATATTCATATACAAGTATATATTCATTAATGACTAGTAATTGTGAAACTCATTCACAGAGAAAACAAAAATGTCCCACAGAAATAAGATACAAATAATTCCAGATTCCCATGTGAAATCATACCATTTTGCTGGTTAATGTTGCAGGGATCGACTACGGGAATGTTGATAGGCACAGAACAAGCTGAAGAAACCTTCCATGCATTGGCGTGAAGTTGCGGGGTCCCTTCTATCATCCCTGCTGGAGAACTGAAAAGGAAAAGATAACACTGCAAGCATCCTGCTGGCCTTACAGACTACACATGTGAGGATGTGTACAAAGTACATCAAAAAGCTTTAGATGCATAGAGACATTGAACATTCACCATGTTAAAAGAATTTCTGTCTGTGAGGTATAAAAGAAGAGAGGATATGTGAAGTTTTTTCCTCAATATTTTGCTCATGCAAAAATACTCTTAATACTCAAAGTCTGCCCTCATTTACACTTAATACAATTATTCTGAAATCAGTTGAAGGAGGCATTAATGAGAGAAGAATCTGGCCTTTGTTCAGTGGAATGTCAGAAAATCAACCCTTTAGCTTATTTCAGTATTCTAGGAGGGGGTTGTTTGCATTTTGATTATGTTTTTCACTACATATTTCAAAATAATTTATTATTGCTAGAAAAGTTTCATGATATAATAGCTTGGAGAACTCTGGTTAAAATGAAGTCAAAGAATAAGGAAAATGTACCCTTCTAATTAAACTATTCCTGTGGCTCAGGAATACATTTTTCCATTAGAACTTGATGTGGGGAAAACAAAATCAAGCAGTAGTAAGTGTTAATCAGGTGAGCATTCTACTAGTACTGTCATCCACTCCTTTTATCAGTGCTCATATGTTTGTTCTGATGCTTAAGGAGCAGCAGGGAGGGAAAAGAGTGCATTCAAGCAATATTGTGATCCAATAACCAATCTTCAAGCTTTCTATAACAACTTGGTTAAATGTGTTAGAATGACTTAGCCAATGAGTTTCATATTTAAAAGTGCCTAAGTTTTAATTAAGATATTTTGTATTGGTTATTTTAATAAAGTACAAGAAAATTAATGAAACAAAAATATGAGGTGATGACATTCAACAAAACTTTCACTTGTTTTTAAAAACATTCTCAATGTACTGTATGTAACTTACAGAAAATCATCTCTTAAATTCCCGTTGTAAGTTCCACATAGTCCCAGTGTTCTTCTTTTCCAGCTGACATCAACTTGAACATAGATTCTCTCTCCATCTTTAGCAAACAGTATCTTCAAACCAAACGTAGTTTTTAGTTGAACAAACAAAGAAGATATATTCTGAATTTCAATAGCCCCTGCAAATAGCAAAATAAAATAAGAGCAGTCACTGAAATCCATTTCCAGATTCTACATTCATCCCTAAAATAAAATAGATTATGTACAACCTCACCTGTAGCCAAATAACCTTGCACATTCTCTATCTAAAATTATAAGACTACAAATCTTTTTCATTAGCAACACAAATCAGGTATTACAACTACTGTCAACAGTAAAAAATCTCACCTTTCTGTACCTGCGAGTTATCCAGAGAAACCACATGCACTTTTTTTTTTTTTTTTTTTTTTTACAAAAAGCAATGCAACAGCATGCCTCTGGTAATGAGAAGACAAGACAAGAAACCACTTGTTCCTTAGCCTTCAGGGATGTTATAAGATAAATTAACAGATGTCTGTAAAGTTCATTGCAATCTTCGGATAGAAGGTACTCTCTTACTGCTATTGATATGACATCAGTATATCTCATACATACACATACATACTTGGATTGTATGTGAACTAAGGCCCTATCAAATTCCCAGCTCTCCTTCCTAGCAAATCCATAATGCGAGGAAATGGAAATTTCACGGTCACAGCATTCATGTGTTACACATTGTTTGGCTACTTGCAGCTGCAGACTTAAATCAGGTCTGTCTTCACAGCAGCCTCTACACACAGAGACATACAGACAGTGAAGATAAAATGCTTATGTGAGCTGATAAGTCTTAACAGATACAGCCAATTATCAAGAATGTGACACTAAAACATTTATCATAGGTGGTATTTTTCATAGACTGTGAAAAGGGACAAGTCAATAGGGACTGATTAGGAAGATATGAAATGAAATTACCAGCAAAATTATGAAGCAGAACTTTTGATATAACTAAAAGTAGAACTGAGCTGTGAAATTCTTTGTCATAGGATGCTGTGAATGCCAAAAGCAAAACTATGACTAGTAAAATCCAGTGAAGTAAAGAAATAGTTGCAGCCAACAGCTCAGAACTCCCTAAGCTCCTGACTGCCAGAGGCTGGGAAAGGACTGGTATAGTATCACCAGTAAGAACTTATTACTGATCATTTTGAGATACAAAATTTAGCTATATCATTCCCACCTTCAATGCTTGATTTTATAACATCCTTTCAAGGTAAATTTATCTTACTATCCTTTTCAAAAATGTGAAGAAACCTGCCTGAAATCACCAGTCAGCATTGAAAGCAACATAGACCCCTTTGAGTGCATGGATTCTATTCCATGCAATTTATTCCAAAAAACTTCAATCGAGCTCCACCTTAACATCAACCTTTCAACTTTCAACCTCTCTTCTGTTTTTTTTGTGTTTTTTTTTTTCTTACCTCCTCCCCCCTAAACAGACACAAACCAGATGAGTGGAATTTCTAGGTACTCTGCAAGATAAGAAATGCAAAGAAAGGAGGGTGTAGTTTCACAAGGTGAAATGGTATATTTCTGGAACCAATACAAAGGTTATTAAAAGTAAGTGATTGTACTTTTCATATGTTATCTTTGAAGAAATACCTTTTCTGATAGACAGATATAATTAAAAAGCTTTGGAGAATATAAAAGAAGAAATGTGAATCCTGATAAAACTCTACTCAATTTATTTCTTACCATTAAGGTTAAAAGCTTGATTAGGACCAGTTTGGACTTGACCATTTCTTGTAAGAGTTACTTGTTTGCTCACATCATCTTCAAGAACTAGTGTTATAGACTCAATGCAGGCATGATCAAAGTTCTAAGCAGAAACAAATTTCACCATCAGAAAGAGAACAAAGACAATATTAGCATGGAAAGCAAAAGCAAACAAATGGGAGAAAACAGTTGCATAAAAAGAAAATGACAGAACTGTCATCAGGTAAATCAGGTGTAAACTATTATTCATAGCATTAAACTGAGTACCCAAAATTAAATGCAGAACTTAGTAAAACATGGATGTAAGAATGAGATGAGCTCATTTTAGCTATTATGGCAGTCTAATAGTAAGCAGACAGAGATCCCCAAGAATTGATACTGGGTTCACAAGACCACACCTGCACTTCCACCCTCGTTTCTCTTCGTTGCTGGATTACCCTATGTCAGCAAAATTCTGACCACATCTGGGCTAAGCTGGTGCAACCAGAGCCCAAATGTAGCACTGCAGTAGAAAGAAACTATTGCACTTCTGGAGGTGCTTCTCTTCCTCCTTGAAACATAGTCATGACCTCTGACTGCAGACAAAAGGATATAATTTCTCCAGAATTATACTAAAATAATTTATAAATGTGTGACTATCAAAAAATGATGACATATAAACTAACACCCATCGTTTTAAAGTGCTGTACAAGCAGAATTTATGAAACCATTTACAGGACAAATGGTGACACATAGCCAACTAAAACCAACTTTTTTTCTCCTGGGCCTCTATGTTTTCACACTGGAACTTTTTAAGTTGCCTAGAGTTGTGCTAAAGGTCATTTTCAGTAGCAGCTTTATCTCTCAGTGGCTACCTAACCAACTGTATCATACTTGAGGTCACCTGAAATGTAGAAACAGGAATCTCAACACCTATGCAGAAGAAGATACGTACAGAAAAGCAGAGACACGAGCACACAGGCTGCTGTGAGGCAGTCTCAGAGTCCTTTCCCCTAACAGCCAGTTGACTAAAAATGTCTTTAAATCAAGTCTCACAAATAAGTACTTTTTATAAGCACATCTATTCATAAGACCTGTCATTGAATATCTGCCAAAATGCTTTCAAATAAATATGTATGGTGCTTAGTCTTTTCAACAATTTTCTAAAAGGAATGGTTCCAACAATGTAAATATGCTGTAACATAAAAAATATGTATCTAAAGCTATAAAAAAAATCTCTTGCCTAATTGTCAGTGTATTAAGCATGCTCCATACAGTCAGCAAAAGCTGTTCTAAGGCTTCATGCAGCTGTTTGTACTGTAAACATAGAAACATATATTTATTTAATGTGCATAAATTAGTAACTCTTTAGACTTAATCCTTCAAAAGTTGTCATTGCTTTTACAAAGGACAGTAAAACATGTAGCAGTTTGACAACTTAAAAAAAGCTGTGAAAAGGTTTCAAATTATGATATTTTTCTGTTACCATAATCTGCTAGCTTACAGTAGCACCTTTACAAAAGTAAATACATATGAAATATATAACCACATGTTTGTTATGGAAGTTCAATAACAGTGTGACTTACCTGTCCACAAGGTGCTTTCTGTAAAGTGATTGTGAATTTGTTTTTCCCAGTGCCTTTTACCAAAATGTACTGGCAAATCCCAAGAAAGGTAAAATGACGTCCATCAAATGTTGTGAAATGAGAGTTACCTGTGATGGAGCATTCGGCTTGAGAGAAAAAGAATAAATAAGAACGTTCACTGACATAAGAAGTTATTATCATTCTGTAAATGAGAAATATAATGTAATTTAAAAAAAAAAAAAAAAACTCTCCCCTTATTTTTTGGCACATAATCCAGTCTAGCTCTAATCTTTATAGCTGTTACAGCATTTGGAAGTGAAATATGTTATAGACACTTATTTCTATTTTAGGTATGTTGCACGTACCCATTCGCAGCTTTGGTTCTAACTAGAGTGAGATATGAGTCACAGATTGTCTAGAATACATGAAAAGAGATAATTAAAAAACAGCTTTTTCTTTGTTACAACTCTGAAGTTTCCTGGAATCTTCTTCATCTTTTGGCATGATTGAATGTAAAGGAGAGAACAAGCTTCTTTCTCCTCCCTCAGAGGGAGCCTGTTACTGCAGGCATGGAGATGCCGTGTCTGAATATGGGGGCTGTCCTGAATTCCAGGTGAGCAGAGGACACTCTCTGTCCTCAGGGTGCATCTATATTCATGCTTCAGTTCAGATCAGGAGTGCACTGTTGAAGCAAGTCCCCAGCACATACACACCAACCTTGGTTCAGTTCATGGGGCCACAGCCGAGCACATCTAACCCTCTCCCAATGTTAATAAGCATTCAGTCCCTAGGATAAGACTAATCATAACCAATCCCTTGCAGGCACACACAACAAATACAAAAAAAAAAAAAAAAATTTTTATGGAGTGGTTCTAAGTGTCAGCTTTTTTACTCTACAGATCCACCCTGTAAAGCTTTTTTTTTTTTTTCTAGCACCAGCTAAGCCTTTTTTACTACCTCATTCAAAAGGGTTTCCTTAATTTGTAAAAAAAAATAATAATATATCTTTCAGAAGTTTCATAGCATAATCTTGTGTAAAGTACAGAACTGACAAGGGAGTTTCACTACTTGACTAATTCATGTTTGTCTGAGTAACTCATTACAGAGGCATGCAGTCTTTAAAGATGATGATCGAGACATGAACTGCTGTTACAAGGGAGACAAGATAGCATTCTGAGCATCAGAATAATGCTCTTCTTGTTCTCTGCACTACAGCTGCATCTAGAAGTGAGAACATCCTTAAACATGGCCCACTGTACAGATAGTGTGGTGCCTGTCTGTGGAATAAGGTGCCTGTCCCCAAGCACTTAAGAGTGCAAGTAAGAGATAGAAGAGAAAAGGTGAATGTAACACACTGAGTTATGGAACCAAATGGGAAAAAGCACGGTGAGTACTGTCAGGCAGTTAACAGCTTTGCCTCAGCTTGCCCAGTGCTGCTGGGCATGTGTCTGCTAAATCTTTCTTAAAATCGCATCCCAAACCCTTAGACTGTATTTGAATCTGTTGTCTTTTGAAAAGTTTGTCTCCTATGTTCACTGAGGAGAGAAAGGAATCTTTAAGTATATACCTGGGCAATCATGATCGGTACAGTTCCAAATGCCACCAGTGCAAATACTAAAAAGAAAAATCACAAAATACAGAAATTCACTGTTTTGATATTTAGCAAAAAGAGCAGCTTTGAGGTAGTTAACAGGTCTTGAATTCACTGTTTCCATAGAATAGTCTGTGTATTTTGGTAATACACAGAGCTCAGACTGTAAAGCACAAACACTAACTATTTAAATTTTAAGTGTGACTATCATGTTAAACATGTCACACAAGTGTGACTATCATGTAAAACTAACTACAGGCTACAGTCACAGACAGAGGAACCACAAACATGAGGCTTTCACATACCAATTACTACATTCTTGTTCAATTTTTGAGCCTACAGGGAAGGCAGTTCCATGATAAGTACAAGGACAATTTGACACGGAGATACAAGTTCCATTTTCCATAATGAGACCTATTGGGATGGAAGTTTATAATTGAGATCAAAAACAAGTTAGTGGACTCCAGATCACTGCTGTTCCCCCATCTGACTCAAATATTCAAATATGCAAGAAGGTGAGCTCATCAGTCTTAGCCAGGGATCAACATGAAGAGTTACCTAGTGAATGCAGATGGCTCAGAGCAATCAATGGTATAGCTCTCTCAAAGCAGTTTTCACTCTGAATGGTTGCTCTATGAAAAATATCTGCCTGAAGTGTGTAAAACTGTACAGAGTCAAAAATACAAAGATTCTGAGATCTTATAATCTTTAATCCTCCCAGAATAGGACTGTTCATAGTCCAGTCCCTACTTTTTGTTTAGTACAGAACAAAGGAAGATTTCTTGTACAGAGTGTAAGATACATTCTGTTTAAAGAAAACCTCAGTAGGTTTAGGAATCATTCAAATAAAGTGGATTAAATTTATGCTATCCCTCATTGTAGAGAGCATTAGTTATGGCTCCAGGTTTTAACTGATATTTCATCCTAAACCACAGTGACTAGATAAATGTTTAGAACACAGTAAAAGGCAGAATTACAGTGAGAGTAACAACAGCTAAAGCAGAAATTACAATATTCATATTTTCTGGCTTTTAACTTTAAGCATAGTCTATTTAGACAACTATATTATTATGCTGCATGGTATCTTTAAACATATTTTTCACATAAAATTAATGGTACTTACCATCTGGACAGTAACAGCCATCTAAACAGTGCAAGTTGCTGCCAAGACAATCTTTTTCAAAGGTGCAGGTTGGTGGACAACAACTGATACAATCACGGTGTACAAAGCTGTCTTCACACGTCTCAGCTAGGAAAAAAAAAAAGAACATTATTACATTGCACATTAGTGTAATTTCTCTTTCCGTACTGGAGAACTCCTATTTATCTGAATAAACAGTAGTGCAACACTTCTGGTATAGGTAATTATTCAGATCAGGTACAATGGATTGTTTGGAGAAACTGTAACAGATGAACTGTGACGAATCTCTCATCATAGTATTTCTATGTATTCTAGTATTTCATAGTATACTATGACAATGTCATAGTATTTAAATCTATTTATCAAATTCTTACATCACTTCTCCACTAGAAGTTATAATTTCTGTGACAGGGGAACGTGTGCTCATATCTCAACTAGTTGACAGTCCTGTGGATGAGACTGAACTGCATTTCATGGGTGGTGGTGATGACTAGAAGGAGCTGGATTCACTGTATTCATTCTGTTATAGAGCCAGTAGAGGCTGAAAGGTCAGCTGGGAAGAAGGGCAACATCAGATCTCAACAGATGTTTTTTCTTCCTCCTAGAATATGATCAGCATACATGAAGTTTCAAGCAATCTGCACAAACATGAATTTTAAATGGATCTGCATCAGATCACAATGGAATTAAAATATTCCTCTAGCATATCATTTACCTCATTTTTCACCAGCAACAGTGAAGCTGGATGATCTACTTGGGTGTCAGGTTTGAGTCCTATAGTAACAAATGTTGTCAAAATGGAATTATTTGAGATGGCTATGTGAGGTATTTCAAAGGTCACACGATATGCTTTATTAAAGAGTCTTACTACAGGCAGGAAAATCATCCCTCCAATCTCGCACAGGGGACCCAGCATGAGAGCATGCTCGAGCGTACTCTGTCACGGCTCTGCAGTATGTTTCATCATCGTCCACTCTGAAATAATAAAACAAGAGAGCAATCACCAAACTCAAATCCCATCTACAAATTTCTGCCACCAAACACTGCTCAGGATAGTTCAGTCAGCTGAGGCCGCTCAGCTATAGAGGCATACTTAGCGAAAATGCTGTGAAAAGGGATGAGCTATACTGAATACACTGCTGTGTTTTTATCAGTTGATCTCACAAAAACTTTTTTCATGTTAATATTACCACAATGAACAAAACCAGTAATTTATTACAAAATAAGAAAAAAAATATGCTTATGGTGAAAGAGAAGCATGACCTTGTCATGAAGATGTCAAGATCTATGTCTTGGGCTCTCTCCTTCCTGCATGACGTGGAAACTCTGACCTACACTGATAAGAGACATTCTGGGCCAAGTAACAAGTTCAAGTTTCTGATTTATAGTCAGTCCTTGAGCTTAGGTGAGGAGAACCCTGTTGGTAGACTCCTGACCTTGTGCTGAAGTGCTTGGCACCAGAAGCATAATCCACCAGACATTGTAGACGATTTCAAGGAGTTACAGTGCAACCTTGAACAAAGTCATTATCTCTGCCTTAGTCTGTGCAGAAGAAGCCGGACAGTGCACTTTTGCCAGGATCAAGTAAAGAGACATTCACCAATATTTAGGTAACCTCAAATTTTATTCAGATTCAAATCACATAAGGCAAGACACTACCATTTTTTTTACTGTGAAAGTTCAACAACTCCTGTCACTCACTGTGAAGGACCTGATGACAAAATGAACTAGTCACAGCAAGACATTTCTAGTAAAGCATGACCAGGACAGATTAGCTGAGTTTGTCTTTCAGCACAAAAGATCAAGCTTCCAAAATTAATGTTCTTGAGAATATAGTAAATAGTGTTTGTATTCTGCTTTCATCACATCTGTTACCAAATCAAACAGCACTATATTCTTCAGGACAGTGATCAGAATCTCTCCCAATTCTCCTTATCTAATCCAATTAAATGGGTCTTAATAGAAAGAATACTTGGCATATACAGTGGCCCCACAAGAAACATTGTAAACTTACACTAAGACACAAGAAGAGAGGTCTCTTTTATAAACAAAATAAGCCTAAATTAATGAGGTTCTCAGACACAGAAACTTTCTTCAAGGTTTTTAACATTCACACAATTCATATCAACACACACATGCAATTTGACAAAAATCAAATCCTCCATAACATCATGACACTGATTCAATGCCACATTTGAAAATTTGATTTTCATTGTTCTTCCTTTGCTCCTTAACATCATGACACTGATTCAATATCACATTTGAAAATTTCCTTTTCATTATTCTTCTTTTGCTAAGGAAGAGGCACAATAAACTCCTGAGTTATGAAGAGGCAGCTCAGCCCTTCTCTTAGCAAAATCAATGTACAGATCATCAACTTCAGGAAGCACACTTTGGAGATTTGCTTACAAACCCATATTCTTCCATTCTGACTTGGTAGCAAAACAGAAAATCAAAAATTCATTGAAAATGAACTAACAAGTTGTAATGGATGCTTCTAAATGATTCTTAGTCTTGTGAATTTTTCTGTATACTTTTGATTAAATTGATGATACTCTGAGAAGGCCACCATAGTATCTGGTATAATTCCTGCTATTACTTCTTAGTTATAAAACCTTTTCTAAAAAGGAAGTTATACATTGCTCAGTTTTGTTCAGTTACACTCCGGAGAACCTGTTTAGCTTGAATGACTGACATTAACTAAACAGGAGGCTGGAGCTAAGGGAAAAATACCAGGTTGCGTATAACACAAGCAACTGAGGATATGTAATTCCCACCAAAGCCAGTGACAGCTGAACTTTTAACATCTCTGAATTTACACAAACAAAGCAATTTTGAAAAAGTCTACTGAGTTAAATGACTTAGTAGTTGAAAGGTTACTCTGCTATATTTTTATCAGAAAAATAGTACAACTGTGTCAGACAAATGGACTTACTCTTCCAGTATCATTGACATTTCCCCCTGTAGATTTTCCCAATCTCTGCGTATTTTTGACTCAAGACTTTCAGATATAGGTATATTGTGTGTGTGTGGTTAGCAACTCTCTCTTCTGTCATTAGTGATTCTCCATAGATTTCTTTCCCAAGCATTTGTCTAGTCTTTCCTTGAATCTATGTAAACCTTTAGCAATCAAATTATTCCTTGGCAGGGACAAAGGCTGTGTGTCCTCTGGTTCCACAGTAAATCACCCACTGAGCGAAACCCCATCTCTTTCGCTTTGAACTCATTTCCTACTAACTTCACTCAATACTGCTCAATTCTTGTCTGAATAGAGAGAGTGAGCATTCATTTCAAGCATCAAAAATAAATATACAAGAACTCCATTCTTACCTGCAAAGATCATTCATACAGCTAGAAATATAAGAATATGGATCTATGCTTTCATGACAGCTGAAAAAAGGAAACTGTAGGAATATTTGGCACTTGAAGAATATGTCCTGCACATTGAGGAGAAACACAAAACAATAGTTAGCAAATACTTTCCGAATGAGCATAATTGTTTTTAGATTTGTTGAGCTAATCCAGGGTCCCTTATATTCCCATTAAAACCTGAGAATCTCACAGTCCTGTTTTATTATTATGTCTTGTTTATTGTACTTCCTAAAATTTGTCCTCTCTGTCTGCAGTGTCTTGACCGCATACTGCTGCTGCACAGAGCTGGGATGGCAGACTGAAAACTGATGACAACAACAACAAATAAAAAAAAAAAGGCATTTAATGCCAATCCAGGAACTGAGTATGGTACTTCTGCAATATTTCACAATTTCTAAAATAATGAGGTGTAAGATTCAGTTCAGGAAACTGAACCCAGGAGTAATGCAGCAATAAAGAGCTCTGTCAGCAGACTTGTACCACTTGGCACATCCTATCTGAACATTTGTACTCTTAAGCTAAACTTCTGAAGAAATCTTCAGATATTCCCTAGCAACAGCCCTGATCTGAACCTTCTCAAAGCCTCAACGAATTTGAGGTTTTTTTTCAGTGTGGTGCATATGGCTAGATTCTTGTACTGTCACTAGGTAGTGAAGATGAAAAAAAAATCATTACATGATTAATTTACCTCAGTGGATTTTTCATCAGCTGAGCAAGGACTGGAAAAATCTGAGGCAGTAGGTACACAAGCTGCATCATCTGGGGTTTGCACAGCCCAGCTATTTGCAAATTCAGCAATGTCTTCTGTATGTTCATCTACTGCATGAAAAGAACACCCAGAAAAAAGGTTGTCAACACAAGCACAAAAGGCATCTTGGAAATTTCTGAAAGTTTTAAAATATATTCATTACTTCAGATACAGATATGTTCAGAGTAGTGGAAGTGTAGAAAAATTTTATTTTTCCTTTTTAACTACAGGTAATATTTTATACCACATTTAAATGAAACAACAAAAAAAAAATAACATAATTACTGACAATTTTGTAACAAAAATTCAAAGAAGGACTGCAATGAATACCTAAGAAAGAATGCATTTATTTAAAATAATTTAAAGCTTTCATCATATTTAACAAAGCTCGGTTAGCACTATTATCTCACTCCTTTTCCCCTAGTGCAGAAAAGCCCTAAAACAAACACAATGCCCAGTTCTCCTTATAGCATGAGCAAGGGAGAATGAATGAATGTCATGCATAATTGGAAGTCATGGCAACAGGCAAAGAACATATACACAAGAACATACAAGAAAGTTGGCAGTAGAGGAACAGACCACAAATTTCCATATTTTTGCAGCAAGAACTAAATATTACATTTTCTGTATGTTCTTAGCTATGCTAAAAAGTGTGTATGGCCTCCACTTTGAAGAACCTTCCTGTAATTAGTATCTATGCTATGGTGATCTATACCAATGCATGGTTAGGAGATAGGATATTGGAAAGAAATCAGCTACAGTTTGTTTTGTATTGTTTTGTTTTCACAGGACTGGGTTATCCAAAACTTAATAATCTTCTTCCAGGACAAGTACAAAGTTGGACACTCTAGAATATGGAAAACTCCAAAACACAATAATCAGGTGTTTGTACTTGGATCTCAACAAATAAACAAAGCTAATATCCTAACCACCAATCTGATTTACTTAAGAAGCAGGGAGAGTTAAAACTTTTCTTCCTCTCTGACAAAAGAGCTCTTTTACACAGAAAACACTTCACAAACATAAAAGGCTTTTTTTTATGTTGTTGTTGTTTGTTTGATTGTTTTTATCAAGAAGTAAACCTGTTGGCATAATTCTGGTTCTGCAAACACATTTTAAAATGTTTTATTTTCATTTTGACATAGCTTGAAAAATCAGTTCTAAGTCTTAAAAAAATGCCACAAAATAAAATATTTGTCTTTTAAATAGTTTTATGCTCAGATACAGTCTCATATATCAAAGCAATGCAAAGATGCCGTTAAAGATGAAGATTAAGGAAACAGAAAAGGAGCTGATTTTTTTAAAATATGCTTTGAAATGGAGTATAACACGTCTCAGCACCTTCTTTATTTGCAGCAATACAAATACAGGGCATTCAGACTGTAAGACTCAGGCTAGATGTACAAACTTCCCTTACACTACTGTGGGAGTAGGTTAGCTGGGGGAGATAAATCATCATCCTGGGTGATTAATGACATTTGGAAACACTTAGAAAAAAGTTGCTGCTTAGAAGCAACTTGAATTAGCAGTATATTCTTGTGAAGATAGCAGAACTTCTTGCTTTGTGTTTGCACAGAGTCAAGGCACCATGTCATACAGCTGGTTCAAGGTTAAAGTGATTCACAGTGCTCTGGATGGTACACTACAATAATACTGTCATTTCTGACAATGCAAAATACTAGAAGAAATGACAACAGAAAAAAAAACATAGCACTGCAAATGAAGAAAGCTACCAGCTGCCCTACTTCAAATCTTTTATAAAATACATTTAAAGATACTGAAATTATTACTTTTGAAGAGATTGTGTGAATTTCCGTGAATTGTAAATCTTCCCTGAACTCCATTTTTATCCATTATTTTAGATCAACATTTTTAACTAGTTATTAAAAATACTATACCCTGGTGCGCAGAAGTTAATGTATGAAACAGGGAACATACTTCTGTCATGGTAGAAGACAAGAGGAATTTATATTGGGAATATTTTTAAAGACTATGCAAAGATACGTAGACTGCTTCTTCCCTTAGTAAGAAAGTCAAAACCCATTAACCATAATGAATAATGCAAAACAGCGGAGGGAAAACAGTTACTGTGAGGTAACCTTTGCGATTTAATGATCTGCAGGGACGTGGGACTTGATTTTCTCAGTAATTAACAGTAATAACAAGACAGTCCCATCTTTATTTCTACCAGACTGAGTAAAGGATTTCTCATATTCCCAAGCTTGCTCTTTTTTTGTATTAGATGTGAGTAGAACAAAAGTCTCTATAGACTACTCCCTATATAGAACTACAAAGACTACAGAATACTCTTATCAACTTAGCAAATCACCTCTTCCTCAGATACAGCATTGGGCAACTCCTAATTCTACAGGGTAATAAGAGACCCATAGCACAACATACCAACAGAGAGATATGAGGAACTTTCTGGAAAGAGCTTTAAAAATTTACATATTTCAACTCATATTTTTATGATGGTAATGTAAACAAATGACTCAAGATTGTGTTTTTTCCAAATATTAATATTTTGGCTTTTTGCTCCTTCTCCCTCCATCCTTAAACATAGAGAAAACCACAAGCATTTGTTTATTTATTTATAATTTGAAGGGACTTTCATCAGCTAAGATAAACATACCCCGAGTGCTTTGCTGAGCAAGAAAAGGCTTAAGCATACATATAAATACTTTCTTGAACTGTTTTTTTTCCCCCTCAACATTTTTAATGGCATTGAAGAGTAGAGATATTCTATTTTCTACTGAAATAAGATCTCTGTCTTTTTACATGATATTTTTAAAGTGAACATCGAAGCTGTTTAGAAAAGGTAAGCATTTCTAAGCTATTTACTTACTATTTTGCAGTATCAGGTCATCATATTTATTGCCATTAAAATTTCCACAGAGGCCACAAGATTTCCCTTTATGATCTTCTGTCAGTTTAATATAAATACCAGAGTTTCCATCCCAAGCAAGAGAAAAACCAAAGGTAGTTTTCACCAGAATATAGTCAGCCAATCTCTCAACGAAAACATTTCCAACTGTCTGAGGCAACATTAATCTGCAAAAATAAACAGCCTACTTCAAAGAGCTCAGATGAGATGAAGTTAGTGATAGAAAAATACCACATAAAATATCACCTTCTAACTCACTACACCCTTTTTTCCAGTTGTATACAGTCTCTTAATGGCCTCAAGTTGCACCAGGAGAGAGGTTCATGTTAGAAATGAGGAGACATTTCTTCTCAGAAAGAGTAGTTAAGCATTGGAGCGGGTTGCCCAGGGAGGCAGTGGAGTCACCATCCCTGGGGGTGTTTAAGGAAAGGCTGGACATGGTGCTTAAGGACATGATTTAGTGGGTGATATTGGTGGTAGGGGGATGGTTGGCCAAGATGTTCTTGGAGGTCTTTTCCAACCTTAATGATTCTATGATTCTTTGTTGCATTTTTACCATGTTCTTTTCTATTTGCTTCTCTGCATTGATCATCAAAAGTGACTGCTTTTCTACTGTATACATCTATCAGTTGTACTAATTCTAAGCCTGAAAGAATCTTCTTTTCAAAGCCCAGAAGGGGCACCTTAAAGAGCACATGACTTCATGAGCATGCTGTGTTGCCACAAGGAGCTCTGTGACACTACTAACAGTGTTCCTGGTGTGGTGAACACCAGCAGCCCTTCTGGGCAGAAGATCGATCATCAGATTAGATGTATGCCAATGGAGAAACTTACAGTACAGAAAATACTTTTGACCAAAAAAAGTACATCCTCTTCCTTCGGCCACTGACCATTGGAAAAAAATATTTCAGTATGATTTAATCCTAATCTTCCAAAATTGCTTCTGTTGGGATGAAGACAGATGGCACAGTAGCCATCAGTCTCAGATGTTATAGTATTATTACATCAAAGGTAATCTAATCTAATCACCTTCTAAGGTGATACAAAAAAACACGTCTTTACAAGTCTTTGAAATTTTCTGTACTTTATCTAACAGTAAAAAAATACTTATGATAGCCTTGTACTCATTTATTTATTTATTTTAAAAGGGTATATTTGAGGGTTTGATGTACCTCAGAAATGTGGAGTTTTTGCCCAAAAGGGCCAAAGAAGACTTAAGATCTTTGATTCAATTAGTTCAGGCTTGTTCATAAGAAGGTTGTGTGTTGAATTCAGTATAGCTGCACACCAAGCATAAATAAAGACTACCTTGTTCAAAATTGTATCAGGATGCACCAAAGATTAACTAGATTAGTGTGGTGTAGACCTTGTCTATACAAAATTTAGATGGTTAATCCTGAGGTCAGAGCTGAGAAGTTGAACACAAGGTTCATGAGGAGCACATGCTACCTTCATTCATGTATTACATGAACAGCATTACGTCTTTTCACACTAGCACTCTATCAGTCCCAATATAGAATATCCAGGGATCAGTAAAAATATATAGCAAATTATTTTCTCTGGTTGATGTCAAAAGCATTAATTTCCCAAACTTCACATTGTCTTTCCGCAATAAAATATTTGAAACCATCACTTACCTTTTTCCTTCTTTTCTTACTTCATGTCCTGAAATAACTATTTCTTCTTGGTTTGAAAAAAATAAGCTGACTGACCTCTGACAAGAATATACTGAACCATAGCAGTCAGGACTGTTATGAACCTTAGAGGGGAAGAATACACACACAGTTAGAATAAATGTTTATTCTCAACAATTTCATGCAAGTTTTCGTAAAGTCATATATGATAATTTATTTTTCTGTACATGAATCACTGAAAGAATTTTAGAGAGAAATATTTAAAACGTAAAAAGGTCATACTTACAAACATATGCAAAAATAAGTTCATGCTACTCAGTACTACTAAGAAACACAGCAAGTGCTTAACAGCACAAAGCATCACAAGTTAGTGGCTTAAACACTGTGTGAAATACTCAGGTAGTTTACATAGATGAACTTCATAGACACCATAGTGAGCTGTTTTATCACTGCCAGTGTAGGAGCTTGTTATTTGCACCTAGACACCCCTACTGCTCATTTTCTAGAGGTCTAGAGAGGACTACTGTGCAATACAAAAGCTCAGCATAGTGCCAGCATTCTCCGAGCCAGCTGAGACTGGCATCAGCTGATCCAGCATGCCCTCCTGAACCACTCAGGATTTGTTGAGATTTTGGAGTGCTCCCACAGATTACTGCAGGCATCTAACATAAACACATCTATTAAAACCCATTTTGCATTAGTTTCTCAGCATCAATGGAGAAGTGTAGGCTCTTCCAAAGTCTGCCTGTCCCCATTGTACATAGATAGGGTAGTGAGTCAGGGTGCTGCCTTAAATCTGACATCAGCTTCCCCAGTTTCAGCACAGAAAGGATCACTCAACCAGAGAGAGATCTGCAAAATAGTGTCTCACAACTATTGGCAATATGTGACTTCCATGACTGCCCACTACTAGGGGTGTTAAGCAAATCTCAGATGTGTACTTCTAGAAAAGAAAAACATGCAACTCCTATCTCAGTGAGCCTACAGATTTATGGCAATGAAGTAATCTCAAAACAAAAATAATGTTTTATCAGAACTAGGAATAGGCCAGCATGCCTCCTTTTTATAGCTTGCAGAAAGGATGCTACCTTTGCAGTCGGGCTTCCTTTCCATTCCCAGCCATCAGCCATGGCAGAGCATGGCTCCTGCCTTGCAAGAATGTCTGTATCCCCAGAGACAACAGGGCTTTTTTTGGCCAGGGTGCACTCTCAGGACATGAAAACCTCAGGTTAACTCTGACTGATGATAGGAATGCAGGTCTCCAACTTTCTGTGCATATGCTTTACCCATTTAATCACTACTACACAGTTTTGAATTACGTTGACAGTAGTCTAGGTGAGTCTGAAGGACATACCTAGTCCAAGCGCAAAACTCCCGCTAATCTATGCTATGCTAATCTCAGCGGAGCAGGAATACCCAAACTGGTGTGATGTTCTAGACTACTATGCTTCAAAAGCATATATGCAGGTTTTAGTAACGACTGAGGAGGCATGGGAATATGCTGTGAATCTTAACTACCATTACCTAAATTAAAATGTAGACAGAGTTTAGACAGCTCGAGCATGACTCCTCTGACCATGTGCGTCAGCTTTCTGCGAGAAGGATTTGAGCCGTGTTACCAATTTACTTGACAGTGCTGTGAAGCTAAATAGATGAGTAACTGTGAAACATTTTGCCAGCATAGTAATGGGAGCTGTAACTAGTAACTAGAGCTATCACTTTTGTAGAAAAGATTTATTGGTAAACACATACAGCGCTCACACATACACTAACTAATCTTCCTAGGCTGACAGTTAATGCTGGAAATAAAAAACAGTTACTTCTTCTCTGAGTGAAATAAACCAAGCCAGTAAAAGCATTAGGGTTTTTACATGTATAAAGAAAGTTACAATTAAAGACATAATAAATGTTACTAGTATTGACAGATGGTTTCTATGTAAGCCTGGCCTAAGACAGAAACACAATCAAGGAAAATCAAAATAGGTCTTGTGTTTTCTTCTGCTCTAGAGAGGTGGATTATTAAAACCAGAAAGACCATAATGTGAGCACTTGGCAAGATTTTCAGCTCTCCACTGCCCAGCTGGTTGTGACTGTATTGCTTCAGCATTACTTGTGACTTTTCTGAATAAACATTTTAAGTTTTTAACAAAGTATGGCATTTGTTCCAGCAATTGAAAGGTAATTTCTCTCTTTTCAGAGCAACTGGAATCCATTGAAATAAAGATTCTAGATTTTTAATATAATCTTGGGGTTTGCTATAGCATTTTCTGAAATCTTGTAAGAGATGATAGCTGCATGCAAAGAATTAAAATGAAATAATGGAAGGCAGATGTAACATCATTTGCCTATGATCTGAGTGAGTAGAAATGGCAGATTAATCTTCTTTAGATGCTAGTATTTTGGGGGACAAGAAATCATATGTTAATAGATGAAAACTAGTTCTTAGAGCAGGAATCAGAACCTAGATCTACATTTGCCCCTGTGATCACTGTGGCCACCACGGTTGCATTACAGTTAGGACCACTCTTGTTCCCTCTCCCCTGCCCAGTCAGCACCAAATCCCAACCATTGAAAAAAATACCATAAAGAGCTTATGTTCTCTCCCCACAGTAACCTACAGCCTGGTAATTAGGGCACGTTCCTTCAAAGAGGATAGAGGTTTGAACTCTGCCTGATCTCAAAATCATTAACCATGGATACCCATAAATCTGAGGAAATTACTAAAAAGAATGCCCCCTATACATAGGTCAAGATGAAGGCTTTTGAGCTGTTAACCTTCTCTGCATGACGCAGGGGTAATCCAAAATTAGAACACAAATCCACAGCGGGGACAAACTTTTTCATGGGTCAGGGGAGGTAGCTCCACATCCTCGCATGCCAATGGCTGCAAATCGGAGCTTGGTACGATTGGGTGCCCAGCTACCAGGCAGGTGACAGCTGTTTGCACTTTACTCAGCTACTCAATTTTTTCTACAATCTGACAGCTAAAGTTTATTGAAGTTTCCAAGGTCTGCCTTAAGACCCAATTTTGCTACACAGGATTTCCCAGAGAGGAGAGAACAGAGATCCTTTTTAGGAGAGAGGGAGTAAGAAACACTATTTTTAATATACTGACTCTGTTGATTATCATTTCATCAGTGTTTTGAGTTGCTGCACACATGCTTAGACATTTTCCAGCAGCATAGTTTTGTATTTAAGTAAGTAACGCTACAGTTTGATCTATTTATTGTCTCTCTACTTACTTTACTTATGAAATACAGGTATACTCAGTGTGTTATTTCTAATGTACGCTCACATACTTACCCAAACAGTGTACTGGGGTTCTGGAGTACGGCAGTCTTTTGCAAAAATATAGGAGCAATTTCCCGGAAAGTAGTAGTAGATGCCATCAAATGTTTCAAAGTGATACTGTCCCCATGACTTGCAAATCCCATCGCGGTCCTTACCAGTGTTAGGAACTGGAGAGAAAACACTGAGTTTACAACAAGCACAGTAATCAAAAATTGACAGGTGACAAAGGTGTCCACAGAAGTAAATGCTTAGAAAGGAAATAAGAGCTTATAAACAAAATGTACAAAAAGGATGAAAGATAACCTCACTTCTTCAACTTTATTTAAAGTCAGTACTTTTTTCTTTTTTTTTTTTTAATCTTTAGAATGCAGTTTTCGTCACATGCAATCATTGCAAGTTTTGGATTTGCTTTGGTAGAGGCATTTTAATTCTAAGCAGAAGCAAGGGATTAAAGTCCACTGAAGATCCAGAAAGATGATTCTTGCTAAAGGAGATTCCAGAAACCAGTGCATTGAAAGAGTTAATTATTTTATTTGCAGTAGGTCACTGCTAGAAAAATGCAGTGACTTTTTAGTTGTTCAGTTAACTATAAAAAAGCTGGCCAGCCGCTGACATACTAGACAGTGATCTGTCTCTTATGGCATCTATGAATCATCACAGACCAAATGTTAAAACGTAGGCATTTGTGACGGTGCTATTTCCCTAACATATAATATAATTTTAATCCATGTGTCTTCTAGTGGATGACATCCCTACTACAAAGGAATCACAAAAGTGCTGTTAACAATATTGTTTTAAAAACTTTCCCCTTAAATTTCACTTGAACCCCAAACTTGATTCTTTTGGCCCCACACTTACCAATTTGGCACCTGCTTCCTTGAGCCCGAAATAACTCACAATCACAGTCACCTGCCTCTGTGCAACCTGCTCCATTAAGGCACTCTTGAGAACATGAACCTGTAAGCAAGGACAGCAGCCTTTTAGTAGATACAGTATTTGGCAAACAAATTGAGACTCACATTAAATTTTTTTATTGTAAAATCATTAGCAGCTGTATTAGCTAAGAAAATTAACCAACAACAATCTCCAGTTTTTAACGTTTACTTAAATTTATCCTTTGTGTTTCTTGGTTAAAAGACAAGGTTCTCTTTTGGTCTGAGACTTGTACACTAACAAAGGAGCAAAAGGTCAACCTCCTCCCAGCAAACAAAAGGTCAAGTTCCCATGTAAAGAAACCAAATCCCAGTCCTCCTGGTCTTGAAATACACAGGACACAGATTATTCTAATTGACCAAATTCAGCACAATTTATGCATATGTTCAACTCCTCCCTCCTAGGCATTACAGCAAAGGGTATATTCAGCTTATGAACAGTCTGGAATGCATAATTTACAAAGTCAAAAACAGTTAAAAATAGCCCTCCATGCATGCTAAAACTTTTAAAAGGTTATTTCTGCTTAAGAGGTGACTGGAGTCAGAGACTTAAGATTCCATGGGAATGGCTTGTTTTATGTTATAATTAGTAATTGTTTCTAAATGCAGTTTCATTAAAGGGTTATGTGGTCTGCTTGGACGCTAAGACTTCACTGTCTACTAACCATTCACTGAGGTGGGTCTAAATCATAGTTCCCCAAAAGTGAAGGAGAAAGGAAATTTCAAATTTCAGGGTTTGAGATGGTTGATTTCCCTGTTGGGGAGGAATTAAAACCCTAGATACAAACATTTCCAAAGCTGCTTACAGAGATTTAAAAAGCATTGCAGAAAGCAGGAAGGCAATGAAATAAACAGGCCCTTCCACACCTAATGGAAGCCACTGTAAAGCTGCTAGTGACGCTAAATGGTAACAAAACTGGACCTTCACAGTAAAGCTTAGTTTTGAATGCTTAGTTTTGAATTTTTCCCATTTAAGAATTGCTTTCCAAATATGCACAGATACCCTGAAAGCACAGGGCAAAAAATACTGTTTATAGAACAGCATTAATGTGGAAAACTTTTTTGCTGTTACAGCTATGAACTATGAATTATACATATTCATTTACATGGAAAAATACAACAGGAAGCACCTACCCAGGCATACATATTTTCCAAGGATAGTGAAGTTCAGTTGCATACAACAAACATTTCTGCAAAATAACTTGGACCTGCTTTAGGTGTTTGGACAGTGCCTGAACCCCTCTAGGAGTAGCCCTGTGCTCATTGTCTTGGGTACAACTGTACATTCCCATAATCAGTTCATGCCTCTCAGACATACTTACATCCTCTCGCAAGGACAGAAAAAGTGGTAGTAAGAAAATTGTACTAGAAATAAACTTTAAAAAAATCAAAGGATTAGCTTAATTAGCTGTTCAGATTTGGTCATAAATCATTATTTTGAAAGTCTAATTTCAGTGGGAACCGTATGCTATTTAACATGGATAAAATGAAGTAATGAGTTAGTGTGGGGTTTTCTAGGGGACAAAACCACTGGCAACATGGGAAGGTGACAGGAAGGCAGCGTGTTCAGGGGCATCTCCTCCTGGGACGAGCAGCACTGACCTCCTGGCGGGCTGCGCGTCAAGGCCCCATGCAGGTGTGACCGAGGAGAGGCAGCTCGAACCTGACAGAAACACAAAAGGAAAATCAGTGTGTTTCTGCTTTATGAATGCACCACTATGAGCCCAGGGCCTTGCAGCAGCATTGAGAGAGGACTTTGAGGGTTATTTTAGCACAGTAGAGACACCTGTGGCTCGTCCAGCACAGGTCATGGCCTCAAGTGCTGTGATTGACAGCCCAGACTAGCAGGAAAGGCAGCGACTGCAGCACCTGGCACTTGGGGAAGAGAAGCATGGTTTCGGGGGGACGGGGAAGGATACGGCTGTGCCCTGGGGTCACTGCTGGCCTCCTCTCCATGTCTTCTGCTTCACCAAAGGCAACAAACCAGCAAGGCTCCACTGGGGGAGATTTGTGTTTACATTTGGGAGGAAGACTGAGGGCCCAGACAAGACTCTTGCCTTTTTTGCTTCCATTAAATACCAAATGTTTCTCCCCCTAACTCATGCCCTGTACCACTCCCCAGTCATCCAACTGTGGCCACTTCAGCTGTGATGGATTTCACATCCCCCTTGAGATCCTTCAGAACTCATTTCAGCTCGTCCAAAACAAAATGGGGGGGGGGGGGGGGGGGGGGAGGAGATCTTCCTGATCTGCATCCTGTCTTGTATAGGAACAGGGGTACTTGGGACTGTAAGGAAGTCCTGGATCTGACCCAGCACTCTGCTGTTGCAGTTTGTCACGTCACATCATCCCTTCCAAGAACTAATCAAGTTCCACATGACAAGCACTCTGGGGTTTTTGCCCCCACAAGTACGGTTGGGAAGTTTACCAGGGTGAAGTGCTGGGCAGTTAAATATTTCCCCTGTACATTTATTCATGGCCATTTTTAAATCTTTTTGTTTTACAAAGCTTTGCCCTTTTTCTTAAATAGCTCTTCATCCCTGCTTTGTTTTGTTGTTCTGTTTTGTTGTGTTTTTTTTTAAATCCCTCTCTGATATATTACCAGAAAGCAGTTACCCTTCCATGCTCCCCATATGTCTAACACCAGCCTTCAGCAGCACAACAGAGCAAAGCAACTTGTTTAAGCCTTCACTTGCAAGATACTCTTTCTTCGCTCCTTCTGCTAGTCCTTCTCCATGTCTGGAGCTTAAAATAATGGATCTCAGGATAAACACAACTGTACAGTAAATGGTTCAGGTGAAGTCCCACCAATGCCTCATGCAGTGACATAAATACTTCCCTCCTCCAACTGGAAATACTTTGATGCACCCAAGTAGCACAATCCATCTAAAACCAATCTGAAATGGACCTCACCAGCTCACCAGAAAGCTGTTCCAGGGTCCATCATTAGCCAGAGAGGTTCTCCACCACCCCTGCATAAAAACACCCCTCTCCACATCCTCTCTTGGTTACCCTGAGCCAGGCCTCTCAGCAAAGCAGCTTTTTGCTTTTGTGTTGTTTTGGGGAGATAGAGCTTATTTGCTGTGACAGCACACTGTCCTACTGAGCACACTTCTGGACCACCATCAGTCCCCAGAGCCCATTTCCCTCAGAAGGTGTCTTCCTAGTGAGGAGAAGAGGCATGACTCACCTCAGTGTTATGTTTCATACTGGCTACCTTCTGACTTGGTGAGGAGACACAAAATTCTCCAAGGGACATAGAGAAAATGATTTGTGGTTCTGTTGCAGCCTGCCTGCAAGACCCTGAGAAGATGCTTTGGGCTCCATGCCTGCCCCTGTAAAAAAGGGCTGTAACATTTGCTCTGGCTCTGTAGCCCAAGATGTCTACCCACAGGGGAATGAGTTTCCCCCTATACTATTAAATTGTAGTCAAACATCACCTTTGTGCTGCATAAGGCAGCAGTACAGAGCGTGGATTGAGGAGGGACAGACCTCAGGCCGCAGTGGTGGGACCGGGGCCTGGGCCGAAGCTGCCACCATCACCACACCACATGCAGGCTCCTTGTCTACAGCCGCCATTGTGCTTTTCATCAAACACTAACAGCTTTCTAGGGCTTTCTGTTCGCCTTCGCAAAAGGCAGAAGAACCACGGTGTTATTTCCCATGGTGTGCGTCAGTCGGTCTATCAGGGTGGGTGATTCAGAGAGCGTTTCGCCAAGAGCGAATGAATGTGTGAGGCCATGGGTCTTGGCTGGAGGTGAGCAGGTAGGGAACAGCAGCTCCTCCTCACCGTCCTCCTGTTACCACAGCCTTGCTCCTTACAAAGGCCCCATTGTAACAACAGCAAAGCCCAGAGCAGAAAAGGGGGAGGCTTTCCCCACCCTCCCCCTTTCGGAGGTATAACCTACCTCTGCTGTTAAGAGATCTCTTTTCTGTCGAGTTGCATTAAACTCATTTCTGGAAGAAAACAAAAAGGAACCTGTATAATCGAAGGTCCCTGGAACAGCCTGAATAAGCAGCTCCCCAGAGAGAAGTGTTTCTCTCTGATTACCATCACTTATCAAAGAGGTCTTTCTTGGCTTAACATTTAAAATGGTGATTTTTTTTTCATGGTCTCATTTTACAGAATTCAATAGTGCTCCAATCTCTGCTCTCAAACGTGGGATGCTTTATCAGGGAGGTACATGGGGCTTATGAGGGAGAGGTAAGCAGGCAAAATAAGCTTATATGACAGGATACAAAATTGCAAAGCAGTTTCATAGGTACTTGACAGTGTGTGTGGCAGCAAGTTCCCCCAAGTGTGATTTGAATATATTGTGACAGAGCTTTTAATAGCAAAAGATGGCTTGCCAGCTATAGCTGACTTAAATTTGCAATTAAGTTTAGAAACAAGGGCAGCAGGCTATAAAACATAGTTTTATCAACAGTCCAAGATGGCATATTATTTGATATGCATGTGTGCTCACTAGATGCAGAGGTCACTAGACATCCAAAGCTATGTCCAATTGGAAACTTCTACTAAAATTGATGGCATAGTTCCCATTTAATTCAATGGGATCAGGAACATTCCCTAGTTTGGGTTTTGTTTGGATTTCAGCTTCTACATGAAAACTTGTATTGAAAATGTTTATTTTATGGCTGTATAGCACTTACTTTTCTGTGCTTCAAATAGCAGCTAGGATTTTATCATGCAATTAAAATTGTAGAAGGATACTCATTTAATGTATTTTTCCAGACATAAAATAATGATCTCATCCTGGTTTCATTCCATTATTCCACTAAGCTTTCTTGAGACCATAGAAGTATCATTTTTCATAAGTGCCTTCATTTTTCAAATAGAGGATCCATGCCTGTTGTGTAAATTCTTTGAAAAGAGATGTAAACATTCTGAAAGTGTGTTTTACATCCAATGCACATGTACTTGACATCTTACATGTCAAATTCAAGACTATATTTTACTTTCTAACTTACGCTATATCAGATAAGCCTTATATGTTTTTGTTTTATTTGTAGAACTTGACAAATATGGAATAAAAACTTACCTTGAAGTTCTTCTCAAAAGAGAAAGCTTGCAATAAGATCCTGTAGATTAAAAAGTCATTACGTTAAATGTTTTTCTACAGCCTCACTCTGCATTTGGCAAACAACACTACTGAAATTTGTTCTTTAAAAAATGGCTAATGATCCTGAGTTTTCCAGAGCACTTTTACATAAACTTTTTTCTCTTCCTAAGGGACCTAGCAACAGATGCTTTCCTTCCTGATAGCTTGATTCTTTCAAGGGCTTATCAACCCCAATTTTCCACGGTCTAAACTCTGGTAAATACTACCACCAAAAAGAGAGAAGAGTTCTTAGTTGTTCAGAGCCTCAGACCAAATCTGATAAAATTACAGGAGGTAATTATAAGTACAAGGGATACTCAGAGCTATCCAGAATCAAGCTCCTTCGGCAGTTAGGTGTAATCATTTTCTGAATATTACTTGCAAAATTCAATTGTAATCCGGTTACTCTCTTTCTCACATTGTCTTAGAAATCTTCATAATGGCTGCAAATAAACTATCTGCAAGACCCATCTAAAGTGAATATACTGGTTAAAAATAGGATTGTTTCTATAACCAGAAGAGCAATTATTTATTTAAGCATTCCAAAAATGCTTAAACAAAGTGCAGGTGCGGTCTGATGAAATAAAATCATACCTTGTTGAAATTCATTACCTGCTTACTCATCTGACAGTAGTGGCAAGGAATAAACGAAACTTAAACATAGTTCCTTGACAATTATTTTGTAACAAAATTCAGACATAGAAAATGTGTCTTTTTAAAAAATAAGAGCTATATTTTAGCTTCAACACCTGTCAAAGAGAAAGGAGATATGTAAAATGGGTTATTTAACCTATGTTATTGTTTCTTGAATTCCAAAAAGGGTTAAAAATATTGTTTGATAATGATAGAAAAAGAAGTAGCTGTATTAATAAAATATTTAGAGAACTCATTTTTAAAGTTAGTATTTCTTCAGAAATGGAATAAAGTTCTTACCTTGCAAAGAGGACAGCAGTGAATGAAGCAAAAATATACTCCACGGTATCATTAAATTGAGTTTTCCCACAATGTTCATTTCAGTATAACTTGCTAATAGGAAATTTATCCAAATTGATGGCTTTGATTATGATGGCATCTTATAACTACGTATTCCTACAGTGTGTTTAAATCCTTTCAAAGTTAAATAGTTGGATGCATTATTTGAAATAATACAACGCAAAAAGGAAAAAAGAAGACATCAAGCTTGGTAGATATATACAGCTTCAGGAGCTTTGCAAATGTTGCATACAACTTTCTGGCTGCATGTCTCTCATTAGTAATGCGTGGTAACTCCTCAGCAGAGTCTGTATTAGTTACACTTTTGCTAGACCTGCGAGTATTACTCCTCTGTTGAGCTCAATCGGCCCTTTATAACACAGAAGACAATGACATAGAAAGAAATTTTGCCATGTCATGATGGTCTGAGAGATCCTTCAGTCGTCATTACACCTTTGTGTGCTTTGCGGCTTGTGTTGATCTCTGCCCTTTGCTTCTTATAGTGAAAAATTTTAGCAAGAACCTCCAGTTATATTAATGCATAAAATATAACCAGATCATTTTGGAGATTAACATATGAATGTTCCTCATCTGTTCCAAGAGGAGAGACAAAAAAATCGATGAACCAATACACTTGGATTTTTAAGAATATTTGAGATACATTTTTGTGTATAGTTTGCTCCTGTCATGAAAGAAAACTTCCCAGCAGATAACTGTATTTCACTCTCATTAAAAAACTTGTTTGGAAATTTTCATATTACCAAAAAGGAGAAAGAAATCAACGGGGCCAGGGGGTTTTGTTTCTAATTTTCATTAAAATGGAAAACTGTAAATTCACCAAAATTTAACACGAACATATATTAAAATGGAAAAAACCTTACCCACTTTACTCTAAACATTAATAGAATCACTAAAAAGTGCAGTTTTAATGACACATATAATGCTAATTGAAATTACTACAACTCACTTTCATTTGCAAAGCCTATCTTTTGTCTTACACTTCATTCTTCCTAGCATGCACTTTGTAGGATGCTGGGAGCATTTGGTTGTGAACCAAAATAAAATTCAGAAGTTTTTGGTCTCTCTCAGGTAAAAATTTCTCCCATCAACTCTTTTAGCCCTTTCTCTCCCCTTCTCCCCTGCTGGACTGGAAGAGAGGGCAAAGGAAAACATACAACCTCTCCAATCACAGTCAAAGACAAACCCTTATGCCCACACAGCAGTACCCATGCAGGTTTAGGATCACTGGTGGCCTAAGGACAATTATTGCAAACTGATGTACATTATTACAGTACACTGTGGTTCCAGTATTTCTTAAGATTTAGTTTTATTACTGACTGTATTTAAGTGACTCTGGATGCAGTTTTCTACAAATACATACATGCACAAAATATTTACCAAACAGCCATTGAAATGGGTTATCTGTCCATCTTGTGTTTCATTATTCTGTAAATCCTAAAGGAAACTTATTTACACAATTCACATTTCAAGGAGATTTTTGCTGTTTTTACTTTTGACTAACTCCAGGCTGCTCCCACTCACTGAATATGCTTATCTGCAGCCAGTCTGCATCTTCCAGCTTATTTTCATCTGCTCCACAAGATCCAAAACCACTCCAGTCTGCAAACTGAAGTAAAAGAATTGAGTTCCTTATCCAAATTAACACACTAATGTAGTCATAGTCACAGATTGCAAACATTTAATGGGGGCACCTACCCTGTAGGAGGTGGCAGAGGCTAATCAACATTTCATGCTCTCATAAATCTCCTGTTAGAGGATGATGCCTTGAGGTTGCTGTCAAGCTGAGATGAACCCAACACAGCATTAGAGTTTCCAATTTCCATTACCAGTCTCTGAGTTATTTTCCTTTGAAGCTATGTCTGGTGTAGAAACCATTTCAAACTCTTATAAGAAATCTGATCTGGGATTCTTCCACTCCTCAAGATGATATTTCACACCATGTTTCATATGTGGCATCAAAAATAATAAAACTTTCCATTAATATAAATTAACTCTTTTGATTTAGCAGAAGCCATTAAAACGACTTTTTGTTTGTTTGTTTTCAATTTTTATATAATAAAGTTGAGGTAATATTCAGGGAGTGTTAGTATTTCATTGTTGTTTGACTTCTAATGACTTAAAAGTAGGCCAAGCCTCTGCAGCTGTAAAGGGTCTTTTTAAGAGTTAGAGCAATAGGTTTCATTAGGTTTGGATATCTCTGCTCAAGGCAGGGTAGGAAATAGCACGGTCCCAAGCACATGAAGGACATTAGCTAATAAGGAAAAAGAATTATTCATCCAAGTACACTGAACTGTAGCTCATAGGACTATATTAAGAAAGAAAGAAAAAAAAATGAATCAAATTATATTCAAGCAAAGACAAATTATCTACACAAGTAGTGGAATACTCGCAGATTGGGACTTCTGGACAATGTGATCAGAAACAATACATTAGAAAATAATCACTTTAGTGAGAAAAAGAACACAATACAGAAAACGTATTGGCCTACACTTAAATTCTGGTGTCATATTTTCAAGTTACAGATTTTTCTTTCAAAATTAAATCAGAAGTTTTCAACACTAATATTTGTTTATTATAGTCAAAATAAATTTGCCCAAGATTTTCCAACATAACATTTTGAGATGACTTAATTTTATATGCAGCTTATGCATTTTATCAGGATTATAAATAATGGCTGAAGAAATAACAGCCTTCAATGATCTTGGGTTCAAGCTTGCCCTGTTTTGGACTTGGATCCATTATCATCATTAACAAAATACGGTACTTTCTAGAGCTCACACTTCAACCTTCACTGAACTGGTAATTGAGTAGTGTGTGCAGTTTTGGGCACCACAGTACAAAAAGGACGTAAAACTATTGGACAGTGTCCAGAGGAGGGCTACAAAGATGGTGAAGGGCCTAGAGGGGAAGACGTATGAGGAGCGGCTGAGGTCACTTGGCCTGTTCAGCCTGGAAAAGAGGAGGCTGAGGGGAGACCTCATTGCAGTCTACAGCTTCCTCACGAGTGGGAGTAGAGGGGCAGGCGCCGATCTATTCTCTTTAGTGACCAATGATAGGACCCGTGGGAATGGTGTCAAGCTGAGGCAGGGGAGATTCAGGCTGGACATCAGAAACAGGCTCTTCACTGAGAGGGTTGTCGCACACTGGAACAGGCTCCCCAGGGACGTAGCCATGGCACCAAGCCTGTCGGAGTTTAAGTGTTTGGACTGTGCTCTTAGTCATATGGTCTGAATTTTTGGGTAGACCTGTGTAGTGCCAGGAGTTGGACTTGATGATCCTTGAGGGTCCCTTCCAACTCAGGATAATCTATGATTCTATGGCATTTTCAATGAATAATTAAGTGGGACCACATTCTGATGTGTGCACCTGATCTTCCTAAGAATTAATATCAGTGAAGCTCATGAAAGAGCTGGGTGATACAAGATTAGGGGCATTTCTTCTGTTCCAAGAACTACCTCCACAGCTGCTCAAAAACCTCACTAGGGGTTTGAAGATCAAATTGTATTTCTTTGTGTAAGGGTGTCCTTGGCCAGAGCAAATGCTTAATCACCAGAGCTTGATTGACATCAGGAAAGGAGAGGGAAAAGGGGAAAGGAGAAAAGGGAAAAGGGAGAGGAGAGGGGAAGGAAGATTTTTGTGAAAATGTTTTCTCCTTACATCTTCCCACAGCTTAAAACTTCACGTTAATTACCCTTCCGCAATGAAGTTAAGCCCTCTAGTGGTTAATCGGCCAACAACCATTTAGAATGAAGACCTCCACCACCCAGGCAGACACTAGCCCAATTCCGCAAACATTTCTCATGTAGAAAACAAGTTTGTGGGAATGACATCACTCTCCAGGATTAATAGGGCATTTTCGTAGGATCAGAGTTCAGTTCAGAAAGCATTTTTATTATGTTAAGAGCTTTTTGTCTGAAGAAATAACACACAGATATCATCTCTGGATATATTAGTAGCAATGCAAGTTTTATTTTCAGCCTTTCCATAAAAGAACAACAAAACAAACCCCCCCCCCAGTTGTTACAAGCTGTTCTGTGGGCAGCAAAACTGATAAATCAGGTTTCCCCATAACTGAAAACACCCCTAAGGTTACTGGCACTGAGTATTCCATTTCCCCTGCCCCTGAGTTTCACATCCCAGGAACTCTGTATCCCCCCCTTTTCCCCTGTGTCTGGCTGGTCTAAGAGCTAGGCAAGGATCAGTTTTGGACAAGCCACAGCATAAGGTATGTATGTGCCAACTGGCAGACTAGTACACATTTCCTAAGCACTGAGTGAGCCATTGCTTGTCAGTCACCACACGAGCCAAACAACTAAAAGGCTTATTTTTCCTCAGCTGAAACTAATTAACATCCATCAAGATGCCAGTTTTCACAAAACTCACGGGAATTCAGTAATCAAATTTGAAGTTATCCCTGCATAGCATCTTTTCCTTAGAAAGCCAAGCTGCAAGTCAGAACACTGCAGTTCTCAGCAGTCCAAGAGCTAGAGTACTTTGTGAGCAACTCTATTACGAGGAACAGACTCTGAGCAACTTGCTGGACAAGAAATGGGTCATATCTGAGGATGCAGAAGGGAGGGACTGAGGAAAGCAAACTATTCATCTTGCCAAAGAGACAGCAAGTGTCTGGAATTTAATATATCATTCACTTAGCATAAGACAAAAAATCCTGGTATTTCAATTGGCAATAGAATAGGCAACAGTCCCCTCCAATGAAAGTGTGAAAGGTTTGAATAAGTTTTCTACTTCCATTCAGGTCATGTATTGCAGTATTTTGTGGCGGACACTTGACAGCTAAAATGAGAGATGGACGGAGAATTCTTTTTCAGAAGGAATTTGTTCAAGTTACACGTTTAACTCTTGAGTAACTACACTTCAGTGAGAGTAGTTTAAACAAAAGCTTTATCCAGAAAAAGCAAAAAGATAACAAGTGCCAATGATTATAAAAAACTATGAGTAATCATAGAATCATAGAATCATAGAATATCCTGAGTTGGAAGGGACCCTTAAGGATCATCAAGTCCAACCCTTGATACCGCACAGGTCTACCCAAAAGTTCAGACCATGTGACTAAGTGCACAGTCCAATCTCTTCTTAAATTCAGACAGGCTTGGTGCAGTGACCAATCGTTTTCCTAAACTAGAGCAAAAGGACAATATTGTGCTATTATCTCCAGTTCCCCAACTCAACTCAAGGAAGTCAGTTTAACTTTGTATAGACTTGGTACACTGAAATAACAGCCTTAAGTGAGAGAAGAAATATCACATTTCAAAGAAATCTGGACAAAAATCTGGAGTATCAAGATGCTCATATAACAATTTCAGTATTGTCATACAAGTGTAAAGCAGACAGGAAAAATATCCAGCTACAAGAGAGCAGGAGAGCAGAAGCTAGGCTATTGGTTGACTCGTCCTCAGTGTTTCTTCCAGTCCCTCTCCAGATTGGTTTCCAAACAGGAAACAACAGTACGGGGCTGTTTTCATGCCTGTGGGGTCAGCTCATTTCCAAGGTCTCATTCAATCACTTACAACTCTTCCAAGGGACAGAATTAGCCTTTCCAACAGCCTTGACACATCCCAAGTTTTACTCGGAACTTAACTCTTCCTCTTCCTAACCAGAACACTTCCAAAATGAAAATCCTCAAAGCTTCAGAAGATGAGAAACTGGAACTTCTCCAGCATTTTATGTTTCATAAACACACACCCTAGTTATGATCTTCCAAACTACTGTCAGATTTTCAGCTCTGAATTTTTCACACATATTTCCCTAAGGACTTCAATCACCTCACCTAGCTCATGACATGAGCAGTCTGGCTACCAAATGGATTTTACTATTATTAGATACAGTTCTCCATGTCTGTATCCACCTGTGTTTGTAATGAGCAAACATGGTTGAAAGATGAAGTGAGCCCCAATGTGTTTTGTAAAACAAAGCCCTTTTTATGTTTTACAGTTACAAAAAACTGTTTTTGAAAGTAAATTGTGTTTACTTCAAAAGTTTCCTATATTTAGACATACTAATCCAGAAAACTGTGCCTCTTATTATCTGGTAACAGCTGGTAGGGCAAGAGGTCATTCTCTTCATACATGAACATATATAATTACTTTGGTTTTGACAATGTAAACTTTAAATAGAAATTTTAAAATAGCATAGTCTAAAGTGTATATTCAGACGCTGAGGGAGTTGCCCTGAAGGTGGTAAATTATTTGCCACTGGCCATCACGCATGCATCAACATAAGCAGTGCGTGCAAATGCAGTACTGTCACTTAATACTCCATGTCCACATTTGGGACTTTAAAAAAAGTGGTTATTTCAAATTAATATATAACAGAAACAAAATTCCATTGCAAAAACACTAAGTGCCAACCCCAAAGTATACAGAGATGCTTAATGCAGCATTACTCTAGGGTGGCATACTAAGGCAGATCACTTAAGATGTTACCAGCTAGGAGTCAGACCCACTCCCACACATTGCATGCTGTCTGCAACCAGACTTTAACAGACATTTTCACATGGGAAGAACACGGGTACTTATCTCCACCCATAATACCAGGACAATCCAGGTCCCCGAAAAGGTCCACATTTGTTTGCTTATCAGAAATGCAAAGATTGGAGTCTGCTTCAACAAGCTGTTGCATGTACCCACCCCACCAGCCACCCTGCCCCCCCAAAAATCAATAGGATGTAAGCCTTTTATGTTCTGGTAATTTACATTCTGATGTACATCCATAGCAGAAAACTGCTGTTCTTTCCTGAGACCCTGAAGTCTATCAAGACTTCCTACGAAGGGATCAAAGAGAACTGCCAAAAGCCCTGATTTTACTTCAATATCAGTGGATTTGTGAATCAATGTAAACTGAAAATCTATTTACCCACACAGAAAAAACACAATTTATAAGCACGGAATTTATCAAATTCTTTGTCTTTATTGACTGTCACATGACTGTTGACCAATTTTAACGGTAAGACTTCTGGTAGCGTGCACGAGCCCCAGGTCCTCCAAATTTCTTGGATTCACAACGGCGAGGATCTGCAACCAGCAGAGTCCTGTCGTACTGGATTAGGATATCCTTGATCTCTTTCTTGGAAGCTTCATCAACATCTGTTTAGAAAAAAAAGATTTCAGTTTTAGAAATTTCACAAGGAACAAAATCTTGGGATTTTCACACCTATCAGAAGCCATACATTTCCACTTCAGGCTAATATAACAATCAAAACAACGAACTTACATTTTTGATAATAAGCCACCAATGCTTTGGAAATAGCTTGACGGATAGCTGTTAAGAAAGAAGATGGATCAGTAAGGATTGCAAATATATTTAAAACTCAAAATAAAACACAAAGTGCCAATTATCTGAGAAACTTGCTGTCTTGTTCTCTGCCAAATTGTCCTTCCCCTCCTTCATCTCCTCTCCCACATACTCCATGTGACCTTTATTTTGGCAAATCTGAAGAAACCTGTGCCAAGAGGCCACCCACAGTTCACTTTCTGATTCAACAACTGCTAGCTAGCCAAGGAATTGTACATGGGCAGTCCTGATCACCTTCTTTAAAATACAAACTTAAAGTTATCTTCTACCAGGCAGGATTTTCAAATCCTTAGAAACACAGCTCTCTAAAATATCTAGAATTTTCAGCAAGAATAAAATTTTTGGTGAGTTCAAATTCTAAAAGAGGCAAAATGCACAACAGGATGGCATGAGTAGTTGTCAGCATACCTCGGTAAAACAAGCCTGTAACATAGCCACCAGAACACAAAACAGGGCTATGGGAGTGACTGTAAACATTTTGTTTGGGATCAGCGTTCTGATGAAAAACTGAATTTTCTGAAAAATTAACACAACTTAAAAGACTGAAATGTGTCCCCGCTCTTCCAAGTGTTTTCAACTGCACTTCACTGATCTATACCCAGACTGTAACAGCAGAACAAATCTATCATAGGTAAAGAGCAACCCTATCTAATGCAAGTATGTTCTCAATCTACTCCGTAAGAGGAAGAACCACCTAGCTCTGGAGGTCAGATGAAAGATGCTTCTGGACAACTTAAAAACTTACAGTTAAAAACATAATTTCTAATGATAAGCCCCCTTCTCTGCCTTCCAAAAATCTTTGCGTTGAGGCACACTTCCAATTATTGTGCTGCAAGATGCAAAGATCCGTTCCTCAAATCTCCTCAGAATTCTCCTTAGAATTTCACAAATTTTCTTCGTTCAACTTATTCCAGATGTTACAACTCCGCAAACAAAATATAACCACTAAGCCCATACAAAAAGCTGTATTTGAGTACTGAAACCAAGATGCACAAGCTGCTACTCTCAACTCAGGACTCTCACATGCGCAGTTTGACCTGTTCTATCCCACACCGAAGGTTCCGCACAAAGCCTTACCGTAGATTTGCGCTACGTGGCCACCACCCTTCACACGGACTCTGATGTCAACACCAGCAAATCTTTCCTTCCCCAGGAGCAGGACAGGTTCAAGCAGCTAGAAAACAAAACACAATAAAGAAGTTAATTTGTGATCAGGGACAGCATGGCCTAGAGCCTGTAGCAGGTTTACAAAATGTGAAGTTACTAAACATTCTGAAAAGCAGAGCCTTGATTTTACAAGTACACATCCCACGTAAGTGGGACTTGTACATCTCTTGCAGCGTTCTTTGACATCTACTAATACCGTTTTAAAACTAAGTTGTTGGGTTTTTTTGTTTAAGTTTCAAAAGGCCAAACAACTATTCTATTAAGTTCTAATGAATCTTTTGAACAGGAAGCTTTGAAGTTTCCTGTTTCAATGTAAAAAATTGATTATCTCCTGAAAATACTTCTGACAACAAAATGCATGGTAATTGACTTTACATAATTTTGTTCCACAGGACTTCGTATCATCTCATGCTCATTTTAGACTCTTTGTGTATACATATGTATGTTTGAACACATCAAAGTTAAATCACTTTATATGGTATAAATAAACTATGTTAACCCAATTAAGCAAGAATCCCTCTGCCAACAGCACAACTATGACAGGACAATTTTCTGCGTTTTCTGCAGTGTTTACATTTCTACACACAAAAAATATTTAGTACCACCAATAAGGCAATCTACTCTTTTCCATACTCAAGCAATTAAGTGGATAAAGGTATTTTAATATCCAAGCAGGTAGGAAGGCTGGGTGGATGCTTACTTTATACTGCAGAGTTCTGGGCTCAATCATTTCCAGAGGTCTTCCATTCACCTTAATGAGGCCATTTCCTCTTTTGCAATGGGCAACAGCGGTTGCTGTTTTCTAGAAGTCCAAACACATGTTTGAAGCACTTAATTTTTCACAGTAGCAGCATAAAGTAAAACCTTCTGAAAATTAAACAGTCTAAAATCTTATTTTGTGCTGAATATTAACACCCCTCAAAAAACAAAACAGTACCACTTCTTACATTCCAACGTATTCATTTAGAGTACTGTATGACCACCTTAACGAGATTATAGTTTTCTGAGAGTGGGAGAGATACCCAATCCGTTGAGCAAAACGTTATTTTTGTGGCCCACCTCTTCATAAAAGCATGCAACCTACGACTTATGGATCGATTGAATCCCCCCACCGCAAACTTTATTTCCCAATTTAACACGGCTCCCGGGCACCACAGCGGATGATCCAGGCAAGCCCCCAACGCCCCCCGTGAGGTGCCCTGAACCAGCGGGGCCGGGCCTGCTCCCTGTGGGCACCAGCTCCGACGGGCCCACCGCGCCACGACACGTGGATGCCGAGCAGGCCTCGCTAGCGCCGGCCCTGCCGCATTGCAGCTCCGGGGCACCACTCCCGGGGCCGCGCCTGGCTCCGCCGCCGCCGAGCAGGGGCCGGGTGGGCGCCGAGAGCCTGGAGGCCGCGGCCTAGTCCTGGGGGGGAGGCGGCAGGGGCCGCCCTCACCTTCCTCCCGAAGACCTGGACGCTCTGCAGGGGCCCCTTGGCCGGCATGATGACTCCTGCAAGAGAGAGGGGCGCGGAGTTAGCGCGGTGGGGGGCTGTGGGGGCGGTGTGGGGCGGCGGGGCCCGGCGGCGGGGGGAGCCCGGCAACGCTCACCCTGCCTCGGCGGCTGTGCGGCGAAAAGGGCGCACGGGGCCGCCCGGCCGCGCCTCAGGGGCGGCCCTGCCGCAAAGTGCGCCGCGCTTCCGGCAGCGCGACGCAACGCCGCGCCTCCGCCAGGCTGCGCTTTACGGCAGCTTGGGGGCGGGGGCGGTTTTTTTGTTTGTTTTTTTTTTTTTTAATAAATATGTGATAGAAACAAAATTCCTTTGCGAGAACGCTCAGTTCAGAGGAGATTTGTCCCTGGGGGAGCCGCGCAGCCCGTGCCCTGGGGGGGTGGTGGTGGGGTCACTCGCTTTCTGCGCAGTAACGCGTCGAGTGTGGGCCACACGCAAAAGCAGTGTTATTGCTCCTCTGAGTCTGCTAAAATGCTGGAGAACATAAACCATTAGACTTTGTACTCCGCAGTAACATCACACACTGAGTCACGTTCAGGCAGTTCTTCATACCCTCATAAATAGTCACCAACCATTACGTTTAAAATCAGAGTTCTGCTTACGTTCAGGGATTCAAGCGCTCAGAGCATTGTCAAATTGACCTTTTATCTCCGTTTTCATTTTCAGTATGTCATAAAACACGGAATTTAAGTCATTTTCAGGCTGTAATATTTTTCTTCTACTGTTTGTATTCAGTATGAGAAATTCTCCAGAAGGACAAAAGCCGAAGCTATCAATTAAGCGAGGTCATGCCTCTTAGGTATTTTAAACAATAGAGATTTAGATTACTGTGATTAATGTGAAAGTTGACTGCTCAAATGAAACAATCAGTTCTTCTGTCTTTGGACAGAATTTTAAATACTGAACATTAGTCATCAGTCATGTGAGGATTTAAACAAGCACTTAGCTTTATGCAATTTGAGTGATTAGTTCTCTCCAAGTGAATAGTGCTGTGCAGAGCATGTAAGATTTAGCACATCTCAAACCCTCAATTGTACAAAGCTTCAACATGTGACCTGAAAAGTTTCTTTCTTTTTTTTTTTTTTTTTAAAGCTGTTTCTTAAGGAAAAGTGTTTTTGCAGTCATACATGTCTATCATCCACTCCTTCCCCATCACCGGGGGGAGGGAAATGGTAGCCAGGTTGTTGGCCAATTTCAGTTAGTTTTCACAGAAGAATGGAAATTTCAAAACCAACTTAGTTTGTGCATATTTGGTGAAAATAGGTGGCTCTGTATAAGAAATCTTTTACTTGCATAATGAAAGCAGCTGCAGGAGCTGAGGTATTAGACGTTAACAAGACCTGTATTCAGATGAAGAAGGAAATGTACTACCTATTTAACCCAGTTAGACCAAAACATTCAGCTAAGACTTAAGATCAACCCAAAGGTGAGCCATTACCAACAGAGGTTTTTTTTGGTGTTCAGTATGCTTTTAAAGGAACAGAAAGCAAATCTAAATCAGTTCCTTTTGTGGGCATTATCTGAGGTCTGCTAATGAAGAGCCATGTTTTAATACTAAATGCACCATGGGGGGGGGGGGGGGGGGGTGTTCAAATATCTGCTGTATGAAGCTCAACTTTTGTAAGCATGCTTTCTTAGGTCCTGTAAAATTCATCCTCATTTGGGTATTACTCTGCTGTACGTTCTCCCTAGAACTAAAAAACATTAATCCCAGAAGAACCTGTTTACGAAGGTGGTAATGTGCCTACAAATATATACCTTTCCGTTAGAAAAATAAGTTAACCAGCATATATTGATAGCACAGTCTAGAAACAAACAAACAAAAAGGTTAAATGCTTTGTGCTGCTTACTTCCTTTGCTTTCTAGCATAATAATAGGAATAGGAACCAAAACATATCTCCTAAGGACCTACTGCAGGAATTACACTGCATTGTGGGAAGAGAGAATTAGATCATAAATACCACCATACACAAAAGTACTGAGAAGAAAGACACTAAAAGGGAGGAGAGGGGGGGAATTTCAGGTAAGATACTATACTTCTGCAAAAAGTCCAAGCACTAACAATATCCCTACTTAACTAGTGAGCACAGAACACTCTAAAATAGTAACATATCTCTAACTTCAAAAAATATAATAAGTACCTTCAAGCACCCCCTACAGACTCTTGTTTTCACTTCCTTTATACTTGTAAAATAATTATACCCATGGAATGTAAGGCACTTATTTGGCAGCCTTTTTGTACTTTACTTTGCACAGGTGTGAAGAGGCACACAGTATGCAAAACTTAAGGCCAACAGAAATTAAATTGCATTTGTTGGTAAGGCACTTTTACCAGAAAGAGTATTTCAAGAGAAAGTCAGAAGGCTTGAACCCGTCTTGCCAAGGCATTTTTATTATTTCCTAATAGGAGGAAAAATATTTGGATTTGGCTGCAGTCTATGTCCTTGATTTCACAGTGATTCTGCATTGTACTAACAGATGATATCTCGTGTATCTTTATACCAACAAGTATCCTACTGCTACTAGATCTTTTACATGGGATTTTAGTGAGGCTTTAAAGGATTGAAAGTCTCTCACTGACTGACTTCCTCTACTGGAGCTGCTCTGACCTCATTGCGGGCATGAGATGTAGCATAAGACCAACAGTCCTCCCACAGACCAGGCACAGGTTCTTCTGCTCCATCAGTCTGCTGAAAAGAGCTCCTTGCAGGGTGTAACGCAACAGGGGAATGCAGCTTGTCTCCATTCATTTCCTCGCTATGCACAAAGGTTGTGTAAGTAACAGGGCTCCATGGGGAGGAGGAAAGAAGGGAATTGCAAGGGATGGGCAAGGGTGGCCCGAGCAGAGTCCATGAGCTGGGCTGACCAGAGCAGCATTGCATCTGTTTGTTTGGAATTTGGCCAGGGTGGAGCATGTGGAAAACTGCAGTACGCAACTTGGATGTCAATCCACTATCCACTGGTACTGTGAGGCTGAAGTAGTGCAACTCATGCAGCTCAGATTCATACATGTTAGTTACCTGAATGCTAACGGAGATTTTATTTGGTGTCCTCGCACAGGAGTCAACGTGTACTGAAGATTTTAGCTTTTTACACTTTAAATAAGATTTTATTTAGTTTCAAGTATTAAGTGATTGGACTTCAATGTGAAATCATGATGTTGGCTCTCCACTTGGACCTTGTCATCTTCCAAATCAAATTCATATATAAGTTCAAAATGTAAACATTCCAGGAGGACACTTTTTTAGCTTCCATTTACACTCACAGTAGCCACATGCTTCTGTGTTAAGGCAACAAGGAGTCAAGGTCAATATGTTAACAAGGCCACCTGTATTGTGACTCTAAATTTCCTCATATTTAAAAGAAAGAAAATAAGTTTTCTCCGTGGAAAATTAGTATGAGAATTAGTGAAATTTTCTTCCTCATGTAATATCCAAAATATTAATAGAAAGGTGAGAACTATGGCAAAATATGGTCAGTTACTCCTATGTCATAGGAGTATAAATCATATAAAATAAAATTGTAGAAGTAAAGGAGCATTTAAGGGAAATGCAAAGGAATATTTATTCTATGTAGTCTGTAATCACATTAAAAATTCATGCCTTCAATCCAATGTCCCAGTTTGCAGTTGAATTGTATATTGTAGTTTTTTTTTCAGCAGAATGGATAGTTTTAACCAGGGAAAAGATTTGTTCATATTGCATGCATGATAAATGTTGAAATAAACATAGCATGTTCCCTGCAGTTTTTGCTTCAGACAGCAAAATCATCACTATAAGCTTCAGAAGGCTTATGTCTGGTACAGATTTATACATTTTGAAAATCAGTGGGCTCCTTAACTGAGAAATATGAAGTATTTCAGGAAAGAAGATACTTTTTTTCTTTTTTTCTTTTTTTTTTTTTTTTTTTTTTACAGCAGTTCATAAAATCTGAAAGATCTGGGGACCTGAATACAGTTCTCATATTATATTTTGCAACTGATGCATGTTTGATGATAAAGTATAATTAGCTAATGGATCCCATTATTTCTGATGCTTGCTTTTCACAGATCATGTTCATCCAAGCAGCAGCTGAAGAGTTTTCTAAACTCAATTAGTACAAGAATGCTGTGACCAATGGAAAAATGTTTGATGCTTGCCAGAAAACAAATCTTCCCAGCTCTTGGAAATAGTGTTCTGAAAACAAATAAGGAACACACAAGATTTTCATATTAATAAATATTATTTTCTAAGAAAATATTTAAAATCTAAAGCTTTTTTTTGTTTCCCCCTGTTTTTATTTATTTATTTATTTTTAGTTTAGTTTAATTATCTTTCTCTAGGAAGCTCTGTATCATAAGCTCTGGAACACAGGGTAAGCATTATCCTGACTGGTGTGAATACTGACTCCCATTCACAGATTATAAACATTTATGGCACACTGAGATTGAAAACTCAAGACAATTTGTTACGTAGAAGTTGACAAGTGACAAGCATATTCAAACTAAAACTTATTGCATGTAAATAATTACCAATTCAGTAGTTCGCCTGGGACCCACTCAGCATTGCTACTTGGGAAAAATGACTATTAGTGATTGTCTTGACTTTAGTTTTGAATGAATAGGAAAGCTGTTTTGGTACAATAAACAAAAGAAAGCTTGAAACAAAGCCCATCTTGGATCTAAACATATAGACAGTCACTAAGGCACTGTTTCAGCTGTGATGCCTGACTTGTTGCTAGCATCTGATATAATGTTGTGAATTAAATTTACAACGTGTCCCATTAACAATAGATGGAAAATTCATCTATTCAATGAACATAGTTTAGCTGAAAAGCAGTAGTGTATTCACTGCTCATTTTAGAATATGTCCATATATTCAAGGCTAAAGTCTAAAAGTCAAGGCCTTATGTTTGGAATATGACATTGTCTATATATGATCTCTCTTAGAGTATACAAAGCTTTAGTGGAATTTATTGACAGTAAATTAGAATTATCAAATTCTTTTGTACATCCACAGAAGCTGCTCTTAGGTATGTGTGCTTGAGCTCGTACACTCATACTTTTATATATCAACAGGAATTAGAGTTGTAAGAAGCTGACTGGGAAACAACCCAGTACCCCCAAGCTACGCAAATAAACTAACAAGTAAATAGAATCACTTACATGAAACAATTTATTTTTATAGAACAGAGTTGCATCTCCAAGCTTCCTGCTGTATTTTGCTGCCCCTGGAGGCTGCTTCTCGTTTTAGTTCCCTTTTTTAGAAACTAAACACAGCAGGGTCCAGTGGGATCCAGCTGCCCTCTCTCAACTCTTCTGCAGAGAGAGGAATTGTCCTGGGTCTTAGCTTCCACAGGCCTGTTGACATCCTTTCTGTTTTTCTGTGTTGAAGGAATTCAGGGAAGAGTGACTATAGAAAAGGACATGTATTTTGCACATTTTCAAAATACGGACTTCTTGCCCCAGTTGCTTTAGTTATGTTCACATTACAAATACAAGATCGCACTCCACGCTGTATGTCTACATTTAACTTTAAAACCCTCTTTAGATGTAATGCATAGAGAATATGTATTCTGGGTAGATGAAAAGGTGCGATGATTGTTAGTGACTGTGTAAATACAGTTAATTATGCATACAATTAATCTGCTGAAACATCAGTGATGGCTTAGAACAGAACGAGGTAGATTCTGTTAAGTTATATTAATCTTTACTTAGGTCATTTCTATTTCTGATTTTGAATCTGTTTGTTTTTTCAAGTGAAACATTTTCCATTGCCTGTGGTAAGAGGGCAGATAAGGCAGAAGTATCAGAGCTTATGAACTGTTGTATACTTACTGACCTGCGGAGAACTGAGGCATTTTCTCCAGAAACGGGAGCAGTTGAACTCTGAAGGAGAATGAACCCTTTTGGCAAGGGTTTGTAAGGGCTCTGTATGGAAAATCTTGTGTTTATGAAGCAGGGAGAGCGAGCAGAAATGTAGTGACTGTTCAGCTTGTAGTATTAGGGGAGCATAATTATTAATTTTATTCACACAGGGATGAAAACTGGTGGGTTATCTGGACACTGCATGCTGCTAGGAGTCTTGGAATCGTCAAAGCCAGCAGAATCCCTGCCTGGTGTAGATCTGACAAGGTGTTGGTTACCTCTTGCCAGCTGTAGCTCTTGAGCTGAGACAGTTCAGTTCTCGGTATCTTGTCACATGTTAATAGCTGATGCATTTTAAGTGAGCTGTCCACCCTAAGCTAGCATTTTGTTCAGGGATAGCAGTTAAGAAGTCTTAGGATCTGGTATCTCCAAGTTTCTCTTCCACAGTACGTTCCTCCCCTGTTCCCAGGGGAATCTAGCCTTTAATATCTACCCACTAGCAGAACTACAAGCAGTTCACAGAAACACAAACACATGCAGTATTACAACACACGTATTAAAATGACTTTTTTTTTTTTTTACAAGATCAAAAACAAATAGAAAAAATAAAGTGCTGTGGGAAAGCTTTTACCAAATAAAAATGTCTTTGGAGGCTTGATCATATGTGGGCCTGTGAATAACACTCAGGAGACTGTAAACTTTAGACAAACCAGATGGTCAGACAGCAAACCAGATGGTTTTATTTACGCAGACAAAGTTCACATTTAGTGAGGTACTTTGTTCTTCTAGAGAAGGTTTCACACACAAAGTAGAAGAGTTATATACATGGCGAATGGTGATAGACTGGAACATTCATACAAATTTAAGTTTCGTCAAGTAGACAGTTGTCTTTTTGATAGAAATATCATCACAATTATGTCATTGGGGTGCTTGTTGGCTGCTCTTGAGATGGTGTTGCTTCTTTTTACTGCAGTAGTCTCCAAAGACTTTAGTGAGGATTATGACCAGCTTTTGGCACGTTTTAAAATTATATAGGAAGATACAGTCCTTTTTCAGAAGAGTTTAGAGTCTAAGGAAGGTGAAAAGTATCACAGAAGTTGACCTACTATAGAGGGAGGTAATAATCTGTTACTGAAAGAATTTGATGGGTGTCAGCTACGAAATAACTCTCCTTTTCAGTATCTATGAAAGGAATAGAAAAACAGCCTTGAAACTAGCCAAACTGACCTTCCAGTCCTTTACCTTTAGTTTTATTATAAACACAGATAGTACATTTGTTTTAACCATAAAGTCTAGGCAAACCTACTTTTCCTTCTCTTTTAAAAGCTGCTCCACCTAAACTGGTTAAAACGTCCAGGTGTCTTGAAATGCCCTGTTTTGTAAATTTTCATCTCAACTCATTCAGATGTGCTCCAGCCACTCCAAGAAACAGTTGCCTGTCGGGTGGAGGTCTGTCTTCTGACAGAATGGCAAACAATAGGTTGATTCCAGATTATTTCAAGCGAAAGTGAATTTCTTAGGTTAAAAGCCTGATGCTAGCTCTACTGCTCAGACAGTAGCATCCAGCAACACAGTAGTCATAGGCAGCTGATGATCTATAATGTCTTAACAGGACTCTTTTTTTGAGTGTCTAGTTATATATATGTCATAATTTCACAGGAGCTTTTGGACCAGATTTTTTTTTCTCTCTTGCTGATACTACCTATAGCTTCTTATTGATGTTCGATAAAAGTATTTTTGGAAAGTGTATTTCCACAGTTTCATGTAGGTATGGCATATAGTGACAGATCTATTGGAATTAACCAATTGAGAAGTAAGAAATTGCTTTGGTGACTTTCTTAATGTAGTTTAAAAACAACAGATGCCAGAACTTTTACCATCCATTCCTTATGAAGAATCACACATAAATGTTTTAACACGTCTTCAGCGGAGTCCTGTTCTGGATTCTCTTCCTATTTACACTTATATTCAATCCAGATGTCAGTCTTGCTGAAATTTCATTTTATCCATATTCTTGCTCAGGTATTGGCTTTACAAAATTGTTCTTTAAGTGTTATAACTCCTCAGTAGAATTGTGGAGATTCAGAAAATACAGAGCAGTTTTCTTTTTTACTGGTAGCAAAGGTGTCAAGCTGATGTAAACATTACAAAGACAATCTCATAATTTTTACTGGAAAGTATTATCTTTCCAAAACAAATATCATAGGAACGATGGCACCAGCACTGGCACCTTAGACACTGTTTCACTTCCACAGGTCAAGCACTTTATTTTTTTTTTTTTTAAGAAGAATAAAAATAAGGTGTATCAACCACATATCAACAAACAAAGGCATTACTCGGAACAATTAGCAACAATCCTTCCACCCTGATTAGTGTTGCATGTGGTCTTACCCAGTAGAAGACACTGTTGATGCAAGCCTGTAAAGTCCTGTCAAGTGGAGTTTGGAGAGTAACATAAGTATTGAAAATACAAAGTACTGAAATACAAACTATGGTAATTTTATACAGCAGGGAAATCAGTAGTTACCTCAGAAATGAACCCCAGGTGTCAAAAATGTGTAAAATGTTTGTGACATTTAGGTGCCCAACTCCCAAAGGAATACAAAAACCCTCCCTTTCAGTAAATTAGGAGACTGAGATTCATTTGTAGAATGACGTAGATTCTTAATCTATATCTAATTGAATTTTTTTTAAGTATCTGTAACTTTTGAAAATAGGACTTCTTTTCACTGGAAATGTTTGGAACATTTGTTTTATGTCCAGTGTGCTCCCCGAATCAAGTGGAGTAGCCCTCTCAGTTCTAGCATATCCATTACTTAGTAGGAAGTAAAATCAAATAAGTCAAGTATCTCACAGACAGTCTAAGGTTGTGCCTTGGGACAAATGCAGTATGACATTAAGGACTGAAAGAATGTACTCCATTGGATTAAAGATACTCTGAATTGTTATTCTTTGTTACTCTTTAATACTCCGAATTTTTACTCTCTCTGGCATTTCTTTTCTCTTTTTCTTTTTCTTTTTCTTTTTCTTTTTCTTTTTCTTTTTCTTTTTCTTTTTCTTTTTCTTTTTCTTTTTCTTTTTCTTTTTCTTTTTCTTTTTCTTTTTCTTTTTCTTTTCTTTTTCTTTTTCTTTTTCTTTTTCTTTTTCTTTTTCTTTTTCTTTTTTCTTTTTCTTTTTCTTTTTCTTTTTCTTTTTCTTTTTCTTTTTCTTTTTCTTTTTCTTTTTCTTTTTCTTTTTCTTTTTCTTTTTCTTTTTTTTCTTTTTCTTTTTCTTTTTCTTTTTCTTTTTCTTTTTCTTTTTCTTTTTCTTTTTCTTTTCTTTTTCTTTTTCTTTTTCTTTTTCTTTTTCTTTTTCTTTCTTTTTCTCTTTTCTTTTTCTTTTTCTTTTTCTTTTTCTTTTTCTTTTTCTTTTTCTTTTTCTTTTTCTTTTTCTTTTTCTTTTTCTTTTTCTTTTTCTTTTTCTTTTTCTTTTTCTTTTTCTTTTTCTTTCCATTTTTTTTTCTTTTTTAAGAATGGAGTTAAAAGCTCTTCAAGTCTGTTTATTGTGCATTCTGGATTCAGCTGCTAGCTGTTTATTTTAAGAGTCAAAGTATTTTGACAAAAAAGTCTCGTATTATCTCTACCATGTAATTCCATTCCATGGTCAATGACATTTTGCCTTTCAGGCTTTAGTCAAAATCCTGTTGAAGCATACAGATAGATAAGCAATCAACAAACCTTTTCACAATCTTCCATCATCCTAAATCAGTTTGGTAATAATTATGTATTTCTGTCACATCATATGGAGCTGATATCAGTATTTTTTTTAACCATAGACAGCAACAGATTTCAAATCTGTTGGAATTTGATTTTAATGTTTTTGTTGTTTAATTTTTTTAAGTAAAAAGAATAGAATACTTGAGGTTTTCTATATTGCATTAATTTTTAAAATATCATTCATACAATTCACATTTAATAGAGATGAATTTATGCATGTTTCAACAAAATATTCAAATGTGATATATTGATTTATCACGTTAAAGAGAATTTTTTGCAGTTGTATCTCAGATGAGTTTGACAGGTTGCTTGCCTTTCAACAGCACAAAGAGTTGAACCACCATTTGTGCAAAAAGAAAAAAGTTCCATCTTCTTTCATCTTCACGTGTGTACATGAGTTTCTTTTATGCTGTTATCCAATCCTCTGAATACAAAGACTTAAGCAAACTAACCAACAGTTCTGATTGACCATGCACAGAGCCTTGCCTTCAGCATCAGAAGCTGCACAGTCCCTGTCAGTCTTCCTGATTTAATTTTAATTCAGTGCCGTTATTGCTTCCTTGCAAAATGTGGCCATTTGGAAACCCTAGCAACTGAAATCTTGCTTTCTATACAGCAGCATCAGTGCAGACATCTCTGCTGAGTGTTTGCCATGCACAAAATTCTCTAGTTTCCTAGTTGAAGCTGTTAACCTCTGCATCTTTAGATTTCAAAGTATGTGTGTAGTAAGTAGTGATGTGACAACTGCTCAATAGGTAGCTCTGCTCTAAACAATATAACTCTGCTCTAAAGAATATATTTAGTTATTCTTTCCCAAACATCAAAAAGAAACAACTGCTTTACAGTCTGTTCTGAGAACAAGAGAGCAGTGATGAAAGGCACTTTGTTTCTGCTACTCCTGCATTAACTCTCAAGAGGAAAGACTGGACAGAGGGTTTGAATCAGACAGAGTTTAGATCTTTTGCAGTGCTGGCTCATATCACTCGAACCAGATCACAAGGACCAGCTGATGGTTTCACATGTGACTGTTGCATAACTTTCTAGTGATCATACCTCCAGACCCTTCTAATTTATGCTAGTTTTTAGATCAGCTCACTTGAAGTGGATGTCTCCATGTTCTTTAGCAGACCTATTCAGCACTTCCCACTCTTAAGCTTTAAAATTAACAGTTTTGGATTCCCTTTAAGCTCATTTTAAATTCTAATAGAATTGGAGAGAACTTCCAGCCCAATCACTGTGCCATATTTGTGGAAAGCACAATATAACAGAATGAAGTGAGACCATTGGTAGCCTGAAGGCTGGGGAAGTTATATTCCAAGTCTCACCTTTGCAGCTCCTGTCATCTTCTTGGGCTCCTTCTTCTTGGGCTCCTGTGCAAGTGCTTATTAGTGAAGTCCTTATCAACACAACTGAAAAACACAGTAGGATGACTTTTTTTCAGCCCATGACCTATTTATCTCTTTCCCGCACCACATATGGATGCCTTCCATCTCTCCCCTTCTTGCAACTCCTTCTGCTAGTTCTCTTCTTTATTTTTTTCCCTTTGTCTCGTTACTTTACCAGAGTGTTGTGACAACTCTGGAGCAGTCTCAACGCTGATCTAAGTCCATGCAGGTGGTAGGGGATGGGGAGGGAGAAACTGGGAAGCTGCATGGCTGTATGTAGCCATAAGTGCCTTTGTGCCATGGAGGCA